>NW_022106471.1:10848522-10911013 GCF_000313985.2 Echinops telfairi
GTCGCAGTGCAGCGTCCCCACCCTCCCGGCGCGTAGTCTCTTAGCAACCAGCTCCGTGGAGCCGGAGCCGAAGTGACCAGCTGTGAGTCCCGAAGAAAGGGGTGTGTGGGAGACAAAAGAACTGGGATAAGGAATGGAGGCGACGCTTGCCGCGCCCGACCCCTTGGCGCACCTGCTTAGGGAGGACGGGAAATGGTCTGATCTGAAGGACAGCGAGCGGGTCACGGGAAAGCGTCGCCTCTCCCAGGAAGCAGCTCTTTAAAAATGCCAACAGCTCTGGGGGACACACTCAATTTTCCGATATTAATTAGCTGAGCATGTGTGGTATCGTGAGTATTCCGGAAACCTAGTGAGGATGTATAAAGCTCAAATTTGTCGGGTACACGTTTCAAATTTCCACGTGAGATGCGCCTATATTGGACACCAAAGCTAAATATTAGGATCGGGATGGACAAACGGAAGTCCCCTTCTCAGTGAAGAGCTACTAAATGAGACGGGATGATGAAATATAGATTAATAAGTGATACGCATACAGGATGTCAGGTCTGTCCTGAGTGTATCATCTGTGACTTTCTGCAAATGTTAAACTATTTGTTCCACAGAGACATTAAAAGTGGTGGTACCCCCTGCTTCCTCCTCCCCTTTCATGCAGGCTGGAGCCAACTGTGGGGAGCCAACTTAGACCCAGAGGACAGGAATAACGCAGCAAGGGCCTTCAGTAACCAGGAAGGGATTTGGGCCCTGGGTTACCTGGTAAAGCTCAATGCCTAAGAAGCCCTAGACAAACTATTACATGGAAGAAAATGTTTATCCTGCTTTGTTACTGTATAGATCCCCCCACACACACACACACACACACTGTAGTAGCAGTTTAAACCCAGTTCCCATGCAGTGAACTCTGACATGGGCCAACCCATGTGTCAGAGTAGAGCTTCGTAGTCTTTTCAGTGACTGATTTTTTTTTTTTTTAAAGCAAGTAGATCTAAGACTTCCATCCATTTCTCCCTTTTTCTCACCAAGGCTAACCCTTTTGTCTTCATAAGCTCATTGGTTCCTGGATTGGTTTCAGTGCAGACTATGCTGATTTAAAGGATCCTCAGTGGCACTGTGGATTAGGCGTTTGGCAGTTAACTGCAGGGTTAGTGGTTCAAACCCACAAGCTGCTTGCTCCCAGGAAGAAAGAAGAGGCTGTCTGTTCACATAGAGAAGGACCATTTCAGAAACCCTACACTTAGGGTTGCTATGATTTGCATTCGACGTGATGGCAGTGGATTTGGGTTTGGTAAGTTGCTGAAACAGTTAATTTGGACTCATAACAACCTGACTGCACAGATGAGAGCTGCCTCCCTTTCCAAGGCTGTCTTTCGTGGAAGCAGACTGGCATGTCTTTCTCGTGCAGAATAAGCTAGTGGGTTTGAACCACCGACCTTTTGGTTAGCAGCCAAGTACTTAATCACTGTGCCACCAGGTTTTGAAAACCAAACAACCACGAAGGAAGAACTCCCTGGCATGGAATCAATACTGCCTCAAAAGTGACCCTGTACATCTTTACAGGGGCAGAAAGCCTCATCTTTCTACTGCCAGGCAAGAACAGCTGGTGGGTTTAAACCTCTGTTATTGCACCAGTGCTTCACCCACAGTGTCACCAAGGCTCAGGAGATCCAAAATACAGTGCTCAAAAGCATAACCCTATTCAAAAATAACACGAGAGGTGGGTGGCCCGGGGATATCAGGGATACTGTGCCTTTTGGACACCCTTTGAAGTGCTGCAGAGCTCTTGCATCTGTGCCCGGGAAGGGTGGGAGGAATGGCCAGGGGAATGCATACTCAGTACTTTTTAAAAAGTACTTGATTCAAGAGTCGCCCACACCACTTCCACTCACATTTCATTGGCTGCCACTTAACCACAAAGGAGGAGTCTGGGAAATGTCCAGTCTGGAGGACATCGTGCTTGGTAAAGCAGAGGGGCAGCAAAAAAGAGAAAAGCCCTCGGGAAGATGGAAGGACACAGTGGCTGGAACCATGGGCTCCAGCATATTGTGAGTGTGCCAGTTAGGTTTTACTGTGCCCACCCGGCCAATAAACACATGTGGGGTTAATTGAAAGGTGGAGCGAGAAATGGCTCCGTGAGTCTCACCTTTCTACTTCTCTGGTCTCTTGCTCTCCGATGGTCAGACCAGTGTGTAGTTGCCTTAGCCAGTTCTCTGCCTCAGCTGGCAAGGTTCACTTCCTGCAAGACATCGCTGAGGAGAAGCCACATGGACCTACCCCGATGCAGCCCTGGGTGCTGGAGCAGCTGCGTAGAGACCCCAGCCAGCGCTGAGATGCTTTCACCGCCACTGAATACAAAGACTTTCTACCCACTGGCCTGTGATCTTCCTGTATTCGGCATCATTGCTTGTGTTTTGTGAGTTTGAGGAGGAATTTTTAGATCGGTGTTGGTCATATGGGCTAAGTTGGACTTATGGTTTTGGGCTAGACAGGGTTGGGATGCTTTCTGAATGTACATTTACCCTTTGTATAAAACTCTCTCTTATACATGTTGAGTTTCTGTGGGTTTGTTTTTCTAGTTTACCCAGACCAACATAGTGAGTCTGGTGCAGGACCAGGCAGTGAGTCATGTCATTCTGTTGTGCAGAGGGTCGCTGTGCCTCAGAACTGGCTCCAGGCACCTAACAACAACAGCAGCAGCAGCAGCAGCAACAACAACAGCAACAACAAAATTTGAGCAGCCGCATTGCCAATTTAAACATGGGAGTTCTGCTTTTAAATCAAGAAAGGGCAAGTGGCTTTTGGTCAACTCCCTTCTGTACCACAGCCAAATCTCAAGGACTATATGTTCCATTGTTAAGTTCATGAGAACACATGCTTTTCAAAACGGTTTTAACTGCAGTGCAATGTGAAACTAGAAAGCAACCATGGAGACAAAACTCGGAAAAATTGTTATGGGTGGAAGACAACACAAAGACATGCAAATATTCTTAACGACCCCAGCCACTGCCACCAAACATTTCTGGAACACATGACTTGGAATGAAACATGCATTTTTCTTCCCAACAAGGCAACACTTTTTTAAAATCATTTTATTAGGGGCTCATACAACTCTTATCACAATCCATACATACATCCATTGTGTAAAGCACATTTGTACATTCATTGCCCTCGTCATTCTCAAAACATTTTCTCTCCACTTAAGCCCCTGGCATCAGCTCCTCATTTTTCCCCTCCCTCAGTGCTCCCCCCTCCCAAGGCAACAATTCGTATGAACGGCAATAGCAAAGGTGGCTGCGAATAAGAACAAGGTAAGGATTGATAAGCGCGTTTCTTTCGTCTGCTTTAAGGGCTGTGAGAAATCGCACAGACGTGGGAGTCAGTGTTCATTTCCCTTTCCTCAAACTGTCTCTGATGGTTACTGGGTCCCAGCAGAGGGCTCTTTCTTTCTTTTTGATGACCAGCAAGGGGGTGGAGGGGTGGGAAAGGGGGGGCTCTTTTAAAAAAAAATCATTTTACTGGGGCTCATACAACTCTTAAGACCATCCACCCATCCATCCATTGTGTAAAGCACATTTGTACATTCGTCGCCCTCATCCTCAAAACATTTGCTCTCCACTTAGCCCCTGGCTCGTTTCTAATACCCACTTACAATGAGACGTCGAGTGCTCAGTCTGCAAGTCTTTCCGGGTGGCAGGCAGTCCCGAGACCTGTAGAGCCACCGCTCTTCCTTGCAGCCCTCAGTAGTTGTGCTGGCCTGGTGGGGTGGGGGGAGTTACCGGGGCATCAGTTCTGAGTGTTGTGGAATAGCCCTGTGCTCCACAGGGTTTTCCACGGGGTGGCTCTTCTGAAGAGCAACAAGCCTTTCTTCCTGCCACCTCTGGACGCTTATCTGCTGAGAAGTGAAATAGCAAATCAGGTTTCCTTCTCTCGGTTCAGTTCAAGGCAGGTCAGATCTCACCAGCGAGGAGAACAGCATCCTCCAGGCAGACAGACAGATAGACATCAGCCACAAGTTTGAAGGACTTAAGCCACCCTGACTTCTGCCCTGTGGACTCCAAGTTTTCCCGTTACCCCCGTTCAGCAGGCCACCTGCCAGCGCAGGGGTTTTTCTCTTGGCTCCTTCCCTTCTAATCTATTGACTCCCACTGCCTTTTCGGGGTTTGAGAATTCATTGGAAAAACTCACAGAGCTCATGGAAAGTGATTACAAATTATGAGGCCCTTCTAGGGGGGTTCTCAGTCCAGTTCTTGCAGGACCCAAAGGAGGATGTACTATCCTCCTCCGGGAGCCCCGAGAGCTTCTGTAACCAGTTTTTAAGCATTCCCTTAAGCAGTCATAGGTGATGGGACTCGCTCTCCTTCCTCCCCTGAGGTCAGCCTGGTGGTCTTTCTGATCAGACCTGCCCACATCCATAGCACAAACCTTAAGGAGTCATTCAGTTCATAAAACCAAAACTCACTGCCCTTGAGTCGATGCCGATTTATAGTGACCCTGCAGGACAGGGTAGAACTCTCCCTGAGATGTTAGTTTCTGCGTTTCTGAGACGGGTGTAGAAAGTCCCATCTTTTTCCCTCTGAGTGGCTGGTCGTTTTGAACGGCTGATCTTGCGAATTGCAGCCCAACATGTATGTACCCATGATGCCACACGGCTCCTTTAATTAACGAAGGCATCTCAGTTTGAGGCTGAGGAAATCCCATGGGTTGTTTTCTCTCAGGAACCAAGGTCAGAAGCCAAGTTAACTTGACCTAAAGTAAATCCTTACCCCATTGCCACTTAGGGACTCTGTGCTAGAAATAGAGATACATCCCTAATCTTCTAATAGACTGGACACTAGGACTGCCCTCTTCCTAAAGGTCCCTTGTCATTTCATCCCCTAAGCAAGTTGTCATTAGAGATAGCTCCTGCTTCACAACTGTATCCTGATAAATTGGCTCTCAAGTGCTCATCACCTTTCACAAAAGCGAATGGGTGGAACAAGAGATCTAAACTTGATGGTGAGGCGGGCATAGAACCCTGGTGGGGTGTGATCAAGTGCAATGTAGCCGAGAGGAATTACTGAGAGCAGAATGAAGGTTGAACATGATAGTGGGACACGGGGAAAGTAAAAGGAAACAGAGAAAAGAACTAGGAGGCAAAAGACATTTATAGAGGCACAAATATAGGCATGTATATATAAACATTAATATAATTATAGGGATATAGGTCTATGTACATATATTTATATGGTAAGGATCAAGGTAGCAGATGGATATTGGGTCTCTACTCAAGTCCTCCCTCAATGCAAGAACACTTTGTTCTAATAACCTGGCATTCCCTGATGCTCACCTTCCCAACAAGATCGCTGAAGTTAAAATGGGTGCATACACAAATGTGGTGAAGAAAGCGGATGGTGCCCAGCTATTAGAAGATATAGTGTCTGAGGTCTTAAAGGCTTGAAGTTAAACAAGCGGCCACCCAGCAAGGAAGCAACAAAGCCCACATGGAAGAAGCACACAGGCCTGTGTGGTCATGAGGTGTCAACAGGATCAGGCATCAGAAGACTGAAAACAAACAATCATGTTGATTCGAATGAGGGGGTTGGAGTGGAGAACCAAAGCCCTTCTGTAGACAGTGGGACATCCCCTCACAGAAGGGTCACAAGGAGGTGATGCATTCTGGGACAGCAGCCAGCAGGAGGCAAATGTGGAAAGAAAAACTTCCATAACATCCAGGTTGATGACGCTAATTTATTGCCTTGGCAAGGGCTTATTGTTCCTGACAACCCTCCATATGTTAAGGGGGCCTTCAGAATTGAAATCAACTTTCTAGCAGAGAACCCCTTCAAACCACCGAAGATCACCTTTAAAACAAAGACCACCTGAACATAGCCGAGAAGGGGCAGGTCTGCCTGCCTGTAATTAGCGCTGAAAACTGGAAGCCAGCCACCCAAACTGACCAAGTCATCCAGTCCCCACAGCACTGGTCAACGACCCCCAGCCTGAACACCCACTCTGGGCTGGCCAAAAGCGACTTGTAGACTAAAATCTGCAGCAATTGATCCAGTGAGTGTGAGCAGAGACCCCAGCAGTGCATTCACACCCCCTCCCCGAAAAGCAGGGTTCTGTGGTGAACTGACGCATGTGCCAATGCCCGGCGTCCGCTTGTGGCAGTCACTACCTTTCTAGTTTTCTTAATCAAAAGTGGTCTAGACAACTTGTAAAGAAAGGATTAAAATTTACCATGTTCTAAAAAATAATTTTTAAAAAAGGGTCACAAGAAAGGGACGAGCAAGCTAGGGTGCAGTATGGCTCCCTCAAAACGCAACATCCCTCTCATTCTTTAATGCTTTCTCCCCGCCACTATCATGATCCCAGTTCTACCTTACAAATTTGGCTAGACCAGAGGATGTACACTGGTACAGAAAGGAACTGGGACTCCAGGGCGGATAAACCCCTCAGGGGGAAAAAGGAGTAACTGATCAAAGGGGGCAGGGCTCACAGGGAGGAGGTGGGGCAAACTGCAGGCAAGGGGTGGGCTGTGAAGGTAGATGCCCACAGTGGCCTAGCTGTTAGGATAATGGGCTTTGGGCCAGAAAGCAGAGTGTGGAAGCCATTATGGGAGGACTAAAGAGATCCTAGAATAATCATACACCTTACTACCCCGCCTCCTCAAAGTAGCAGTCAAGCTTCTGCGGACTGCCACGATGATTGATCATAAAGATCAGCTCGAGTGTGCAAAGGCCAGACACTATGTGTGAGGCAGCAGAAGCAGCAAATGCTTTCACTCCCGGGATTGTCGTAGACACTGGAATTGTTGGAAATGTAACTTCAAAAGCTTCAGGGCACAACGAATTAGCTGCAATGATCAGGCAGATTGAAAAATAAAACAGAACTTCTAGATATTACTTGAGCTTAGTGAATTATAATGATTGGAATGAAAATAAAACTTAAGATTTAAAGAAAGCTCAGAGGATGACTTAACTACCTAATGAGACATGGCTGGAGCGTGAAATAGTGAGGGGGAAAAATTATCCAGATTGCTACACACAGAGAGAGATGGAAACTGGGAAAGGTGTGGGGTGTGTGTGTGTGTATTGGTGGTGGTGGTGCTGGTGGGAAGCAGAT
Source organism: Echinops telfairi (assembly GCF_000313985.2). Classification (NCBI taxonomy): domain Eukaryota; kingdom Metazoa; phylum Chordata; class Mammalia; order Afrosoricida; family Tenrecidae; genus Echinops; species Echinops telfairi. The sequence goes on from NW_022106471.1 coordinate 10,855,621, forward strand.
TGAAATCTAAGGGTTGTTTTTTTTTTTAGGGGTGTTAGGGTTAGAGATAGGGTTGTTAGGGTTAGGCAGGCTTAGGCATAGTTTTAGGATGGTTAGGGTCAGGGTTTTTAGTGTTAGGGTCAGGATTGTTAGGGGTAGGATTAGGGTTGTTAGGGTTAAGGTAGTGTTGTTAGAGTTAGGGTTTGAGTTGTTATGTTTAGGGTTAGGGATAGGCTAAGGGTTAATGTCGGGGTTAGGGTTGTTAGGGTTAGGATTGTTAGTTTTAGGGTTAGGGGTCAGGGTAGGGTTATGTTTAGTGTTGTTAGGGTTAGGTTTAGGTTTAGGATTGTTAGGGTAGGGTTAAATTTAGGGTTAGGTTTAGAGTTAGGATAGTGGAGTCTAAGCTTTTTACAGTTGGATTTGAACCATACAGAGAACAGACAGAATACGGGGCTGTGCATTTTCTAGGACTGATTAGAGGAATCCACAGATCGGGAAACGCCTGCATTACAAACAGAATGAATTAAATGAAGTTAACTGAAGGTGCAGGTCTAATCATGCTGTCTCAGTGACTTGTAGTCTTTTGCCTGGGACTCATTTCCCAATTGAAGCCTATCGTGTTGGCTTTACACGAAGACTCCCTTAGTGTGCTGGGTTATGAACACATCACAGAAGTTTACAACAAACCAAGTTAAAACGACTCAACCTTGACACAATCAGGGGCACAGGTGGAGTCTTCTCACACATGTATTTTAATCTCAAGTTACTGAGTCTACTAAGTTAAGCCAATACAACATGACCCCGGCACATGTTTAAGAGTGTCTAGGCAAGCCGTGCAGTCTGTATGTGTAGCTGATAATTGAAGCTGTTATTTTTCATTGTGCTGATGGCAATCATCCTTGTTTGTGCTAATTTCATAGTGACAACAATCTTCTCTTCAGAATGAAGCCTTTTGGCGTAAATGGGAAGAGAGCTACTATGACTTAACCACTCATTCTTTCAATTTACCATGGTGTCTAAAGTAGTCCAGGCACTAATGCAAGTGCCGCAGATGTGGGACACAGAGCAAGACACACTACAAAGGAAGCCAGAAAGAAGGATAAAGGAGTGCCGAGGGAGAAGGGTGGGCTGTAGTCTGACAGGGTGACTTAAGCAGGATGTGAGGACGAATTGGGAGCACAACCAGAAAGAGGTACAGAAGAGAGCCAATAGGTGTCTGGGAGAAAAATGTGCCCACAGAAGACAAAGTAGGCGCAAAAGGTCTAAAGGCAGAAGTATGCCTGGAATATTCAAGACACAGCAAGCATGGCTTAACACTAGTGGACCTGGAGATCCCCTTGCAGAGGGGTCTCCGGGAGGAGACAAGTCAGTCAGGGTGCTATGTAGCAACGATGAAAAATACAACTTTCCTTTAGTTCCTAAATGCCCCCCCTCCACTATCATGATCCGAATTCTACCTTGCAAGTCTGGCTAGACCAGAGGATGTACCCTAGTACAGACAGGAACGGAAACACAGGGAATGCAAGGCGGATGATCCCTACAGGACCAGTGGTGTGAGTGGCCATACTGGGAGGGTAGAGGGAGAGTGGGTTGGAGGGAGGGAGCCAATTATATGTGACCTCCTCCCTGGGGGACAGACAACAGAAAAGTGGGTGAAGGGAGACGTCGGACAGGGCAAGAGATGACAAAATAATAACTTATAAATTATCAAGGGCTCATGAGGGAGGGGGGAGCAGGGAGGGAGGGGAAAACTGAGGCCCTGATGAGGGGGCGGGGCTTAAGTGGAGAGCAAATGTTTTGAGAATGATGAGGGCAATGAATGTACAAATGTGCTTTACACAATTGATGTATGGATTGTGATGAGTCATATGAGCCCCTAATAAAACGATTAAAAAAAAAACACTAGGTGGACATTTGAAGGGCTGAGTTTTCACTGATCAAATAATCCACTGGAAGGCTTTCGGCTGAGGAGTGATGAGATGAAACAGGATCAGTGTTCCTGTCCTGACCACAGACTCTGGGTATGGTGAGGAAGGGGAAGCAGCAGTGATCATGCCTCTGTGAAGGGCTATGAACTGGACCATTGTGATCTCTGGCTTGCCAGACCCCTCTTCGTAGTTTGTGTTCATCTGGAAGCTCCCCCTGAAACCTGTTCAGCATCATCACAGCTCTTAGCACCTCCACTGACACGTGAGCCATTGCCCCACCTGAGGTGCGCTGAGTCGGAATGGAGAGAGCAGGAATCCTGTCAGTGAACAGCCAGTGCCTCCCACGATTTCTACAAGGGTGTAAACCGAGAGACAGGTGTAGACTATGGAAACAAGAAAGGTCAGAATTGACTTGAGCCATTTGATGGCCATCTTCAATATGCTCCCGTGTCATTTTTAACCTGACGATGACAATGACTGGGTCAGCTTGGCCTCGCTTATCTGGGCTCCCTGGCTCACGGTGAGAGCACTCTTACTGCTGAGAGCTGGAGGAGGGCCAGGGCGGGATTTCAGCAGGAAGTCTCATCAGGCAGCTAACGCGTCTCATAGCTGTCACACCTAACACAATGAGGAGACCACTGTGGCTGATCCTGTTTCCTGAGATTCCCTCCGTGACTTCCTCAGAAAAGGCTCGGGAAGTCTCAGCAAGAGTGAAGCCAGAGAATGGGCCAGTGCTTCCTTACAAGTTACCTTCTTCTGAGACCCCTCATCAGACAGCGGCACAGCGCCTTTCTGAACACCCAGGGTTCTTCAGGCTACCTTTTAGAGAATGTAATTACATTCCATACTCAGTTAGGGGTACTCATAAAAATTTAGTTTCACAGGGAATCCAGGGCGGATGATCCCGTCAGGACCAGTGGTGTGAGTGGCGATACTGGGAGGGTAGAGGGAGAGTGAGTTGGAAAGAGGGAACCGATTACAAGGATCTATATGTGACCTCCTCCCTGGGGGACAGACAACAGAAAAGTGGGTGAAGGGAGACTTCGGACAGGGCAAGAGATGACAAAATAATAACTTATAAATTATCAAGGGCTCATGATGGAGGGGGGCGGGAAGAGGGACGGGGAAAAAATGAGGACCTGATGCGGGGGGGGCGGGGCTTAAGTGTAGAGCAAATGTTTTGAGAATGATGAGGGCAAAGAATGTACAAATGTGCTTTACACAATTGATGTATGTATGGATTATGATAAGAGTCTATGAGCCCCTAATAAAATGATTAAAAAAAAAAAGATTTACAGTTTCAGAACCCACAGGGATGTTCTGTCCTGCCTTATAGGGTCTCTATATAAGATATAGTACAACTCGTAACTGATATGCACTGTGAAACCCAAACATTCATGACACTCACTTCATTGTGATGGTCTGAAACCAAACTCACAGTATTTGCAAAACACGACTGGAATTTCGCACGTGAATACACAGGTGAAGCAGATTTAAAGTTATCTTTAATGTTACCAATGTGGAAAGAGAAGACAATTAGACTGAAATCTTATCGTCTAAATGGTGGTGTCTCAATAGAGTCTAGGTTCTACAAAGCCTAGACTTGCAACTCCCCTTGTAGGTAATATTTATATAGTGTAAAACTAGTATTTTTCTTTAAATCATATATGAAATAGACATGTTAGTGTGCAGTAAATATACACAATGAGCTGAAGAAAAACACAGACTTGCTATATTAATTTGAATCCTGTAAAATAGTTAATATCTTATCTTAAAAAAAAGTTAACAAGGTTTAACTTATTTTTATTTGTCTAGTAAAAGTTAGGTGACAATCTATTAAAAGAAATTTAACTGCATTGAATTTGTTCCTTCTTCCATCAGTGAAAGCACAAGGTAAAGAAAGGACAGCTGGATTTAATATATGACATGTTGATAGACTAAATCAGGAATCCACAGAAGTTGAAATGTAAAAATGTAGAGCTCATGTACCTTCTTCTAAATGGATGAAATACACCCATAAAGAGCAAGGAAGCGACATCTGCAAGAAAAGGGAACTTGGTTCTGTGATTCACTCTTCCTCTCCACACATTCGTGACTGAGGAGGAACACACACCCGGCCGAGGCCTGACCTCTCCAACCTAAGCAGTGCTGACTCAACATGGGACTCCGACTTCATGTCCACAGTCAAGTTAGAGGAATCAACACCAAGCGATTCGCTTATCAAAAATCTGTTTAAAGAATAACACTTCAATACATTAAATAGACTTTTAGGACACAAATGGAAAATGATATACTTCCTCAGCGAGGCCTGTTAGAAAAATATGTGAAATAAACTTTACCATCATATAATTCTTTTCTCTGTATAGGGTTCAAGGTCTGTATTTTAAATATGTCATTTATTATAATGCTATTTCAAGAAATGGTTTCTTAAGAAGATATTAGTGAGTTTATTCTATGCTGGGTATCTATCTAGTTCCATCTATGTCTTAGTCTGAACTACAGTTACTTTTTGGTGAACAGAAAAACATATAAACATATAAAGTCAGAATCTTTATAACATAATCCAAAGTTTTCAGCATTATCTGTAAACGGCTGCTTGTACACCTCTACTTGGATTGTGTGACCCTGCAACAGGATCACCTCGAGTCTGGGATTGTACACACTTGTGGGGAAAGAGCCAGTGTATGAAGGAGTCCTGGAGGCACAGTGGTTACTACGGGGCTGGACCTCAAAGGTCTGTGGTTGGAACCCAAAGCCACCCTGCAGGAGAAACGTGTGGTTATCTGCTTCTGCAGTCTAAACACGAAAACACAGTCCCTATGAGTTGGAATCCCAGGGCTGCTATAATCTTTACAGACCGCCAGATCTTCCTCCTAGAGGACACTGGTGGGTTGGAATCACCACCCCTTGGATTAGTAATTGAATGCTTATCCACTGCACCATTAGGGCATTTATGTAAAGATTACACTCCTGGACACTCTAAGAAGCATGTCTACTTTCCTATAGAATCAGAATAACTTCAGTGACAAAGAGTTATCCATTTAACTGTTTAAAATCATTACTAAGCAAAAAAATTAAATAGCATTACTATATTCTAAGTAGTCATTGGGTATTTTATTTTGTTTAAGTAGTAAAATCTAAATGAACTGTATGACCAACACAAGAAATTTTCAATATTGAAAGAACAGCGTAAGTATGAAATTTTAAAAGGTAATTATACAAATGTAGAAAGAAAAGATTAAAATTTGTTAGTCAAAACTGATTAAGACATCAACTATAGACTCAAAGAACTGGAGTCTTGACTGAAGGAAAATTTTATATATTCTGATTTGATTCAGGTGGAAAACTTGTCATATTGAGGGATAAAGTGTTATATGATCCCTTAGAGGAAATAGAAACAATCTCTCAGAAAAGCTGCATTTCAGCCCTTGAACTAGTCGGGGGGCTGTTATCAGGGCTACAGGCCCTATTACATTAGAACTGCCTCCTTCACAATGCTTCAAGTCTCCTTTAAAGTTGAAAAAGAAAGAAACAAGAAAACAGTACTAAAAGGTGATAGTACGGTTTAGAGGCAAAACATTTTACTGCCTAATACAAACCAATTATTGGGAAATAAAACAGATAGCAGATTTGACAGTTTACTGAAAGCTATAAAAAAAGAACACACACTTCATGGCCTGGTTCTCATAATTACATGCTTCCACTCATTTCTGAGGATCCTGAGTTAGCTAACATAGAATTTTTCAAGTTTTAATGATTCCTACTACAACACGCTGTGTTGTACAGTTCACTACTGTTACTCTCTCATTAAGCCTAGGGCTGTAGGAAGGATGAAAATGAGAGGAATCGCCACATTAAAGTCTGGGGGAAACAAGTGTCCTCATAGTCCAATGACTTGTGAAATGCAGTCTGGCTGCTAGACCAACATACCAGTGTACCATTCCAATACCCCCTAGTAGCAAAACACCTGAAATACCCATTAACCAATGTTTTCATTACGGTAGATTAGTGTTTGTAAGAAACCACTTTTAAAAGCACGCTAAAGTTCTCGACTGCAAACACGAAAGAGATCACAGATCTTGTTTATCCCCACTTTCCCCAGTAGAATCAGGTACATCTGGAACCTTATTATTTTCCACAAAAACAGCTTCGAAGGCAGCTTCCTGTTCATCCAAAGAAGGAGCAGCAGTGGCGCCTCTTAGGGCTGTGTTGGGACAAGATTGTTGTTGCTTGGAGAGCTTGTTCGACTCCACTGGTTTTCTACCTCGTCTTCTACCAAGAATTTTGACATAGTTAGCAGGGATAAGTCCTGTGGTTTGACCATCAAGACTGGCCAGAAGCCAGCCACGTACTTTGGGCTGTTGGGCTGATGGAAGAAAAGAAAAGTCAGTCTTGTAATTATGACATGTCCTGGGGGAATATGGACAGTACAATATCATCTTAAGTAAAATCTGGGTACATTTACATAATAACAGAGAACATACATTTAGATTCAAAGTCAAATGTGGCGAGGACACTTTCAGGGTCCATTCTCCATTTTTAAAAGCTGGATATGTTTTATTTTAAAGTTAGTTGTTCTTCCGAGCTAAAGTTAGTCTTTTCCCTGCAAGAACATATTTCTATCAGCTGATCCATTCAGAAGCGTGAGGGGATTCAGTCCTCTCAGACACGGAGAACCAACACCAACAGCTCTCCTTTTTCGGTTGGTTGTTTTCTTATTGTGGTGACAATATCTGTACACCAAAGCCTTATCCGATAGAGCAGCTTCCACATTTCAGTTCAGTGACACTGACTGACTACACTTCTCATGTTTTACCGTCATGGCTATTCTGCTCTCAGACAGTCCAACACCGTGGACATGAACTCCATGCACCCACATACACTTTCCTTCTGCTCCCTTGCTCTCAGCCCCAGTCTCCTTTCACTATCTTGGGTTACTACATGTTCGTTTATGTCATTACCCGTGAGATCTTATAGTGTTTGTGCTTTTGTATTTCACTCAACCCAATTTTGAAGGTTCATCCCTGAATGTCTTTCCTATTTCAAACCCAAGTCTAAGGAGAGAGTATCTCAGGGCCTTGTCAGTACGGTCAATCAGAGATGAGCACAGCAAACAAATAGATCCCTCTGTGTAGTCATGGTTCTGTACATAATTTTGGCCAAAATACAAAATTCAAGTGCTTTCATGTGATTGTGATAAAAAAATCCTGAAGGTAATGAATGCTAATTTTAATCCAGGTGAGCAAGACCTTAAGACTCAAGTTACTTCTAGTTATATGATAAAAAGTTAAAAGCAACATCGCCTAAGTTTACAGTAGGAAAGGTACTTAATATATTTCGTTTTGTGTTATGATATTTTCCAAACTATAAAATCCATGTCTTTAAAAAGCTGTTTAATCTGTTGTTTTATTTCAACATATTTTAGCCCAAACATAAGATTTTTGCTTGGAACTCCATTAGAAGTTAAACACTTACCCAGAGCTGTGACTGATTTTGCTTTAAATGCGAAAACACATTTTATTAGAACCATGGAGAAAAAAGAAAGCAAAAAGCCTATGCTAAAATGTTAAGAGGCATTATTAGTTGAAGAATATTGATAGAAAACTTCTCTGAAATATAACGTAACAGAGATCCATCCACTTCAACATCCTTTTCACTCAGATTAACTGAACTAATTATCTGTGTTGTTCCTGTTTCTAATAATCCATCTTATAAATAAATTACTCTTCTATTCATGTATTCTCCTGTGTTACAAATATATGTATGAATATAGCAGAGCATATGGGGGGGTAAAACAATGAAAACTTGGGCATAATTAAACACCTTGAGGGAAAGACTAGCTGCATCTGGAGGCCCAATGATCTTGGATGAAGCCAAGGTCAACTGGTCTAACAGTACAAAAAGACAACATTCTACATCCTACTTTGGTGCGTAGCTATCAGGGCCTCCAAGGCTGGGAGTGACCATTGGCGGTGCGACTATGGTCTCTCCTGTGAAGCAACCAGTAGGTGAAAAGCAGCCCATACCAAAGGTCCCCTGAAGAAAGAGTATTTGCAATATGTTTACATTCCTGCTCAGGCTCTTGATAATAAATGATTCCTAGAGTTCAAAAATATTTCTGAATGAAATACTAAACAATCAAGAATCAATAAATATCAAGCCCAGCCATCAAGGGCAGATGGGGATTTCCAGAAGATGGTAGACAATTTTTTTGGTTTATTACATTTGCTATAATCAGTACTTACATCAGACTTTTATGTGAGGATGATTCAACTCAACTCAACTCAACTCAACTCAACTCAACTCAACTCACTGCCATTGAGTCGATTCCGACTCACAGCAACTGCATGGGACAGGGTGGAACTGTCCCCGTGGGTTTCTGAGGCTGTAGTTCTTTATGGCAACAGAAAGCCTCATCTTCCTACCATGGAGGGCTGGTGGTTTCAAAGGGCTAACCTCTGGTTAGCGGCCCAATGTGTAACTCCCTGGAATTCAAGTGTCTGTGTTCCTTTACATGAGTTACGATTATCAGCAACATCTTGGAACAGCCCTGTTGAGACATTCCTCTCCTGCTTTTCTGCAGATTTGAAAGGTCTAAACTGGGGGTCCTCAAACATTTTAAACAGGGGGCCAGTTTACTGGCTCTCAGACCCGTTGGAGGGCCGGACTATAGTTTAAAAAAAAATTATGAACAAATTCCTATGCACACTGCACATATCTTATTTTGAAATAAAAAAACAAACGGAGCAAAAACACCCGGCAGGCCAAATAAATGTCCTCAGCGGGCCCGCATGTGGCCTGTGGGCCATACATAGTTTGAGGACGCCTGGTCTAAACTGACACAAGAAAAATTCTAGGAACCACCACAGAGTTAGTTAATCATGACCTAGATCCTTTGTTGCAGTTAAGTGATACAAACATTTACAAACACTAACAGTTCACAAGTTCATTACCTTTGAGAGCTAGGTTGAGCATATCACCGGCACGGAAAGAGATCTCTTCTTCAGACACAGCAGCAAAATCATACTCTGCTCGAGCAACTACATGATCATCTTCACCACTTGCCCAGTTAGTGTTGTCTGTGAGTCAAATTAAGAATTAGATTCATTTAGTCAAATTTAATTTTTAAAATGTTATTTCACTGACCATGATTTGTTAGCTGCATAAATGATATCCCACAAGAGAAAAGCTCCCTTCAAAAAGTCAACCTTGTAATTCAAAACCTAACCTGCCGCTGAGATTTGTAGTGGTGGCAACTCCACAGGTGTCAACAGTGAACTGTGCTTCATAGGTTTCCAATTACCACAGTGCAAAACCAGTATTCACTCACTGGGCACCTATTACAGACATGGTACTATTCCCCGACTCTAGACTCCACTATCCTTACACTGAAAACCAGAGTTGGAAAAATGTTCTCTATGACAGGGTGGTGAAGTAAAATTGCTTAATATGGCCTTTCTATCCATACCTCTGTAACGCCCACCAGGTGCCTGGGTGGGACTATCCAAATAGGGCATGTGTAACACTAATAGAGGGGACTGGACAATTTTAGGTGACATTCCCCTGGCTGTAAGCATGAGCCATCTCAGAACCAGGAGCAGAGGCGGAGAAACCACCAGTGGAAATCTGTCTGAAGTGGCAGAGGCAGCAGACGCCATGCATGCGGAGAGCAGGCACAGGGGCAAGGAGACCATGAGGCAGGGTAGAGGAGCTGCGTAGATACCACAAGACTGTGAGGCAGAGCTGGCTAGTCTACAGAGACCGAGGCCAAGGGCACACATGGCTGGAAACTGAGGACCAGAAGGAGAGACATGGCTGTTGGCTGAGGCGAAGCTGCTGTGGACCAAAGACGACCCTTGTTTACTCATCCTGACTTGGGGTAACCTGTTAGCTACCCTGATGATGCCGTTGTAGGGTGCCATTGGGTCCGTTTCAACTCACAGCAACCCTATGAACAATAAAACGAAACACTGCCTGGTCCTGTGTTGTTAGGATTGAGATCATTGTTGTAGCCACTGTGCCAATCTCTTTTTTTTTTTTTTGAAGATCATTTTATTGGGGGCTCTTACATCTCTTTTAAAAAAAAATTATTTTATTGGGGGCTCATACAAGTCTTATCACAATCCATCCATCCATCCATTGTGCCAAGCACATATGTACAGTCACTGCCCTCATCATTCTCAAAACATTTGCCTTCTACTCTAGCCCTGATAAGGGCCTTTTTTTTTTTTTGCTTGCCCTTTACTTTACCAAGCGTGATGTCCTTTTCCAGGGACTGGTCTCTTCTGATAACATGTCCAAAGCACATGCAACAAAGTCTCCCCATCCTAGTTTCTAAGACAGATTTGTACTTCTTCCAAGACAGATCGATATAGTTTTTTTCCCCCTGATAATTCCAATATTCTTCCCCAGCACCATAATTAAATGCATGGACTCTTCTTAGGTCTTAAATCAATGTCCAACTTCCACAGGCATATGAAGCAAATGAAAATACCATGGCTTGGGTGAGGCACACATTATTCCTCTCCTCAAAGTAACATCCTTGCTTTTCACAAGTTAAAGAGGTCTTGTGTAGCAGATTTACCCAATGCAGTATGACATTTGATCTCCACTGTAGTTTCCATGAGCAGTGATAGTGGATCCAAGCAAAATGAACTCCTTGACAACTTCAATCTTTTCTCTTTTTATCATGATATTAACTATCGGTCCAAGACTTTGGTGTTTTTTACACTGTGCTGTAAGCCATATCAAAAGCTATAGTGCTTGACCTTTGTCAGCAAGTGCATCAAGTCCTCCTCACTTTCTAAAAGCAAGGTTGTGCCATCTGCATATTGAGGTTAATGACTTCTTCCACTCCTGCTGCCGAGTTCTTAATAAAGTCCAGTGTATCAGATCATCTGACACACACCTTTCCTGATTTTAAACCACTGTCTTCTCTTGTTCTAGTTGAACTGCCTCTTGGTCAATGTACAGGTTTCACAAGAACACAATGAAGTGTTCTGGAATTCTCATTCTTCTCAAGGCTATCTATACTTTGTTATGATCCACACAGCCTCTGCATAGCCATTAAAACTCAAGTAAACATTTTTGTGTATTCTGTGATTTGAGCCAAGCTCCATCTTACAATGATGCTGATGTAATAATAGTCTTTGTTCCACCTCCTCTTCTGAATCTGGCTTGAATCTCTAGAAGCTCCCTGTGGCTGCACTGCGGTAACTGTTGAATGACCTGCAGCAAAATTTTACTTGCATGTGATATTAATGAAATTATTAGGTAATTTCCACATTCTGTTGGGGTCCCCTTCTGTGGAATGGGGACACATATGGATATCTTCCAGTTGGTTGGCCAGGTAACTGCCTTCTAAATTTTTTATTACCACATAAATTTTAATTACCACATAATTGCTGTTGGTAAATTAAAAAAATTGCTGTTGGTAAATCAATAATTGAGTTTACTAAAAATACTGTACTTTGTTCTTGGAGGGGTGGGGTTCAAAGGTAGCATTTCCCACCATCAAAACTGATAATGTTCATCTGCTGATACTGATTTATACTAAAATTTATTATTTCGTTTATAAAAATACTTCACACAGATGTTGTTGATATCAGGTGCCTTCAGGCCAGTTTCAACTCATAATGACCTTAAGCACAACAGGAACAAACCACTGCTCCATCCTCTTCTTTTTTTTAAGGTATATGTAACATTAAACTTTGTTTTGTCAATAAGCCATGATGAAGCTTAGAACTGGATCACCTGGCCCTTTCTCTTCTTATCTCCTCCCAGTACAAAATGCTTGCAATCTCTTAGATCTGCTGCTGAGTTCAACACATTCAAGCCTCAACACAATCTTCTTTGTTGTTTTAGCTTTCTTCCAGAAAATTGGCGTAGTCTGCCCACCACAGCCACACTGCTTCCTGTCATATCGTCGCTTTCCCTGGGCACACAGAGAATCCTTGCCCTTCGAGCACTGTCACTTTGTGGGGTTGGTGCTTGCCACACTTCTTACAGAGAGTCCGGCAGGTTTAGGAATGTTCACCATGTTTACAGGAGCGCTGCCAGCACGAAAAGCCCTCACGATTGTTAATGTGTGAGTCCATTGTTAGGTACTGCCAAATAATGTTATCAATCTATGGCACGCGATTTTAACTGAGGATATTAAACTTGGAATGAGTTTATAGAATTACATCAAGTTGTTCTTTTACTATTCGATTTTTACCATGTCATTACACTGCAGATTAATTATCTTCAATTGCAGATTAAATAGAGCCTGTCAATTATACAATTAAATGGATTTTGCAAGATGGAAATTTCCTTTATAATTGAATTTTTTAAAAACCCGCTGTATTGTCTTTTGATTTTGGATAATACAAGGGGTTCAAGGAGTCTGGAAATTTTTCATTATTTCTGAATTCCCTTTTTTCATGAACATTTTGAGGCCTTCTCACATGATCTGCTGCAAATTTGTGCTGAATGGTTGTCTGTGTGGTTTCTTGTTTTAACTTCTCATAGTCTGGGAGGCATATAAAAAATTATCAAAAGCTAATCTCCATAGTCATTGAGTACTTTACAGTGGTTGAGGGTGGTTAAGCTTGTTCAGGAAAATGTCATACTTAACCACAGCTAAGTCATTAAACTGCGGTTGTGCGGTAAGGCAAGCCAGGATATTCAGCTTCTATAGTCATGGAATCGACATTGTTCATGTGCACAAGAGTGAATGAAGTTCATCTTTGACTCTAATGGGGCAATAATACATGACAGATTCAAATATTTTCTGTAAAACCACTTGATAACCATGAACTTTATAAATATTTTACATCTTCGTGAGTTCCATACATTTTGCCCTATGCCTTTTTCTGCTCCATGTATATGTACTTTTTTTTTTTAACCACATTCGGTTATATCATATTTTAGCGGATTCCACTTCAGGTGGAATTAATTTTCAATCTCTTTGCAAATATTCTTGTCTGTAGTTGTTCTATTCAGACACTGATTCTTTAAAAACTTCGAGGTCATCGACCACTTCTCAAGTAAGCAACTGAGCAGGGTCAACAGCTGTTGGGCAATCACGAGGCAAGGAAACCACGGGGAATCATCTGCTTTGTTTTAAATTGACTGGTGTTGGCATTCCCAGCGTCTTCAAGTCTTTGAGCAACGGTTCTCACCAAAACTCTGATAACTTACACAGGTCTGATTTTGTTTCTGGTTCTACCTTATTAATAAGTAAGTGGCCTTGAATGAGTTATTTCTGAGGCTCAGCTAGCCCTATGAAATGAGGATAATTCTGATCTTTCAGAGTTGCTATAGGAATTAAATGGATGAAAGCCACAAAATCCCTAGGCCAGTGTCTTATACAGGCTCATTAAAATTTACTTCTCTCACCAGTTGCCACCTGTTCTTTCTGCCTCGTTGTAGTGATTGGTGAATGGGTTTTATATCCTCGCAAAGGTTTCAGAACTGTAGGAATTATGCCCTCTGGTGTCTTTGTGCTCTCCACAGCACCGAGTTCATGACCTCGGACAAAAGTTAGGTAATGTGCACTTTTAAAGGAACTCAAACTCAAACCAAACTCACTGCCATCAGTTGATGCTGACTCACAGCGACCCTGGAGGGCGACTGCCTCAGTGAGCTTCGAGACTGAACCTCTTTATTGGAGTAGAAAGTCCCATCTTTCTCCCTTGGAGCGGCTGGTGGCTTCGAACTGCTGACCCTGCAACTAGCAGTCAGCCCAACTCATAATCTCTACACCACCAGGGCAGTGAACTACACCAGTCTGTTTTTGATATATGTTCCTCAACATTTTGATATTCTTAACTGAAAATGTAACTGCATAAAAAAGAGTAAACACAAAAGTAATTCTGACTTAACAAATGTGCTCTGGAAGGCTGAGATGGCTACATGGTTTCTAAGTCATTCATTCACTCTCACCTGTAATTTCATCACTTTGGGTAGACAGCAGTTTCCAGATAAGGTAAGGCCCACCAAGGATAACAGCAAAGAACAAGAATATTGGCCAGGATTTTGCTGAGTTAACCGCTCTGTCTTCAGCACCCCGGCAAGCCACGGTTCCTTCACTTTCTGCCCACAGGTCCTCATTCTCAGAGCCTCTTCTTAAACCTACCAGCCATTGTAACCGTCTGTAAAGATACCGTATAGTCCTAACTAAGGCAAAAGCTGAAAACACCTTGGTGAAATGTATTTTCAATCGGGAAAAGTGATTTGCTACATCCAACACAGCCCTGAAGCTGTTGTAGACAGCGGAGAAGGTCGCATCCATCATCATACTGACAGAGGCAAAGGCATGCACAATACTCTCAATGGACTGAAATGCTCCTCTGCTGCTTTCTTCAGCTTGCTGGACAAACCTGCTAGGTGGAAGATCGTCTACTCGGAAGCGGTTATACCCCAGCCCATTATATCCGTAACTATAAGGGCTATAGCTTCCATAAAACGAATTCCCATAGGCTCCATATCCAGAAGAAAATGAACTGTACGCAGGTCTGAAAGAGTTCAGGTTGCTGCTTCCCGTCTGCTGGGATGGCCTTGGAAGAACAGGTGGGGGCACTCTGGTAAGTGTTGGTTGTCCAGGTCTTGTCAACAAAGTAGGACCCAAATCAGCAGACCTAAAACCAAAAAAGACAGGAACTGGTCATCCAAGCACACAGTTTAAGTTCAATTCAAAATAACGGCTAACACCTCTTACCTATCCAGGAGAGAGAGAGATTCCACCAAAGACGTTGAGTGAGGAAGAGTTGTAACCTCAGAGGTCCCAAACTCAAGTGTCAGTAAGATAAAACAGCTGACTCAGGCTATTAATTTTTTCTTTGGGTTTATTTACGCTGGCATCACTGGCATTATCTCTACCCAGAGATTTACTTTAAAGACGCTTGTCTTATTTTCTCAGGATGGTTACAGCTGGGTATTTACTTGTTCATGCAGGCGTCCAGATGACAGTATCGGAATTACTATAGTTTTATAATATGACTTAATACTCATTAAACCAAGTCCTCTCAATGATTAAAGTTTTACGTTCTACACTCTTTCCCCAAAAAACCAAAGTCCTCTTATGATTCTATTTGAGATTACAGTGAATATGCCCAATAATTTGAGAAGAAGTGAAATCTTTAATACTGAGAGCTTCAATCAATATATACTCCAATTATTTATTTTGGTCTTTTACATTTAAAAAAATTACTCTATTGCATCTTAGTGTGTGAAAAAAGGGGACAAAGGACAGGTGTGAGTAGCATCAATTTCTCTCTAATCTCACGGGAATCAACATCAGTCCATGTCTTGATCCTAGTGAAGCCAAGGTCAGACATAACATCCAACACCAACCTCTGCCCTGGTGGCACAGTGGATTATGTATTGTGCTACAAACCACAAGGTGAGCAGTTCAAGACTACCAGCTGACTGCAAGAGAAAGATGAGACTTTCTGTAAAGTTATTTTTGGAAACTCAGGGGCAGTTCTATAGGGGCACTATGAGTCACAATGGTCTAGATATCAGTGAGGGTTTTTTTTTTTTAACATTATAAACGGGGTCTTCCTAAAATTTCACTTTCCTGCATTTTTTCCTCCAAATTTCCCATCATTGACAGGGTGAAGTTGTAACATTTTTCTGTTACTATTAGTGAGAAATATTTGAGTTCTCCTCCTCTGACAGATTTTTACTTAAGCAGCTTCCAGCCTTCATAGGACTTACTGCATATGATCCTTGCTTTAAAAAAAAAATCACATTAGTTCTAATAATTTGTCTTCAGGTTCATTTGTATTTTCTATAATTTTAGGTATTACAGTCACTTGATATTAAAGTCGTATACAGTCCTCGAATTACGTGTTTGATTTAGGATGAACTGCACTTATGATTATCCTTTGTGTGTGTGTGTGTGGGGGGGAGGGGAGGCTAATGTTAGTAATACAGATTACATATAATGTTACAGCATGTAATTTGCTGATGTTATCATTCTAAAATGTTCATTCTCAGATATTCAATGTTATGATTCACTGTTCAAAACACAGCAGGCTATGAAATAAATTTTTTTCAAAAAGAGACGAAAAAGGTATTTGCCTGGTCAGAAATGTATTCCAATGGAGTTGTTAGCAGGGGATGCTGATGTAAGTTGGGGTCTGCCATGTGACATGACTTCAGATCTGTGGTACAACCAGAATAACGTGGTGACAAGAGGCCCTTGTCTCAGTCCCCATTTCACGGGAAAGTTATCGACAACGACGCAGATTCTGCTATAGATTTAGAAGTTCCTTTTCCATTTAAGGTTTACTGTTATTTTTATCATGAATGCAAACTGAACTTTATTATTTGTATCTATTAAGACAGCTATGTAAATGGTAAATAATTATGACTCAAATGCTAATGGCTCCTTGTATTCTTGCAATAAAACCAAGTAGCCAAAATATATTGCTGGATTAGTCTGCCAACATCCTGTTGAAGTTTTTTGGACCTCTGTTTACAAAAGAGAATATTCTGCTGTTTTTGTCAGGCTTCAGGCATCAAGGTTCTAATAGTTTCTTTATAAGCGTTAGGGAGTGAGTGCTTCCTCTTTTTCTATTTTATAAACACAGTTGTGTACTTATTTTTCTTCCTTAAAAGTTTGGTAAAAGTCACCAGTGAAGTCCTATGCACTTGGTGTTCTTTGTGGGAAGGATTTTAATTATGAACTCAATTTCTTGAGTACCTGTTATTCCATGTGTGCATCTGTACCAATCTGTAATGAGAAAAGCGCAGATAACGAGCCGTATGCTTTAGTAATTCGACACTGCTATGAATACTTTTACTGTATTTTATTACAGTATGTCACTCAGTGATGTAGTCAACTACTTAATATGGCCTTTCTAGCCATAATTCCTTTTGTGATGTACTGTAAATTGTGCTAAGCCTGTGGTTATAATCCCATTTTGGAAATTTCTGTTAGGCTAAAATTAGCACAGGATTTAGGTGAGGTGTATTCTGAGTCTCCAATTTACTAGATGTGACTCAAATGATCACCCTTTCTTTCCTTGGGATAAGGGTGGGGGTGGGGTGGTTCCTAGAAGCAGGAAGCCAGCTTTGACTTTTGGACAATTTTGGCTTCTGGCTCTGAACCCTGCATTTGGCTTGTCTCTGCCTGACCTTTGGCTCTTGGGCGTTAAGTTGCAGGCCACCACCTGACCAAGTTTCACCAGCTTCCGCAGCCCTGGGGATGAGGGTACTTTGCAGACAATGGCTGATCTTCACATTTGGAGTTTAACAGTCATTTACACAATGTTTTGTTGAGTTCTGAGAAGTTGCAGTGAAACACAGGGATGCCTATGCTAAGAAGGACTGGTGGTTAACATTATGGGAAACGGAGTGATATAACATGTTAGAAAAGTTGGACATTTGGGACATCGTTAAGCTCCAGCTCTTTGGGACTAGTCCGGTATTAATTTTTCTAAAAGAAATCGTTTTCACACTGAGCATGATGTGAGATGCATTTCTGTGATAGCTGTAGGACTAGTTTGTGGGATATAAAGAGACTTTTCCACAGCTTCTCTCCCCCAAATATATATGTCAGACCTAGGACACTGGTTGCAACTAATAGTAAATGATTGTCAAGTTGTCTCCCTGAAGGCACCAGACCCAACTGTCTGCCTGCCGTAGGTGGGGCTCACTCCCTATTGTTAGGGGCAGTGGATTGGTTCCCCAGAAAGTTTGGAATAAATCAAGTCTCCAGCTCAAGGACAATCAAGGTTAGGCCGCTACCATGAATCTAAAATCGGCCCATCCTGTCACATTCGTACCCTTAATCCCTCCTCTTCCTATAGCATCTACACCCCTAGGTCGTCCCCCTCCCATTACTGATTACCTATAGTACAACTCTCTCCTGTGACATATGTCTTAACCTGTAATTAAGGGGCTTGCATGCCCGCAAAAGTATATAAGCCTTTATTTTGAAATAAATTGCGCTCTCTCTTGCCCCCTACTCCTTTCTGAGTCTCCATATGGACCACCAAGAAGGGCTGAGGTGAGCATGCTACCATGAAATGTGTGACTCTTTCATTTTACTCTCTTTCCTATCCCCCGTGACTTTACTATAACCTTATATAGCTTAACTGTACAGTTGTGCTTACTGAACCCGTGACAGTGTGAGGGACTGGTTTCCCCACAAAATGGCACCCAACGTGGGGCTCGAACCCACGACCCTGAGATTAGGAGTCTCATGCTCTACTGACTGAACTAGCCCTCACACTGGTCATCTATTTTATTTGTACCTGATAATTTGCTTATTCATCCTCTGAATCTCTCCCTTTCCCATTCAGATATCCCATGCTTTTGTTTCTTTATGCTTCAAGTAGCCATTCTCATCTCCACTGTCCTGTAAGTTACTACTGCTCAGAGTGCCAATTTACAAGAAACTTAAACTGTCATATAGATAACATAGTCTTTCTTTATAGAGAAAGCTTTGCTACCAAGAAATTTTCCAGTTGAATTATTCTACAATATAGAAGTCCTTCCCACAATCACTGAATTAAAAACAAAAACACTGCTATCGGACTCATAGCGACCCTATATGGCAGGGTAGAACTGCCCCTGCGAGTTTCAGGAGTAGAAAATCTCCTCTTTCTCTTGAGGAGTGGCTGGTTTCAAACTGCCAACCCTGCAGTTAACAGTCCAACATATAACTGCTCTGTGACCAGGACTCCACTGATTTGAATAACAGCTTCCATTTGCTTACATGTCTGCCTCTTCTACAAGGCACAGGCCAAACATATGACCAGGGCTCTAATTCCTCAACATCTGTTCTTTTCTGTCTTTTTGGTTATATCCATCCTAGGAGCCCTAGTTACATAGAGGTTATGAGTTGGACTGTGATCCACAAGGTCAGCAGTTTGAAACCACCATCCTGTCTGTGAGAGAAAGATGGGATTTTTCACTCCTGTCAAGAGTTAGTCTTAGAAACCCACAGGAGCAGTTCTAATCTCCTACAGAGTCGCCATGAATCAGACTCAACTCAATAGCAGTGAGTTTTGTTTTTGAGTTGGCCCATCCAAAGGGAGGCCTGGTGCATAGTGGTTACCCACTGGATTGCGATCTGTAAGGTCGGCAGTTCAAAACCACAACCCGCCCCAATGGAGAACAGTGAAATAAAACAAACACTGCCACCAAGTTAATGCTGACTTGTGGCACCCCTATAGAGAAAGATGGGGCTTTTACTCCGCTATCAACAGTTACGGTCTTGGGAACCCACAGGGACAGTTCTCCCTGTCCTAAAAGTGGCTGTGTCAGTACTGATCTCGGAAACTCACAGGGCAGGTCAACCAGCAGCGGGCAAGGACTCGATGGCAGTGCGTTTGGTCTGAGTGTGCTGTGGTTTTCATGATTTGTGTTTCCTTTCTGACTGATGATGTTGACTGAGCATCTTTTCAAGTGTTTATTGTCCACAGTTTGATCTTAGCACAAATGCCTATTCAGATTCTTGGCCCAATTTTTAATTGTTTGGGTTTTTTTCACTATTTATTACTGAGTTGTAAGAGTCAAGCTTCTTTTGTTTTGATAGCTGTTTGGGGGAAGAGAAGCTCAGTTAAGGTTCACACATTCTATGTGGCAGTTTTGTCTCCTCTACTACAAACTGTGGTACGAGGGGGTACCCCACCCCCACCCCCCAAAACTAGAATTTTTTTCAAAGCTATGCATTTAATTTTTTTTAATCATTTTATTAGGGGCTCATATCTTATCAGCATTTAATTTTTTTCCAAAACAACCTATCGCCTTCAAAGTACTCTCTATTCCACTTAATACATTTGTCAAATCTGCGATTCTATTCTTGGAAACATTTTTCAAACTCATGTTTGGATGGCTGACAGCGCGTCCCTTGTTTTTTTCCTTCACTTCTTCTATATTGTCAAATTGCTGTCCTTTCAAGTCCCTCTTCATTTGCAGAAACAAAAAGAAGTCACATGGAGCGAGGTCAGGTAGGTTCAGAAAGGCATGCTGTTTTTTGCCCAAAACCGGCACAATGAGAGGTTGCGTGAGTAGGTGTATTGTTATGGTGGCAAAACTAGTCCGTCTGCTCCAAATCAGGTCTTAAAAAAAATTTTTTTAATGTTTTTATATATTTTTAAATCTTAAACATTTTATCTACCTCCTTTTACATTTCCTTCTTAAAAAACTCATTTTATTGGGGACTCTTACAGTTCTTAAAACATTACATACATCAGTTGTATCAAGCATATTTGTACATATGTTGCCATCACCATTTACAAAATATTTTCTACGTAAGCTCTTGGTATAAGCTCTTCTTTTTGCCCCTCCCTTTCTCTCCCTCCCACCCTCATGAATCCTTGATCAATTACATATTGTTATTATTATTTCGTATCTTACACTGTCCGTTGTCTCCCTTCACCCACATTTCTGTTATTCATCCCCTTTCGGAGGGCTATATATCCAACCTTGTAATGGGTTCCCTCTTTCTCCCCCTTCCCCCTCCCCCAAATCAGGCTTTTGTCCCACACTGTTACACAATCTTTTCAGAACCTCTAAATAGAAATCTTGATGAACAGTCTGACCTAGTGGAACAAACTCCAAAAGCACTACAAGTCGACATTTTCATCCCTTTGGCACGCTGTTCTCTTAAATCAGCCATAACAAAAACTGAGTTTCAAGCGGAACTGCTTTTACATAAAAAATTCTCTGTGACCAGACAGAACCTTCCCAGGTCATGCCACTGGGTGCACTAACTCAGAGCGAGTTGCTCGATGCTTGTCTAGAGGGGAAAATGTGTACTATGAGAGCTTTGCTCCACCAAGTGAAATTCCAGGTTTTCTTGGGAACCCACTTGTATTCAAGAAAAGAAAAAGTTCTTGACTTGTTTTTTGGAGTCCAGTTAGATTCTTGTAGAATGCCTCACATTCTGGATTTATATTTCCAAAAATGCTTCTCAGATGTGTATTCCTTATAGATCCTGTTACACTGAAAAGTAGAACTAGAGGTTTCATTCAAATAAGGTTAACATTTTTGGCAAGAATAATTCATGAGTGATGCTGCTAATGTACTTCATGTTTTACCACATCAAGAGACACTTACTGCCAGAATACCTCTTCACTGTGCTCTTAAATTTTATTGCTTGGTGTAGTAATCACCTAATCTGGTAATTTAAGGATTAAGAGTGTAGGGGTGGCAGCTAGGCTGTCAATCTGGAGATAGCCAATGAGACTTCTGTGTGGGTATGGCCTTCTGAGAATTCTGGGAAATCTGGTACTCCCTCCTTGGAGGCGGAAGACACCTCTCTCTCTCTCTGCTACTCCCTGGGAGACATTGTAGAAGACAAGCCACATGGACGCAACCAGACCTCGGAAGCCAGAGAAGCCACAGAGAGACCCCTGCCAGGGCTGAGATGTTTCCAATGCCACTGGATCCAAAGACTTTCTACCCACTGGCCTGTGATCTTCTGCATTCGACGTCATTTCATGTGTTTCGTGAATCTGAATAGGACTTTACAGATTGATATCGGAAATATGGGCTACTGTCAGATTTATGGACTTGATCTGAACTGGGCTGGAATGCTTTCTCAATGTTCAATTGCTCTTGTATATAAATCTCTTTCTTCTTTTTATTTCATAAATCTCTTTCTTATACACATAGGTGTGTCCATGGATTTGTTTCTCTAGTCTATCTAGACTAACATACTTGGGTAAGGTGAGGACTGTCAGATTTCTGTATTAAAATATACTTTCCTTTTTGTAATTAGTATATGATCTATGGAATGACTGTGGTGTCATGCAAAAGTCCTATTCCTCAACAACTGTGCATTCAATGGTTTAGCATCCATTCATGATTCTTGCCCAAATCAAACACTGAATTTGGAGTTGCAAAATGGTAATTTTCTAATCTAGGATAAAGATTAAATTTCACTTTCCATGATAATATTGCAAACAAAGTACTGGTAACCTGTTACTTTTCCCTCTCCCACAGAATCCAATGAAACAACAACATGAAACAAAGCTTTAAGATATATCAGAGGTGTGCCAGGCAGTGAAGTTTATTTAGGTTTTGATGAACAGCTCTGCTTCAAAGTGAAGGCAATAATACAGAGAGAGGAAAGCAAAAAGATGCATCTATATTTAATGAAATGTAGAGTAGGCCTTACCTTTCTGCTGCGGAGCAACTCGTAACCCAATATGTCAAAATTTTCAGACAAAGAAAAGTTTAGGATTTTTAGAAATGTTTAGACCTTAGAGGAGGGTCTCTGATGTAGCCTCAAAGCAAGAGATTAAACAAATTAGCTACCAATTCAGTGGTCTGATCTGTCATAACCTCAGCCTGACTCCAGCAATCATTCTAAACCACCAATTACACATCCACTTCTCAGGGACGTGGGAAGAAAGAGGGCTTCGACCGCCACAAAGCATTCGTGTCGGAAACCACAGGGGCAGTTCTGCTCTGTCCTACAGGGTCGCTATGAGTCAGGACTGACTCAATGGCTCTGAGTTTTGGAGTGTTCTTAGGGAAACCAATTAGAGGCCAACAGGAAATTTGCTGGACGGAGAGGGGACTGTAGAGGACAGGTATATCAGAACTTAAATTCTCAGCACTAGGTTTGCAGAAGACCAGGGATAACAGTCAGGAGAAAGACTGGGCTTTCCACTCCATGAACAGTACAGTGTCAGAGACAGGGACAGGGACAGGGACAGTTCCACCCTGTCCTATAGGGTCGCTATGAGTTGGCATGGACTCGATGGCAGAGTTTGAAGGGTTTCCCCCCCCCCTTTTTTTAGGGTAACAATGAAAGTCCGAAATCCATTTGCCTCCATCGAATTCTTTTGGATCATAATGAGAAATGTGAATAGCCTTGTCCTCAGACAGTAAGCACATTAGAAAATGGATCACCACCAATTTTCTAACCAGCCAAGATTAGTGGCTCAAACCCAGCACTCACTTCAGGGTAGAAAGAGGCTTGCCCAGGTTTACAGAGAAATGGGAGGACAAAGGAAACTATCACAGAGCAAAACAGGTGGCAAATCAGTCTATCACTGTTGCAGCTGTGACTACAGAAATGGGAATGGGCCTATGGCTGGACATGTATATTGTACTGGATAAAGGATCTTGCAAGATTTTATTCCAGGGCTTTCCAACCCACAGCAGTCTCATGACTTTGAGGCCCAGTCCCCCAACATCCTCCCTTTTCTCTGTAAACCCTCTGACTTTGTGCTAGTGGTCTCTCTCCTCTGGATGTTCTTTGTCTTATCTTTATCCTGCTTACAACTTAATCAAAGTTCTCCTTCCATTATATTTGAAATTTGGGGTCTCTTTTATACCTTAACACACAAGAATGTAGAGGAAACAAAACTCAAAAACCTCTACACACATATATAACATATAAAGACTGAAGGAATGTAAGACAATGGCAGTACTGCCCTTCCCTGAGGTGTCCTGGGCTTTGCTAGCCTCTTCTTCAATCTTGCAATCCTACTGAGCTCACCAGGAACTCATACACCTTTGCTCTTCCCTTCAGAAGTTAAGATGAACTAACCCAGCTCCATCTAAAGGGCAGGACCGGTGCTAACAGTAGCCAGAACAGGGGCAGGCAGCCTATTTAGCTGAAGCCTCCTGGCCTCTGCTTTTGTTCTAACCGCAATTTTGTTAGAATTCACGATGGACTAACCGACTTCTGTTGTTTTCCTTTAAAAGCTAAGATAACTCATCTTCATCTGAAGGGCAGAAACTCAGCTCACAATCTGTGCAGCTAGAATGCAGATGAACCGGGAAGGAGGCCTGATAGCAATGACTTATAATCCCACTCGAGGGGAACAAGCATCTGAATTTTAGGGGAATGGATACATGTGATGGTATAAGTTATGGCATCCCCCCAATAATAATAATAATAATATACAATATAGTAAAGGTTCAGGGGGATAGTGGGGTGGGTGAGGGAGGGGATAAAGGGGAGCTCATATCAAGGAGTTCAAGAAGAAAGAAAATGTATTGAAAATGATGATGCCAGCAATTGTAAAATTATGCTTGACCTAATGGAATTTTAGACTGTAATAATATCTGTAAAAGCTCCTAAAAAAATGTAAAAAAAAAAAAAGCAGATGAACCGCTCCAAGCAAAGAGAGCACTGAGAACCAGATGACCTAGCTCCAGGCCAGACAGCCCAGAAGACCCCTGCCCCCACGCTCTGTCTACGAAACTTCCTTTAACCCATGGCTCCAAGAAGTGGATTAAAAACAAAAACAAAACAGATGTTTTTCAGACATTCTCAACAAATAGACAGAAAAGGCTAACCATCTGATCAAAAGTACAGGTTAAGAAGTCCTTTTGGCATTTAAGAGATGCATAGTGTGTTACCCCTCGGTCTACCGACCAGAAGGTCAGCAGTTCACAACTGCAGTTGCTCCGTGGCAGAACGATGAGGTTTTTCACTCCCACAAGGATTTACAGTCTCAGACACTCACAGGGGCAGTCTGCTCGGTCCTATAGGGCCGCTATGGGTCGGCATCGACTCGGTGGCATTGGGAGAGTAAAGAACTCTTGATCATATACATAACTCTATGAAAATCTTTTTAAAATCTGTACAAAAGGTCTCTTTTTGTAAATTAAAATTTTAAAACCATTGGATGGCTATCTAGTCTGCGATGTTAGGCTGATCTTTATCTTATATGCACAGAGGTTATGTCTCCCAAATCTTACCCAGGTGATACAGCACTTAGTTCAGCTGTTTCTGGCAACAGATCACGCCTCCCTTTGAGCAGAGCTATCAAAGGCCCAGGTTAACTACGGTAAAAGTTATCAAGTAGTGAGAGACAAGGTTTGGAAAGATACCAGGTACAGGGAGGGGGCTGCTTTCAGTGTGGACTTTCACAAAGCAGGAACACTCCAGGGAGCACAGAACCAGTAACACGTCTTTTCAAATAGGAAACACAAACATTTCTCTTAGGACCATGAAAAGTACACTTCTAAGAAGAGCAGCAAGGCCTTTTGAAATGATGAAATAACACTGACATCTAAAACCAAGTATAAGCAAAATATTTGGTTACAGATGCTAAAGAAACATTCTAATGGACACGGTTCTGCCTGTCTTCTTGGGCACCCCCAAACCCAAATTCACTGTCATAGAGTGGTTTCAGACCCATAGCAAGCGTGTAAGACAGATCAGAACTGCCCAGTGGGTCGCTGAGACTATAAATCTTTATGGGAGTAGAAAGCCGCATCTTCTCTAATGAAGCAGCTTATGGTTTTCAACTGCTGACCTTGGCTAGCAGTCCAATGTGTAATCCACTTGAGGTAGTTACATAATCTGGTGTCAATTTGGGACTTGAGAGGATTAAGAGTTAAGGGGTGGAGTCTAGTCTGTCAATCGGGTCATAGCCAATGAGGCCTCTGTGTGGGCATGGCCTTCTCCTGAGAATTCTGGGAAATCTGATATTTCCTCCTTGCAGGCAGAGAGACTTCTCTCTCTGCCAGCGCTGAGATGCTTACAACGGCACTGGATCCAGAAGACTTCCAATCCACTGGCCTGTGATCTTCCTGCATTCGGTGTCACTGCATGTATTTTGTGAGTCTGAAAAGGACTTTCTAGATTGGTATCGGACATGTGGACTAATATTGAACTTATGGACTTGGATCTGGACTGGGCTGGGTTGTTTTCTTAATGTAAAATTGCCCTTTATATAGAATTCTCTTTTATACACATATGCATGTTTATGAATTTGTTTCTCTAGTCTACCCGGACTAGACACTACCTGGGGTCCTCTCCTGAGCACTCATTCTCAATAAATAGTCTCATCCTGCATTCTATCCAATTGGTGAATTGGCTTATTTTGATAAGCTGCCAGAATCACCTACTGGGTATGAACAAAGGGGGTAGGCCTGAGGAGTTGTTGGATGTACATTTTCATAAATATTCTGAAGATCTAAATTTTTCTTCTTTAAATTATTCAGTAAGCACTTCAGAACACATTTCAACACATAAAAGTCAATGGATAATTCATGTTAAATATCTCAGAGGTAAGGCTGATTCCAAGGCTCTTTATAAGAAAAATTCTAACTTTTCTTTTAATAGTTTCTGTGCACAGGGGGAGAAGTTGTGCAATCTTCTAACAAGACTGGAAACATTTTAATTTTAATGAAGGTGTTTGAACTCTGACTGACCCATTTTGGGTTTCAGAACTCAAAATCTGAATCTCTGTTACACCAAACTCACTGTCAGTCGATTACGACTTATAGTGCCCCTATAGGACAGAGTGGAACTTTTCCTGGCACTTTGAACGAGCTCAGAGCACCGTGGGATGCCAGGCGTGGGGATCTACTTGTGAAAGGTCACAGCCTTGGGAACCCCACGGAGCAGTTCTGCTGTGCCCACGAGAGGTCTGAGTCCAAATAGATACAATGGGACCCACACAGGTACACTTGCCGACAAGAGAAACCTCCAAAGACATAGTATTTAGTGGGAAACAGAAACATTTTGTGAAACGATACCCTGTCTGAAGGTATCCCCACTCCTCACTTATTGACAGGGTTACCAAAGACCACCACTATGTGAAAGGAAGCATGACCACAGCAGATCACAACATGGTGAATGACAGCGTCATTACATAACTGCCATGCCACTGAGAATTAGGGCCCAGCCACGTTGATACATAATCTTAATCATCCCAGAAGCATTACTCTCGCCTCCCACCTCTGTGCTAGTTACTGCCAGACATACATAGTTATGCACAAAATAGTTAGATAGATTTGTTTACTATTGCTGTAAATTAAAAATGTTGGACAATGAGAGAGCTAAGTGAGGAGTATCCAAAACAATCAAGCCTACTGCCATCAAGACAATTCCAACTCACAATAACCGTACGCGGGGTTTCCAAGGCTGTAAAGCTTCACTGGAACAGATAGTCTCATCTTTCTCCAAGAGGTGGGTTGACCTCGAATGTTTACCTGACAACAGCCACCAGGGTTTCCTGAGGGATAGCTTAGAAATGTACCAAACAATGCCATACATAAAACTAAGAACTAGCCTCAGAACTAACATATCAAACCATTAATTGAGTACCATAAACATCAAAGAGAGACACTACTTACTGCTAGTAAGAAGAAACGCAAGAGAGTTAACAGCTTCTCCAAAAATTTCTAATCTTAGAAAAATATGTTACTATTTCTTAAGGCTGTCTGGTGAATCAAAAGTGCTCATTATCTTCCTCCCTAGCAGCTGATTAACAGAAAGACTGGAAGTTCAAGTTTACCCCGAAGGCCTCAGAGGAAAGGTCTGGTGACCAATTCTAGGAAATCAGCCAGTGAAAACCTTGTGGCACACAGTTGTACTCTGACGTGGTTGGGGTGTCCGTGAGTCAGAGTCTACTCAGTCTACTCAACTGCAAGTGGTTACTGGGTTAGAGGTGTCTATTTTCTCAAATATTTCTTAACAACCACAAACAGTTTAAACATTACTTCAACATGTTCAAGACTAAAACCACACTCTCAACATGCAGTCCAATTTGGGAAAAAAAAGCCAGAATCTGTCTTAGACAAGTGCAGAAAGTGTCATCAGTTTAAAAGCATAATTAAGGCCTATTATTTGTTATGCATCTATCATTATCAAATTAGCCGGCTATTTTGTTCAACTGAAAACCAAACCAAACTCCCTGCCTACTCTGCCCTCACAGAACAGCGTAGAACTGCTCCGGGAGTATGAAGTCCCGTCTTTTGCCCGCAGAGCGTCTGGCTTTCGAACTGCGGACCTGGTGGTTACCAGCCCAACGCATAACCCACAGGACACTGGGTTACTCACCGCTTAACGAAAGATAATGAGGTATTAGAACACAGCAGAAATACAGTTAAATCTGTTAGAAAATCTCACTGACATCCAAGTCTCATTGGAATGACTGTCCAGAAGTTTCAAATTCTGTATATTCTCATCTTTTGTGAGTTCTACACTCCTTTGGAACAGCTTTAAGAGAAGAAGGGGGGTAAAAGTAATAAAGGCCCTAGAAAAATACATAATTTTTATACACAAAGAACAACCGTAGATTGAGAGCTTTAAAGTTGCTTCTTCAAAATCTCAATCGCAAACATGAGCGGGATTAAACTGAAAAAGAACGTAAAGCGAACAGGCTTGGCTTCCGGTTCCGTAAAAGTGACCTTTTTGGGCTTGCACCAACTTCTCGAGAGGTGGGCACACGCTTTTACGAGACTTTGCTCCCTACGGATGACAAGGCTGGGCAAATACCCCTGCCTGTTGCTCAAGATAAAAGGTCTAAAAGCTGTAAGCCCCGGTTCAGGCGGTTGCGTCGAGGTGTTCGCAAACAGCAAGGAGCAGGCAGCCGCCCCCTTTTCTTCCAGGCACGGGGACCCCGAGAATCGCTGGGGAGTCCCTCAAAAATCGCCGCAGCCACGGGCTGCAAAGTCAGGAATAGCAACTGAACAACGAGCCACCTCATCGGTTCCCGGCCGGCCCCCCAGCGACTCTCAAAGTTGGGGGGCTGACTGGACGGGGTTGGGGGCGAGAGGGAATGCCCTGCAACGGCCTCAACTGCCTCTCGCCAAGTCCCGGAGCTCAAGCTCGGCCCGAAGGAATCCCACACTCACTGGAAAGTGGGGCCGGGGCCTGGTCCTGGCCCGGACCCCGGAATTCGGCGTGTCTCCCAGGGTTTGGGGGGAGGCGGCGGCTGGGACGCCATCTCTTTCACCTCCGCTGGGCTCCCGTTCGGCGCCTCCACGGTTCTAGGCCGGGATCCCCGCCCCCCCCGCCCCGCCCCCAGGACGGCGCGCGCCAGGCACGATGTGCAGAACTCCGAGCCCTTCACCACGCCCACCTCTGCAGGCGGGACTGCGCTTGCCACGCTCGGCTAGCCTTGCCTAGGGGGCAAAGGGACGCCTGCGATAAAATACTCTTGCTTACTGGCCCTGGAAAGGATTTCCATTCTCCACCTGAGCGTAAAGGCTCATCGATATATCTGGCAGCGGCTACTATATCCTGGACGAAGGAGTATTCCCAGGTGTTGTTCTGGGGTCGGAACCCCTTAGGCCGGGAATAAGGTCCCATTCACACCTACAGCCGCGGGAAGGTGGGGTGTGTCGTCAAAAGCAGGCTGTTGCACAGATTTCCCTTCCAACTCAGGGAAGAGCGCATTCCTTCCCCGCGCGAGGGCCCGGTACTCTCGTCCTGACGCTCTCGTTTCTTGGGGGAACAGAGTCCCTGCGCGCAATGGGTGCACTTCTTTAGTCTTCCCCGTTCCTTCTGAGGGGCGGAAGGGGTTAAATCTCGTCGTGGGCAAAGGTGAGGCTGGGGGCGCGGGTCCGAATTGGGCCCGGGGCAGGTGTGGGTGGACAGGGTGGCTTCTCTCTTTGCTGGGGCGGCTTTGTTAGCAAGGAGAGGGTGAGTGGGAGGCTCCTGGGACCTGACGCGGCGGGGGAAGGGATGGGTTGGCAAAAAGAAAATCGAGGTTAGATCGTGGGGTGAACTTTCCAAGAGTCCATGGCAGTTTCTACCGCCAAGTGAGCTGGTAGCTCAGTGAAGTTGTGAGTGCCTGCCCCGCTAGTCGTTCACTTCCCCGCCCGCCCCCTTCTCTATGGGGATGAGCTTTAAAGGATTTTGGGATGTGGAGCCCAAGTCTGGTCCGTTTTAGTGGCCCTTGCGCTTTCCTTCGCAGTAGTTCTGCTGTCATCGTCCAAAAAGGCGAAAAGCCCATCTTCTCCTTTGGGAAACTGGGCTAGTTAGTGACTTGCGGAGAAGGGACTCTATCCCCGGAGAAACCCTTTACCCTTGGGAGGAGGTTCTGTTGCAATGACTTGTCTCAGGGTTCTTTCTGTAAAACAAACATAAACGAAAAACAAATAAACAACGAAGGTAGCCAACAATAAAGACCTTACTGCGTGGGGTGCATTTCTCAGGACTCGTTATCAAAGATAATCATTCTGATACAACTGACTTTTGTTTAAGACACTGCCATGGCAGGGCTCAACATGGAGTAGCAGCAGCCAATCTTAAAACGTATTTCCTCTAATGTCGACATGCTTGAGAAGTTGCTAGATTGTTGCCAGGTGAAGATCTTGAGCGGTTCATAGCTCAATGACTAATCACGTGCACACAGACACACACATGTTAATTTTGTTCGTTTAATGTGTGCCTGTTTAAAAACCTTTTCAAGTTGGTCCGGGCAGGGGCTGTCTTCATTCTTAGCAGGTTTGCAAACTGCTCACTGCCAGGAGATTTGACTTAGCACTTTTGTCTCAGTCTTTAAGTCAAAGGGGGTGTTGGTGTTGAGGTATATATAGAGCATACAAAGTAGCATGTAACTACTTTGAGTCCCAACAAAGTGTCTTTTTTAAGCTCATTCAAAAAAATCAAACCACACTGATTTTTTTCTTAATTGGTTAAAAGGTAATTCTGGCTTAAATGAAAGCCTTGTAGCGTAGGAGTAAAGGGGTAATAAAGAGTGAGTCAGAAACCATGCCTCTACATGTAATGGGAGTACATGTAGTTCAAGGGATGGACTTGAACTGCTGATGTTCAGTCCTTCAGAGCATCATTCTTCCTTCCAAGGCAACACTAAAACTAGACGATTAAACGACAGAGGGGAGAGATACCGATCGATGTATGCAATAATGACTTGACTGCATAGTTTCATTATTTAAAGGGTGTTTTCCACTCGCTCTATATGCTTATTTGAAAATACCCTGGAACCCACATTCACGTAGGCCACTCCAAGTCAGTGTTTCTCAATCCGGATATTCCAACCTCTTACTGGTATGTCCAGACAAGCCTGATTTTCTTCTCTTTCCTTTACCTGATGACTCAGATTTACCAGACAGAAGCAATCTATAGTGTGTAGCCTGGCTGCCGAACTGATTTTGTGGTGAAGGGCTCATGCTGCGTTATTTTTTTTAAGGATCTACTTCTCTTGGCATGTGGCCCCAAACACTTGGAAACTTGCAAGTAAGTTTGAGTTGTGGACAAACACAAACAGCTGCATAGTCCCTTGTTAGCTAGAGCTTCTCCCTAACACACATTTTATGTGAATTCAGTTGAATTATGAAACCGTATGAATTAAAAGATGCTAGTGTCTTCCATGCCAGAGGAAGAGGAGGTTTTCTACTCCCATAAAGAGTTAACAGCCTTGGAAACCCACAGGGTTCCCCGTCCTATAGGGTCTCTATGGGTTGGCATTGACTCAAGGGTAGGGAATTTTTGGGTTATCTTTTTACTAAGTGAGTTTGTTCAAATTGCAAAAAGGGGTGTGTATTTTCACACAAAACAAAATGAAGCAACTTTAGATAAATATTGTAAACAGTTTGGCAGGTTTTACTTTGTTAATTAATTGGAGATCTTGTGAATAGGGGCAGCAGATTTTTCTCACTTGCTAATGGTTAAGTTACTTAGTTAAATTTTTATCAAGTGAAATCGACACTTTTGGGTTTAGGAAATAACTTTTGAATGGCTGACTGACTTTTATTAAAGTGAATCAAACTTAGCGGGCCACTAGAGTTGGTATTCCCTGTAGGTAGGTTAACTCCGGTGTCTCACACACTGCTCCCTTGAGAGCCGCCAGGCCATGCAGAATCCTTCACAATACTTTTTAAACGTTTTTAAAATCATTTTATTAGGGGCTCATACAACTCTTATCACAATCCATACATAAGTCAATTATGTAAAGCACATTTGTACATTCCTTTCCCTCATCATTCTCAAAACATTTGCTCTCCACTTAAGCCCTTGGCATCAGCTCCTCATTTTTCCCCCTCCCTCCTTACTCCCCCCTCCCATATGAACCCTTGATAATTTATAAATTATTTTGTCATATCGTACACTGTCTAATGTCTCCCTTCACCCACTTTTCTGTTGTCCGTCCCCCAGGGAGGAGGCTATATGTAGATCCCTGTAATTTGTTCCCCCTTTCTACTCTACCCTCCTGGTGTCGCCACTCTCACCACTGGTCCTGAAGGGATCATCCATCCTGGATTCCCTGTGTTTCCAATTCCTATCTGTACCAGTATATATCCTTTGGTCTAGCCAGATTTGTAAGGTAGAACTGGGATTATGATAGTAGGGGTGGGGGTAGGGGAGGAAGCATTTAGGAACTAAAATGTTTGAAAGTTTTATGTTTCATCGTTGCTACACTGCACCCTGACTGGCTCGTCCCTCCCCATGACCCTTCCAGAAGGGGATGTCCAGTTGCCTACAGATGGGCTTTGGATCCCCACTCCACACTCCCCCTCATTCACAATGATACGGTTTTTTGTTCTTTGATGCCCGATACTTCATCCCTTCGACACCTCGTGATCACACAGGCTGGTGTGCTTCTTCCATGTGGGCTTTGTTGCTTCTGAGCTAGGTGGCCACTTGTTTACCTTCAAACCTTTAAGACCCCAGACACTATATCTTTTGATAGCCGGACACCATCAGCTTTCCTCACCACATTTGCTTATGCACCCATTTGTCTTCAGCGATCATTTTGGGGA
The DNA here is from genome assembly GCF_000313985.2 of Echinops telfairi. Taxonomy (NCBI): domain Eukaryota; kingdom Metazoa; phylum Chordata; class Mammalia; order Afrosoricida; family Tenrecidae; genus Echinops; species Echinops telfairi. The sequence goes on from NW_022106471.1 coordinate 10,887,957, forward strand.
GGTGAGCATACAATGATACGATTTTTTGTTCTTTGATGCCTGATAACTAATCCCTTCGCCACCTCGCTTCACAATGTTTATTGTAAATTTTAACCATAGAGCATGTGTGATAAATATGTGACTAGTTATAAATTTCTTACATGTACAATTTTTTAAGTTATATGACTACATATAAAATTGTTCTGCAAGATCTCCTACACTGACTGACAATGCTAGTCGTAATAATGTTACTAGTGACTGAGCAGAAGCCATGAGGGCTGCTGTTAATTACAGGAAAGCCCATTTTTAATTATTCCTTCTTTTCACAAAAGTTACTGATAATAACCTCACAAATACCAATTTCCACAATATTGTAGGTAAAACACCAGAAAAAGCTGACAAAATCAGCCACTGTAGAAACACTGGCAGCAACAAAGAAACAGCATTGTTTGTCGCACATGCAGACACAAGCACGCGATCCGCAGCACCTGTGATGGAATACTGACACCTCTGGGCAGAGCGCGCAGAAGCCTCCAGGAGTAAACTAGCCCAGAGTTTTAGCTGAGTGGGTATATTGAGACATGTACGCTGGGCTTACACAAATGTTTTTGTTATAACTCATTGCAGGCATACCTTTGGAGATAGTGCAGGTTTGGTTCCAAACCAAAGCAATAAAGCAAATATCGCAATAAAGTGAATCGCACGCATTTTGGGGGTTGCCCAGTGCATAAAACAGTCAGGTTTACACTAGACTGCCATCTACCTATGACGGATGCAATAGCATAATGGGGGGAAAAATTGAAATGTGAAAATGACCAAAATGTGACACCTGGACGCTTAGTGAGCACCTGGTGTTAGAAACATGGGGCCAAGAGACTTGCTCATTGGAGAATTGACTGAAACCTTCGAGATTCGTCAAAAAAATGCAATGCCAGAGAAGCAGAACAGAGAAAGGTGCAATAAAACAAGGTGTGCTGGTAGAGGGAGCTTCTTATTAAAAAAATTTTTTTTTCTGCTGAAATACTGCACAAAAATCTCAGAGTTATGTTGGTGTCACCCCCTCTGATAATGCCACCCAGTGCAGTTGACACCTCTGCGCCCTCCTAGCGACTCCAAGTGTAACACAATACAAACAGATCGGGTTGTTGTTTTACAGCAACTTTTATTTTAAATTTCTAGTAGAGAAAGCTGATTGAGTCAACACCGTTTTCAAATACGTAAGAAGCAAAAACTCCACCCTGGACTTTTTTCATGATCCTCCTCAGAGACAACCATTCAGGAAGATGATTTTCTCCTTCTCTCTCACTGACTGTATCCTCATCTAGGAAGTTCAGCTACATTCTTTGACAGTGAGAAATTGATTCCATTGTAGAAACTTCCTTCATGTTTTAGGACCTGTATCTAAAGAAAGCAGCACTGGGAGAATTGCCCAATAGTGTCTCTCAATCAAAACTGATTTCCCCCCAAAGGTGATGTATTCATCTGTGGAAGTAAAATACAGAAGCCGAGGGTTTAGTTTTACTTTGTTTTTTCTTTTTAGTTGCAGTTACTCAACATGTTTCCACTGACTGAGGAAAACAAGAGTGTGGCCTGGCTTTTGCTCAGTACTGGTACCTGTCCAAGATGTATCTTCAGATTCTGTGGTGTGGATTTTCACACACCGTACAAACTTCCTTACAAGGTATTTTGTGATTATTTTTAGTTTAAAAGATTCTCTGGACTTTTATAGGAATACCTAGACATGTGAGGGTACTTATCTGTCCATTAGAAGCCTTGAGGGTACTGTGGCTAAAGTGCTTGACTGTAGGCTGAAGGTCAGTGGGTGGAACCCACCAGCCAGTCCACTTCCAACAAGATTTTAGTCTAGGCAACGTGGGGGCCGTTCTGCCCTGTCCCATAGGGTTTCCATGAGCCAGCATTGACTGGATGGCAATGGACATCTCTCCATCACTCTCCATTAAAAAGCAAAAAACTGGGAAGGCTCTAAGGTAGATGTGGTGGTGATTGTACAATTCCCCTGATATGATTGAACAGGTGACCGACTCAATTGTATGATATGTAAATTATATGCCAATGAAACTTGGAAAACAACAATAAAACCAACAGAAACAAAGTATAATAAAATAATCACTGAAGTGGTAATTATGGAATTGTCCTTGTCTTAGAAAAACCTGTCTGTCTCAGGAATCCAAGTTTCTTATGAAATGATTCCCTCTTACATTTAGCAGAGTAGACTCTGTGAAACAATTCCATTGTGCCTTTTATGTTCATATAGAGGTTCCCAAACTTATTTGGCCTACCACCTCTTTTGCAGAAAAAAATTACTCGGGGCCCTCCTGGCAATGAAAAGCTTGGGTACTACAGCCCATAATCCAAGATACAATGTACGTATCTCCTTTTGTAGCTCTCCAGGGAGCAATATTACCCACTTTGGGAAACACTAATATAGATCTTTCCTAAAGGATATCCAGTTGACTGTCACAAAATAATGTAATAATGGCCATACTAGATATCATTAAAATGTAATAAGAGTGTGCAGTGATCATGAGCGCTTCTTTTACAAGGAGTAAAAAAAACCAACCTCACTGCCATTGAATCCATTCCAACTCATAGCAACCCTATAGGACAAGAGAGTACAGCCCCTGTGGGTTTCCGAGACTCTGTTTACGGAAATAGCCATATCTTTCTGCCACAGATGGTTTTGAACTGCTGACTTTGGGATTAGTAGCCCAACCACTATGCCATGAGGGCTGCTGTTAATTACAGGAAAGCACATTTTAAAATCTTATTCTAAAGTACCACTGATTAAGGAGTGGGTTGCTTTTTCTTTCCTTTTTCTTTTTCTGTTCTCTTTATAACCATTTGTATTTACCACTTGATTAACAGTAAAGTGCTGGCATAAAATCCTCTAGAAGTAAGCATTTATCATCCTCATCACCATGATCATTGCTATGCAACAAATTACAACAAAAATACAAGCAGTCCCCGGCTTACAGCAAGATCCATTCCTAACTTGTGCGTTTTCAGAATCTGTTAATAAGTCGAACCTAAGCGCCTTCTCACTTAGCTTTCTTTTAGCGCAAGCAGACTCCAGTCCATACCCCAGTGAAAAAGCTGCACATGCAGTCAGTGAAGGAGATTGGGGCGAAGAATGTGTTCCTATTTTCCTTGAACTCAGAGACAAATTTTTAGTTTAATTTCATTTTGATTTGGTATAGGGGTTGATTCAATCATTTCAAAGTGAAGACAAATTAAAAAACAACACAAAAAGTGAGGCCAAACTTACATAACATTAAAGGGCAGGTATGGCATGGTCTGCAAGTCTGACCTTTCTAACCCAGGGGCTTCCTGTACTCAAATTTCCTCATAATTAAATCTTAAAATTACTGAGGAGTTAGCAGTAGCCGTTATTTTTCCTGGTCTAATTGGTTGTTCCTGTTGTCTGGGACCTGACACCCACCGTTGGGCTAGCACTGTTCTGTCAGGCTCTTATGTAATCCTCATAGGTAAGCACTCGGTAAGCACGCCCTCTCACTCTCTAGTTTCAGATGAAGAACTGAGGCTCAGAGGCGTGAAGCACCCTGGCCTTAGTCACACACCAGTTAAGTGAGCACACTAGAATTTGAACATTTGGTGTGAGTGCAAAGCCCACAATTTGGAGCTGGAAGACACGGGTTTGAGTCCCAGTCCTACTAGTTTCCAACTTCAGTTTTCTGCTCTTTAAAGTGGGAATGATGATTACATCTAGCTTGTGGGATTTTAAAGGACAAGACCTAATAACGTATGGGAGAGCACGTGGGAAACTGGAAAGTATGGTACATATACCATGATGATTAATTTATGTGTGTATTCATTTATACACAACATGGCTATAAATCACAAGGCTGGTTTTGTGTAACTCATCTTACACATTTTCCCAGATACATTATAATTTATAAGTCTATATATATAAGATTTAAAGATATAATGTATATATACATTATATAAAGAGACTGAGTGTTACCAACTTTTAGTTGTGTCATTTAATATAAATATTTTAAAAATTGAAGATGATTTTGGGTAAATGTTCTTAAATTTTAATCTGTTCTAGTCATATATGTTATACACATTCATATGCACATACGTACATATACCTGAATATACTTGTATGTATGAGTATTTTTATATGAAAGATAAAATGGGCACTATAGTCTTAATAAAATGAAATAAATTTGTGCGAACATTTTCCCCACCTTTTAGGCTAAGTATATTAAAAGCTGAGTGAATTTCAACATGGTATTCATTCAACAACTAAATAACAAACCTGTCTGGTTTAGACACGAAGGTGGTGCTGGCAAAGTCCTCTGAGTATTAGATAAGTGTAATGTTGGAACTGGAAGGACAGTGTCCAAGAAAGGCCAGTTTTTACCATAAAAGGAGTGACAGAATTAGGCAATCCAGAATTTAGTACATGGCTTCTTTCGATTAATACATATAAATTATTTGTAATTATAGTGTCAAATCTTGACATTGCCAGAACCTGTTTGTCTCTTGTTTAGTAAGCCATCTGTTTGAAATTATCTTTACTTCATTGACTTTCAAATCTGTTTAATTATTCAGATTTTATATTAATTAAATATACTCACGAGGCTTCAGGAATTGCGAGATTATCAAATTACCTAAAACAATGGGAATTCCGTTTTGATTTTTATATATTAAAAATTAGAATTGAAGCTTTTGCTGGGACAGTTACTTCACAGAACTATAAACCATATGAATACATTTGCTAACAGAACTTTTCTGTCTCAGACTTAGAACTTTATCTTAACTGATATGTGAAGCCTTAAAAAAAGAAAAGAAAAGCACAAGTGTTTTATAGGAGTTAGGCAGTTGTCTTTCAGATTCCATATCAAGCCAATAGGAGCCTCATGATAAAAGGTAGTGGGCTGAACCCACTGGCTGCTTCCAGGGGGAAGGTGTGCAGTCTGATTCCGTAACGATGCTCTCGGCCATTGAGTCTGTTTTGATTCACAGGGACCCTACAGGCCAGGGAAGAACTGTCTCGGTGGGTTTCCTAGATTAACTGTTTACCGGAGTAGGAAGCCTTATCTTTCTCCCTGTAAAGATTGTAGTCTTGGCCATTTTATGAAATAGTTCTGTGCTGCCCTGCAGGGCCCTTCTGTGGTGGAATCAACTCAATGGCATTGGGTTTGGTATAAAGCCAACATTGACTGATAAATACATTACTCTATATACTCATGTATAAGCCAAGTTTTTCAGCACATGTTTAAAGCAGTTTTTGTGGTAAAATTAGGTGCCTTGGCTGATATTCGGGTCTGCTTATACTTGAGTATATATGGTAAGTGCTTCTTGAAGGTGAGACTGACACACAGAAACCCCTATCTGCAGAAACATCCTGTTCAGTGATTTCTTGTGCAGATAGCAGGGACACAAGCCTGCAGATGACCCCAGGTCCCTGCAGCATCCAAATCACACATCCCCAGCCACAACTGGACCCCCTCGACTAGGCCTACAACACCTGCTGGTCTGTACAGAGAGGGCCTTTGACGCAGGCCAGAGCCCCTCTCAGGTTTCCTCCAATGGGCCTGTCTTATGCTGTTGAGTCCCTCTGTCTGTCTTTCCTACTACACATATTCTAGCACTTCTGATTTTTTTAAAATACTTTTATTGGGGCCTCTTAAATCTCTTATCACAATCCATACATTCATTCCAGTATGTCAAGCACATTTGCCACCATCATCATTTTTAAAGCATTCTCTTCCCACTCGAGCCCCTGATATCAGCTCTCCATTTCTTCTCCTTCCTTCCCTCCCTCCCCCACCCTCTCTTACGAACCCTTGATAAGTTACAGATTATTATTTCCATATCTTACATCTTCCTCCATCGCCCCTCACCCACTTTTCCATTATTCGTCCCCCTGGGAAGGGGTTCTAGGTTTATCAGCACTTCTGAATTTATGTAACTGAAAATTAGAACACTTTGTGATATGTCATACATTTTCACGCTTCATTTTACCTGGAGACCATTAAGGGCATTGCCAAAGGGCCATCACTATTTCTTTGATTTACCTTCTAGGACTTACTCAATGAGCTTCAGAAGTTCCTAGAAACTGAAACGGATACAGTGATTTTGGAAGTCCCAAATCCACCTCTCAAGAAAATTCGACTGCAAGAGTCGGATGATGAGACTGCTGATCTGAGTCAGAATGGGGAGGGAAGGCTCTCTGCAGATGGAAGCATTGCTCCCAGGCCCTCCCGCTTAAATGTGTGCAATATATGCCTAGGGATTCTTCAGGAATTCTGTGAAAAAGACTTCATTAAAAAGGTAAGTAATCCTTTGTACCACATGCACAATTACAGAGTGTTCGTTTTTAAGGCCTAAGATTCTTATACAGAAAGGAACAATGCCATTCATTTAATTTTGTTTCATTAAAAAAAGATAAAAGCCCGCTATTCTCAAACCACCTTTTTATCAACCTGATGCCTGGAGAGTACTAATGTCTGTACCCACGGATTTTAGTGACGAGCACTATCAAGAAGTGAGCAGTTTGCTGTCCATTTGCTGTTCAGCATAGCTAAAGGGTTAGCGGAGCCCTTATGGTGTAGTGGTTACTCTCTGGGCTGCTAGCTGCCAGGTCAGCAGTTTGAAACCAGCAGTCGCTTCCCGGAGAAAGAAGCTTTCTGTTGCCGTAAAGACTTACAGTCTCGGAAACCCACAGGGCCAGTTCTCCCCTGCCCAATAGACACATCATCAGTTGCAGTGGGTTTGGAGTTTCTGGAGGAGTTAGAGAAAATGTCTTAGCCATACCTATCAGCATCTAGAAACGACAAGTGATCTAGCTTTGTGGAAGGTGTGGTGGCAGGGTTGACTAGAGAAACAAATCCAGAAACACTCGTGTGTGTAAGAGAACTTTATATCAAAGAACAATTATATATTAAGGAAACATCCCAGCCCCATCCAGATCAAGTCCATAAGTCCGATATTAGCCCATATGCCCAATACTAGTCTATCAATTCCTCTTTATATTCATGCAGCACATGCGGTGATGCCAAATGCAGGAAGATGACAGGCTAGTGGGTGAAAAGGCTTGTGAATCCAATACTGGTAGAAGCATCTCAGCGCTGGGGCGGGTCTCCACATGGCTCCTCCAGCTCTCTGAGTGTCTCCTCCACAGGAAGGTGAAGCAGAGAGAGAGTATGGTCAACCTCCAGGGAGAAAGAGAGGAAGTTCCCAGAATCCTCCTCATGAGAAGGCCATACCCCCACGGAGCCATCAACAGGCTGTGACCTGATTGACAGGCTAGACTCCACCCTTACACCCTGTTTATCAAGTTGACAGGAACTTCCATAACTACCCCAGAAGGTGAATGACTGAATGTGGAATTGTCTTGGTTCTCAGCTGTCCAGAGTGCCAGATTTGGCTTCACTTTATTTATTTATTTATTTTTGACAATTTACTCTTTATCGATTAAAAATGAAGGAGACATGCAGTAAAATACAAAGTCCAAAAAAAAGGGGGGGGGCTGGATAAAGTGGAATGTTTTACATGTTTCATAATCTAGCATATGTCATAAGGAGGACCCTCCACTTATTGATACACCATTATTTTATCCTCCAGATTATTAAATAGTATCAGCTGGCTCTAGGTTTTGGTTTAGAACTTAAGCAAAACCCCCAAACAAACCCACTAGTCGTTTGGGAAGACCACATTGTCACAAACAGCACTGGCACATGTGACCTTGCGCTATACTCAGTCCCCAACCTGGGGACCTAGACAGCGGTGCCTACTGTCCTCCCACTCCGGAAAAAGGAAAAGTGGGGCTACTCGTGGTATCTTCTGCTGTCCCCCCGACCCAGGCAGTTTCTGGTCACTGATTTTCTCAGCACGACTGTGCAAGCCAGCAAAGGGGTCTACGACATATCATGCACAAAAAGAAACACTGTCCGGGGCTCCCCGCGCCTCTCCTCATTCCCGGCCCCACTAACAAGGAGCTAAAAAGGAGAGAAAGCCCCGGCCCTTGGCTTTATTTTATATAGAAACACTTAGAAACTATCAGGTGACCTAAGAAAAGCTATTTGACACCCCTCAGATTGTTCTGCAGGTGGTGTCAGGCTTGGGGGGGGGTCATCATTTATATTTCATTGCAGGAGGCCTGAGAACCCCACACTTCAATATGAAAATCTGTATTTCTTATTGTGTCATTTGAACAAAAACATGCATCTTATGGAGAGGAAAGCTTTCAGGAACTCTTGGCAATTCATACAATTTACGTATTTTCAGGTGTGCCAGAAGGTTGAGGCCTCTGGGTTTGAATTTACCAACTTGGTGTTGTCGGTCTCCTTCCCACCACAGCTGTCTGTAAGAGAGGTAAGGCCATCTGCATGCTTGGAACTCCGTGAGATGCCCACTCGGCATTTCTCTGAAACGGTGGACGTGGAAATGTTACACGCCCTGTCATTACTCTTGTGTTCTACATACGGATTGAATGAAGGAAAGAAATAGCTGTTCAGTAAGTACTTGTGGAGTGAAGAAGTGAACAAAGGAATAGTGGTTCCTGTGGGACTGCTATCTTTTCAAAGGTCCTCACGCAGCGGCTGATCTCGACTGAGCATGCGCTGTATGCCGGGCATGCTCTCCAGAAGAAGAGAAGTGAGGGGCTGCAGAGACCATGTGAAGCAGAGAGGGGCGCCATGCGAGGCTCCTAGCACAGGGCCATTTCAGTTGCGACAAACCTCCTTACTCTCTGGAGTAAAAATATGAAAAGCTGGTACTTCTTGTCAATGATAAAAGGAAAGAGAAGTAGCCTCATATTTATTTCCACTTGGGGCTTTGCGATTTTGCTACATCATTTCTCCTGGGTTTAAATGGAAGACAAATGCTCCTTACTGTAGCATTCTTACATATCAAAACAGGGGTGAAAACACAGAACTCTCTTTGTTTTTACTGTTAAGTGAAGTCCAGTGTGAATGACCTGTGTTCCCAAATGACAACACTGGGTCCTAAGTTTATCCGCTTATTCTGATAGGGTGTCTTCCACCCAAGGCTCCCACAGCGTCACGGGAGCACGTCCCCTGGGATGCGTGAGTGTTAGCCCGGACGAAAGCTTATGGAAGATGAGTGGAGTGACTGCGAAGTGACAAAAGAGTGACTTCACATGGTACCTGTGTTGATGCCGAGATAACCGAGCGGTAGAAGCAGGAGGGGAGGGCAGGGAAACACTGAGCTTCGCAGACACTCAGAGTCATTCTCTAGTCAGTCACAATGTAGCTCCTCGTGCTTGGCAGCTTCAGGGTTCCCTTTGAGGAGAGAAAAGCACACCCCACCCTACAGCTAAGCGACTCACCAAAGGCCCAAGCGTCTGAGCGACACCACTAGGAATTATTGAAGTATATGAGGAGGCTCAAAATGTTCCTGAGAAAATTGATTGAAAAGATAATGGGATCTTCACTTTTTAAAAAAAATGAACTTTTATTGTGTTTTCAGTGAAAGATTACACAGCAGATTAGGTTTTCATTTAACCGTTTCTATAAAACTCATTCAGTGATGTTGGCTACCTCTTTTCTCAATTCAAAAGAAAGCATAGAATAATAAAAAACAATGGGATATTTTCCATGAACTTTTTAAAGCCCCACATTTTCTAGACGTTGTCCATAGATCCTACTTAGCACTAAACCATTCCTCTCAAAGTTCATAGTTTTAAACTAAAATATATATTGTCCATTTTTATCACTCGTGTGATGATTTTAACAATATTAATTTTGTAGTTATTGTCTACTTGGGAAGTATTCCTATTCCATATTAGAAATAAAAGAGACTATTTAAAAACAGAACTATTCCACTTGAACTGTCTACTTTTTATAACTGATTGTTTTAATAGAAATGTTAAATGTGCAACCATTTAGGAGACATTTGTGACTATTCCAATTATAGGAGAAGTAATGGAATTCTACAGTTTAGCGTGTTGTAAAAAATCTCATTGTTTCCTTTTGTATTAATCAATGAGAGTTTTACCCATTCATTTCCTAAGAAAAGTTATTATTCAAGAAACATTACGGTCATTGTGAGTCAGATCTACTGAGGGCTTAGATGGTATAGCACCCTATTTTTCACAGGCCAGATTTCTCCAGAAACCATGGTGGTTTTCCTTTATCATTATGTCAGATTACTTTCTTTGATTGGCAGCCTTTATTACTTCTTTGATGCTGAGATGTGCTAGGGCACTAAGCCCAGGCCACGGGAGGAGGTTCCCACCCACACCGTCATTGCCAAATGGCCTGGTGAGGATCTCTTCCCCAGGGTGTGGAGATGGGGTCGGTCCTCACCTTCGCACGCTTCCGTCCTTGCCTCCAGCTACCTGCTGGCACACTCTCTGGCTTTAGCCCTGAGAGCTCACCATCTTCCAGACCAGCTTTCCAGGTAGCGGCCCTCAGGCGCTTGCCACCCAGAGCCTGCGCATCAGAAGAGCTTACAGACTGTCAAACAGGCAGGCACTGGTCGCTGTGGGTTTGTTAATTTGCTGGAAGGACTTTGAGAATCAAAGTTATATTTCCAGCACCAGATTTATTACAACCAAAAAGGACACACATGAAAACACATCAGGTGAGCTCTTAAAGAGATCTCAGTATGGAGCTCCCATGTTCCAAGAGGGATGTGCTACCCCTCTCCCATGCCTGGTCACCCTCGGGAAGTTGCATCAGAGCCTGTGCCCAGGACTCTTACCTACCAAATGGGGCCTGGTTAGCTTCAGGCCCCTCGGTGGTTTCTGTGGGTCTGGCCAGACCCATTCATTAATCTCAGCTGTTAATACGACTTGACAGAACCTAGAACAAAGGACACACTGCTTCTGTGGTTCCGCTCACCTTCCAGGGTCGTTTATGAGTCAGCATCGACTTCTCGGGAGTGAATCCTGTGGGGGCTTTTTGGCAGCTGGTAGTCCAGATTGGGAACAAATGGCTTTTCAAACAAGTTAGTTTATTTGTTACATGTCCCAATTTAAAAAAATATGCTTATCTTCAAATTTATGTATCTTAAATTTTTTTTATAGAACTTCAACATATTCTTGCATTTTAAATATAAATTCTGTGATTTCTACATTATCCCATTTACATTGTGGTTTTCAACTTCGATCTTTTTTTTTTTCAACTTCGATCTTAAAATACTTTTGACTTAGATGAATTTGGCTGTGTGTAGAACAAACTTCAGTATACATGAGAGCATTGATTTTAATTATTTCATAAGTCAGAGTGGAATGTATATATAATGGAGGCAATTGGAATGATTTACAATGATCAATAAAGTAAGGCTCTGAAAAAGAAATAATCCTTTGGTGGCTAAGATTTCCCTACTTCTAAGAAGAAAATTATAATCATAGATAATATTGATTTGAAAGCAAGTTGTAGTTTATCAATATGACAGTATTTGTAAAAGGACTGAGTTAAAAAGAATCAACTCAAATAAAGGGCTTTAAAAATCTGGCTATAAAATCTGTATTAGTCCATTCATGCTTCTGACCCTACTAATCCCTTCCTAGATATAACCATAGTTTTTATTGATTTATTATATTCATTTCCTAGGGCTACTGTAACAAAACTGTCATACAAATCGAGTGATTTATAAGGACAGCGATTTATTTCCCACAGCCCAGGGGCTAGAAGTCAGACAGTAGGGTCTGGGCCCTCTGGAGGCCAACTGCCTCCTCGGGGTTCCTTGACTTGTACATGCACCTCTCCAGGCCTCTGCCTCCGCCTTCGTCACACGACCGCCTTCCCGCTGCCTGCCTGCCTGCCTGTGCAGCCGTCCCACCCCTCGCCCCCTTGTGCAGCTTCTTGTATAAGGAAACCACCACATGAGGTCAGGAACAACCCTCCTCCAGTATGACCTCATGCCAATTCCACTGATCACATCTGCAGAGACCCTGTTTCCACACAAACTCACAGTCACAGGCACCAGGCGTCAGGACTTCAACACATCTTTTGGGTGGATACAAGTTAAGCACCAATTTAAAGCCATATGAAGGAGAGAGAACAATAGTGGCTTAGTGGATCAGTTCTCACCTTTCTTGCCAGAGACCTTGTGCGCAGCTCTCACCTGCCTGTCAGTGGAGGCTTGTCTGTGGCAGGATGCAGGAAGTTTCATCACGGCTTCCAGACTAAGGCTAGGAAGAAAGCCTGTATACTGCCAACTGTCAGCCAGTGAAAGCCCTAAGGCTCCCAACAGTTTAGTCTGCAAACCACGATGAGGATGCATAGGTCTGGTAGGACCATCGTGAGTTAGAGGTTGACTTGATGGCCGCTAACACTAAAAGGTGTGATCCTCATCACTGTACCACGTTTGGGAGACTATGGAGGGAGGGATGGGATATGTGTTAGTCTTGGTTGTAAGAAAGCACTTTATAGCAAGAAGTAATCTATATCAAGAAGGCGTCCTAGCCCAGTCCAACTCAAGTTCATGGGTCCGATGCCAGTTGGGGCCCTCTTCAGACTCACATAGCCAAAGGCTGGTGATCAGAAAGGTGAGGCGGCAAGCAGGAAGGTCCTCATCTGCAGGGTCTCATGGATCCAAGTTCGGTGGGAACGTGGCAGTGCGCTGACAGCGTGGGACAGGTTGGCTCCCAGGGCCAGCAGCCCCCATGGGGCTGCCCCAGGAGACAAATACAGAGTCCCAGCAGGAAGGAAGTTGAAGAGGCAGAGAGAGACGTTCCCAGCGTCTCTCTTATAGAAAAAGCCACCCCCCCAAAGGAAGCATCATCAGGCTGTGAGCTGATTGACAGGTTGGGCACCTCCCTTAACACTGTCACACCAGATCAAGTTGACATAAAATCTGACTGCCGCAGGATATATCTCCTGAGTGTGTTTTCTTAGAAACTAGCTGATGTGCTCCAGACAACTTGAAACTGCAGGGTGCTAAAGAGAAGGAACAGTATGCAGATGAAGTGATGGGATCCTGTTAGTGAGACCGCAAACAATAAACGGAGGCAGCATCCAGGGCTTCACCAAAGACAGTACTCTGGTAACAAATTAGACACAAGACATGGAAGCTCCAAAATTTACATACCAGTATAAAAAATCTGAATGATAAAAAGACTTGAGATCAGAAAACCAGACCCACTTTCGTAGAGTGGGTTCTGACCCACAGTTCCCCCACGTAGGGCTTCCAAGGTTCTGTCTGGTAAATCTTTACTTTCGCAGATACGTAGTCTTGTCTTTCTCCCGAGGAGTGGCTGGTGGCTGTGAACCTCTGACCCCGTGGTTAGCGGTCCAAGGCTTACCTGAGAGCTCCAAGATGATAAGGAGGGCACGCAATGTCTCCTGTCTAGCACAGTCACTTTCTGGGATGAGGCTTGTCATTCAGATAACAATGGAAAGAAAAGCGATACATCTTTTTACAAGACTCAGACTTCTTAAAAGGGAGATAAAATAGTGCAATCTATCACGGAATGATACACCTGTGTTGAACACTTGAGATTGTAAGACTGGAAGGATGCTTTGGAAGAACAACAGGAGGAGAGAGCATCTTTGCTGGTACAGAGAAGGAGCCTGCTCCATCCCGAGGGGAAGGGTGATACTTTGCAGACACAAGATCATCACAGTCTAATGGGGGCTCCCAGTGTTTAGAGAACCTGGTGCAAATCATAGTTGGCAAGAAGCACATTGGAATAGTTTCTGCTCCTAGAGGAAACGTCCATAGTAGGTCAAGGTAGGATCCATGGGTATGCATTTCCAAAAAGATCATAGGTGATGCTGATGCGGGGACAAGGACCGCACTATAAGAACCATTGGGTGAGAACTTGGGGGCGATTGGAGAACTACTCCAGGCCTCAGTGAGAACTGGTTGAACTGGCTCTTCTGCTGGGAATATGGGAAGGAGCACAGTAGAATGGATCCCACCAGGTAGTCATTATTGCACAGTATTCGAATCAGCAGGAAGAGAACGTAACAGGAAGTTCAGAGCGAGTGCAATCAGATTTTAATCCACACCAAATTATCTCAACCAACGAAAGATAGCTTATGGGGGAAAAATAAACATATATACCCCAATGAAGAAGAAATGGAATTCTCTCCCCCCACCCCTCACTTCTTCCTTCCTGCCTCCCTTCTCTCTGAGCCCCCTGCCCCACCTTATTTACTTATATCCTATATTAAACTATTTTGCCAAATTTCATAAGTAGTGAGACTAGTGTAGTGAACCCATATGTACCCATTACTCGACTCTAACAATTGCCCACTTTTGGACCCATCTGCGGCCGGCTTCAAGAGAAACTGGGGAAAGGTGAACGCTCGTTCTCACAGGTGCAAGGAGGCGGCTCGGAGCAGTAAGCATAGCAACTGCGAAAGGAGAAGCTGCAGTGGAAAGATGACAAGGGAGACCGTGCAGTGAACATTTTATTCAGAGCCAGACCAAGATGAACAGTGGGGGCGGATCAGCTCTGCGGAGCCAAGGTGATGTCGCTGATGAATGATCTAGAGAAAGCGGAATGCTGGAAAACCTATTCTGCGCCTGCCCCTGCTGTCAAGGAAAATGATCTTCAAGCTGCACAGGGCCACATGAAAGCCCCACGCGGTGACGCCTCTCTCAATTTGTGCAAGCCTTCAGACCTGGATGAGTTACGTCGGAGGGCAGCTTCAGAAAGAACTTGCCACCGTCCGCGATCTCTGGGAGCTTTGGAAAGATTTGCCGAACGACAGGAGACAGACAAGGGCAGTTCCACTTTTCCAAAGGCGAAGGCAGTTGGTCTGCTAACTACCAACCGGCGAGCTTGCCCTTTCAACTCTGGCAAGGTCAGGAACCAAAGGAGAGGGGTTGTGGGCCCCAAGGATGAGGACAGGCTGGTCATCAGCACACGGAGCAGGTTTACGCAGAACCAATCACATCCACATCCTGTCTTCCTCGTGCAGGCTGGCGCGACTGGCAGTGCAGGGTGTGCAGTACCACCAGCATGACTAGAATGGCATGTCGTTGGACTAGGAAAGACGAGCAGGGTGTGAGGGCCATCTGGTGGGTTTGTGACTGAGCGGCCATCCCCAAAAGGAGCTACTTCATGATTAGTGTCCACCGTTGAGCGTTTCTCTCTGCAGGCAGCGCTGGATGGGGACGGGCGCAGTCTTCTTTTACTCAGTGCGGGCGTCCCTGGAGCTGTGTCTAGACGCCCCTGGGAGATTGTGTTTAAAACAGATGACTGGTCCTGGCTTCAGATCACCTCAGTCAAAATCTCTAGATCTGGGAGAATGACTCACAGCATTAAAGAAGATAACTAGTGAGTAACGAGCTCCTTTAAAAAAGCAGCTTATTTACATGAGACCAGGTGGTTTAAAAAAAAATTTGACCCTAAGACAGAGAAGGCGGCAAGGGGGCAGGGAAGCTAGAGCACAGGAAGTGGTGCAACCAGAATGAGTGACCGAGAAGGGTGACACATTGTGAGAAATGTAACCAGTGTCTCTGAGAAATGGGTGTCGAAATGGTCAATTGGGAACCTAATTTGATCTGTAAACTTTCACCTTAAAACACACACACACACACACACACACACACACATCAAAAAACACCACCATCGAGTCAAATCTGACTCATAGTGACCCTGTAGGACAGAGTAGAACTGTCCCTTTGGATTTATGAGGCTGTAAATCTTTCCAGGAAGAGAAAGCCTCATCTGTCTCCCTCAGGCTGGCTGGTGGGTTCAAACTATTGACCTTGTGGTTAGCAGTCTAACTGATGTGAAAACAACCAACCAAAGATCTCTAGAGGCAGGGCCTGAGAGCCTGTATTTTAACTGAGAGCTGCTCAGGTGGTTCTCCTACCCACTGGAATGACTGAACTGCAGGGAGGTTTCTCATGGGCTGAGGACTCTTGTCAGACCCTACCTTGCTCACACTTCCTCTCGGTGGTGATACACAGGGCATGTTTTATCACTGTGTAGATGACCCGAAGGGCAGATAGGCTGAGTCTTAGATTGGAGATCCAAAAAGGGATAGGAAATGGGAAAAACCTAGGAAGATTAAAATTTATCAGGAGTAAACATTAAGTTCTTGTTCTCTGGGTAAATAAAACTTGCCAGGTCAAGGATGAGGCCAGAGTGGTTTAGAAGCTTTACATTTAAACCAGGTGTAGTTAATAGCCAAATCACAGCTGTGATGAAAATCTCTTTGAATCTTGGTCTGGTGTCGTATAAAAAGAAGTATAATTGATCAGAGAGATTATTGAATCAACTCCAAGATCCTGCATTGTTTTAAGAAAAAATCTTAGGGCAAGATGATTTAATGTGGCCCTTCTGACCATAGTATCTGCCACTCCTATCCAAAGACCTTTTCCTGATGGGTCTGGGTGAGAAGGTGGGGGAAGATTCTGTTTATGTTCTATGACTCAGATGTGAAGGATTGCCACCCTGCTGGCTGTGCAGCAGTACCGGGGAACCTTGTTTCTGCCAAGAGCCATTTGGATACTTCTTACAGGATTTGAAGGCATACAAAATTTCCAGTGTACAAATTCGCGTGCTGCTTTTGGTCAGACATTTAATGAACTCCCCCTAATGTGATGGCTGGATGCTTCCCTCTGTGATGTTACCTAGTATTGATTCCATAGGCCTTATGGTCCGAGAGGGCCGACTGGTCCTCACACCTAATATAAAGTGAGCCATTTCAGAAGCAGGGTGGGGAAGCTCACTGCCAGCAAGTGAGGTGAGCCAGAGTGGACCCTGCGTCTGGTTTGCCCTTCTCTGCCAGACCCCCGGCCTGATTGCCCGTTTCTGCAGCCTTGGCGATAAAGAGGATGACTGAATTTCAGATTTACCAGTGCGTTAAACCCCTAGGGTAAACTTGCATTTATGGGAAGAGAGCATCCTGTTAAGCTCTTTTCAAAGTTAACTGCTTTAGGGGTTGGGCCATGAACTGCAAGGCCAGCAACTGGGGTCCACCACTCTTCAGGAGAAAGATGCTGCCTTCTGCCCCACAGAAAGCTTTAGTCTCCGAAGCTGCCTTACAGGGTTGGACTCCACTAGGTGGCATTGAATTTGGTCTGAGGTTTCTTACAGGTTTACTTCTGTCTCTACACGTTGAGACCAGTAGAGGGCATTATTGTATTATCAGTTTGTCCCATTAGCGGGTCCTCTTTGGCTGTGTGTGTGTTGGGGGAGTGGGCGCGGGGACAGTTCACTGTATTGACTCCAACCTTGATGGCAGGAAATACCAGTTTGTCCCATTAGAGGGTCCTCTTTGGCTGTGTGTGTGTGTGTGTGTGTGTGTGTGTGTGTGTGTGTGTGTGTGTTGGGGGGTGGGCGTGGGGACAGTTCACTGTATTGACTCCAACCTTGGTGGCAGGAAATACCTGCCTCTCAATATGCACCTTATCCCACTGAGGTTTCATTTGTCAGATCAAAACGTTGTTCCCTTTGCATTTGTTATACTTTGTATTGTCTCCACGCCTTGAAGCTGAGTTTTGGAATTAGGGACAGTCTTAGAAAAGTAGGTAAAAATAACAGCAGTATCATTTCTGTGGCTCCATCTTATGTTTAAGAAATGCTTCCATTCTGACACCCGTCTTTGAAGGACGAGGTTTTTTCTTAAATCTGTGGGTTTCTCACCATTTTGTGATCATTAAGAATCTGAAGAGAGCAATGGATCCCCCTTGTTCTTAAAATGCCCAGCAACAAGGTTTTGCATGTGACTTTCTGACAGCCTTCAACTCCAGGCCGTTCATCCTGATTGGATACCCCGGTATTTTCTTCTTAATTGAATGCACCAGTATGTACCTCCATTATTGATTGATTGGAGGCGGCTGCCTAACCAAAAGGACAGCAGTTTGAACGCACACAGCGCCTCTTTGGGAGAAAGGCCTGGTGACCGGTGTCCGTCAAGATGACAGCCTAGAAAACCCTATGTGACAGTTCCGCTCCGTCAGAGAGGGTCGAGATGAGTCGGGATTCCTCAGCGGCAGCCAACAACAAGATTGATGTGCTGATTTTTTTCTTGATGCCGACCTGTTTTCCAAGAACACTTAGTCCACAGAACAGCACTTGAGGACGTTTCTCTGAGGTCCACAATAGAGAGTAACACTGTCAAGTTGGTACTGTGTGGACAGGTCTGTAGTTGGCTCCAGCCATGAACCTCTTCATCCCATACACGTGTTTTCTGCTTTTGTGAATATTTCCTGTGGCTTCTCGAGTTTTAATTTGTATGGATGTTTTTGTTGTTGTTGTTACCTAAATCGAGAGCCCTGGGGGGCTATGTTTAGGTGTTGGGTTGCTAACTGCCAGGTTGGCAGTCCACACCCAACAAGCTGCTCTGTGAAAGAAAGAAGAGGCCGTCTGCTCCCAGAGAGGTTTCGAGTCTTGGAAACCTCATACAGCCTTGCTGTGGGTCAGAATCGGCTCCTTAGCCATGGGTCTCTCCCTAAACCAGCTTCTGTTCTCTCTCGTCCACCATTTCAGACTCACCTACGCTCCACAGGATCTGACCGCCTTCCTGAGGCTCCAGAATTCCTAAATCTGTTTCTGGTTAGGTCAGTTGGCTTAGAATTTGCTTTAATCCCTGTGTGACCCATGCCCAGGCAAAGCGTATTTTTACAAACTTGTAAAATATGCAAAAGTATCCGAAACACCATCTCTGCCCCTGAAGACTCTTTCAGTAAACTCTTTGTGGGGCGTGGCACGGGGCTGATAACTTCACTATGTTTAGATACCCAGCCTGCAAGTAGGAAAGCCTTTCACAGAACCCGAGTGATGAGTGAGTCCTTGCGGCAAACCAATCCCACCCTCTTATAAAAGTTAACTTGCCTCCGTGAGCCCAGCGCTGGCGTGCGAGAACCTGCGTGGTTGGCCTCATGGCGTGGTCAACCTGGAGGAGACGGGGTGAGCATCCAGAACAGGACTCTGGAGCTTTCGTCTTGTTTGTTTGCTTCATGGCGCTCGTAGAAAAATGGCAATAAGGTTGTGATTGTGATGTGTGGGCAGTTCTGACCATGGTGCCACCCCACTGGTGGACCCCTGTTCACATGGTGGGAACTCCTCCACCCCTGTTGGGGATCTCTGATTGAGAGCGAATCCAGGAGTTCTCAACCTTTGTGTGTAAAACCCAATGCCCCCTTCCGTCTGTGAAAGCATCATGGACCCTCACCGTCTGTGGATTGGAAAGAGCACATGCTTGGGCGATGTTTTTTTCAGCCTGGCTGATTCTGACCACTTCACTGATCATCCCCCTCAGCTTCATGTGAAGGGGAGAAACCAAAGCTCGTAGAGGTTATATGACTTGGCCGATGTGTCACATTTACTGGAATTTGGATGTGCTCTTGCTTCATGTTCCCTTTTTTAAAGCCACACGATCTCCCCATTGTATCTATGCCAATGTTGGTTTTATTCATTTAACCACCTTCCTTCTGCATAGTGCCTTCTCACTCACCGTCTTAAACTACGCATCCATGGACATAACTCAGGATAAGGGGCTAACCAGGCAGAGCTGCCATGTGTCAGAGAAGTTGTGGAGCCAGACATGTGAGCAGGCTTAGGGTTCTGTTACTGTCTTGCCTTCCTGGGACAAGTTCTCCAAGGGAGAAAGGATGAGGACAGGTGATCACCCAAGAGCTCTACACAAGGTGGCTGGGACATGAACTCAGCCGAAGTCCAGCTTCAGTTCCTAGGTGGCCATGTCCGTGAGAAAGAAGTCTGTTTTGACACAGGTGTTCATTATTGTTGTTAGGGTGCTATTGAATCAGTTCGACTTTGTAGCACCTCTATGCACAACAGAAGAAAACACTCCCTGTCTTGTACCTTTCCCACAGTTGCTATGTTGAGTCCATTATTGTACCCACTATGGCAGTCTCTCTCCTTGAGGGTCTTTCTCATTTTTCCTTCTGACCCTCTAGTCTACCAAGCATGATATCCTTTTTCCGAGAGCTAATCTCTCCTGATAAGATGTCCAAAGTTCTGTGAGGTGAAGTTTGGCCATTCTCATTTCTAAGGAGCATGCTGACTACTTCCTCCAAGACAACTTTTTTTGTTCTTCTGACAGTCCGGGGTACTTTCAGTATTCTCTACGAATACTGTCATTCAAGTGGATTGTTTCTTCTTCCGTCTTCCGTACTAATTGTCCAACTTTCACATGCAATATGAGGTGACTGACTGCAGGTACCATGACGTGAATCAGGCCCACCTTAGTCCACAGGAGCCCTGGGAGCATAGTGGTTACCCATGGGGCTACTAACCACCAGGTCAACAATTCGAAACCCCTAGTGGAGTAGAATACCCATTGATGGGACAAGGGGCCCTGGGGGTGTAGTGGGTTACATGTTGGGCTGCTAACTATAAAGTCAGCAGTTCAAACCCACCAGCTGCTCTGATAGAAGAGGACAGGACTGTTTACTCCCATAAAGAGTTACCGCCTCAGAAACTCACAGGGGTGATTCTACCCTGGCCTATCGGGTCACTATGAGTCAGAATCAACTCGATGGATATGAGTTTTTGGAGACTTTAATTCTCAAAGTGACATCTTTGCTTTTCAACACTTGAAATAGGTCTTGGGCAGCAGGTTTTCACAATGCAATATACCATTTGACATTTTGACTGCTGCTGCTGTGAGTGTTGACGTGGAGCCAAGTAGAATGACAACCTTGACAGCTTCAGTCTTTTTTCTGTTTATCATTATGCTGTCTAGTGGTCCAGTTGTGAGGGTTTGTTTTTCTTTATATTGAGTGGCAATCCATACTGCAGGCTGCAGTCGCTGGTATTCGTCAACAAGTGCTTCAAGTTCTCCTCACTTTCAGCAAGCAAGGATGTGTCTGTTGCCTATTACAGGTTGTTAATAAGCCTTCCTCCAAACTTCATGTCTTATTCTTCATATAGCCCCCACCTTCTTAGCTTATTCATTCAGCATACAGATTAAGTATGGTGAAAGGATATAGCTCTGAGGCATACCTTTCTTGATTTTAAACCACACAACATTTCCTTGTTCTATTTAAACACTTGACTCTCGTTCTAGGTGCACTTTCCTCAGGAGCAAAATGAAGTGTTCTGGGATTTCCATTTTTTGCAGTGTTATCCGTAGTTTGCTATGATTCACACACTCAAGCACCCCATTGGCATAGTTAATAAAACATTTTTTTAAAGCTTTTTCCTCCTTTATTGGAGCAAGATTCCTGACCAGTACAGTGATGTATTTACTAAATATAGAGAGATCCGTGCATACTATTCATCTGAACAAGTTTTGATAAAACATCTTTCTGGTATTCACTGCTTTCAGCCAAGCTCCTCTGATGTCAGCAATGATAGCCCTCATCCCATGCCCTCTTCTGAGTCTGACTTGAATTTCCAGTAGTTCCATATTGATGTACTTTTTCAGCCATTAAAAATTATCACTAGCAAATTTTTACTTGGATATGATATTAATGATACCGTTCTATAGTTTGTATGTTCTGTTGGGTCATCTTTCCTTGGAATGGGCACAAATGTGGATCTCTTCCAGTCAGTCAGTTGGCTAGTTAATTGTCTTCCAAATTTCTTGGCATAGACTGGTGAGTGCTTCCTGTGCTTCATCAGCTTGTTGATGGTATTCCATCACTTCCTGGAGCATTGTTTTTCACCAGTGCCTGCAGTGCTGCGTGAACTTCTTAGATTATATGCTACTTCTTGAAATGGTTGAATGTCAACCAGTTCTTTATAGTCAGTGACTCTGTGTAGTCCTTCCATCTTCTTTTGATGTTTTCTGCAGTGTTCAATATTTATGCCCATAGAATTCGCCCATATTGCAACTCAAGGTGTGAGTTTTTTTCTTCAGTTCTTTCATCTTGAGATATGCTGAGCGTGTTCTTCCTTTTTTAGCTTCCGAACCCCAGGTGTGTGCACATTTTTTTGTAATGGTTTATCTTCTTGAGTTGCTGTATGCAAATTTCTGTTCAGCTCTCATACTTCATCATTGCTTCCACTTTCCCTCCATCCAAGAGCAAGTTTCAGAGCCTCTTGGTCTTCTTTTCTTTCTTGTCTTAAACAACGTTTTGTTTTCTTCATGTATAATATTTCTTGATAGCAACCCACAGTTTTGGTCAGGTCTTCTGTCTTTGGTGTTCAGTGTATCAAATCTTTTATTGAAATGGTCCCTAAATTCTGGTGGGATGTCCTCCAGGCTATACTTTGGCTCGTAGGGACTTGTTTTAATTTACTTCCATCTGAATTTACGTACAAGCAATCGATGGTCTGTTTCACAGTTAACCTCTTACGTAGTTTTGGCTACTGATACTGAGCTTCTTCTCTCTCATTTCTCCCCACAGATGTACTCAGTTTGATTAGTGTGTATTCCATCCTGTGAGTTTCATTCTACAGTTGCCATTGATATTGTTGAAAGAAAATGTATTTTCAATGAAGAAGTAATTAATCTTGCAAAGTCCTATCATGTGATGTGCAGCCTAGTTTCTATTACCTAGGCCATATTCCCCGACTATTGCTCCTTCCTCTGTGCTTCCAAACTTTTCCCAATGGCCAATAACTATCAATGGATCTCGATGGCATGTTTAAGCAATTCCAGACTGAAGAAGTTGGTATAATTCAATTTCTTTAGTACTAACTGTCTCTCATCACTGGGAGCCCTGGTGGCACAGTGAATATGTGTTGGGCTGCTAACTGCAAGGTCAGCAGTTTAAACCCTCTAGCGGCTCCTTGGGGAGACAGACGGGGCTTTTTATTCCCATAAAGAGTTAGTCTCAGAAACTCACAGGAACAGTACTACCCCACCCTACAGGGTCGCTAATGAGTTAGCTTTAACTCGATGGCGGTGAATTTGGAATTTTTTGGAAAACTTTTGGTGTTGGTGCATGAATTGGAATACTAGCTATTTTAACTGAACTTTCTTATAGGTGTATAGATATTGCCCTATACAGAGATCATTATACTTCATGATAAATCTCGATGTTCTTTTTGACAATGAATGTGCTGCCATTCCTCTTCAACTGACCATTCCCGGCACTGTAAACTGTATGACTTCTCAATTCTAAAGAACCATTACCATTTAGTTTGCTCTTTATGCCTCCTATTTCATATTTAACAACTTCCAATTTTCATAGATTTATACTTTGTACATTCCAGGATGTGATAATTAATGGATGTT
>NW_022106471.1:10911113-10913550 GCF_000313985.2 Echinops telfairi
GCTCCTGAAAGCTTTACTCCATCTGATCCATTAAGGTTGACTCTGCATTGTGGAGGCAGCTCTTCCCCAGTCGTATTTTGAGTGCTTTCCAACCTGAAGAGCTCTCTTCTGTATCTGACAGTGTTCCATTCATAAGGTTCTCAGTTGCTAATTCTTCAGAAGCGGACAGACCCTTCCTTCTTTGTAGTCTGTTCTTCTGGTAGCTCCACTGAAGCCTGTTCACCTTGGTTGGCTGAGCTGGTATTTGAAATACCGGTGACATAGCTTCCGGCATCATAGCAACACGAAAGCCACCGCAGTATGGCACATGACCGACAAGTGGTGGAGTTGCTAGGTGCGTCACTGCAAAACCTACAGGAGTGTAGAATATCTGGTCTCTGCTCCTTAAGCGTCAGGTGTTGAAGAGGTCTAGTAGCTTGTTACTAGGGACACAGACCCAAGGAGCTTGGCATATACAATAAAAACTAAGTCAGCATCATACGTGACAAGGAGGAGCACACAGGACTCCTGCAGGCGGGATGCCAGGTTCAGGCAGGAGTAGAGGAGGCTAATTCTAGAGAGCATCCCAGACAGCAGCCTTGCTTCCATTTGATTTGGGAATGCAGTGGTTGGTGATTCAGAGGTGTGCTTAAATACTGAACCCCCCCCATCCATACCTACATTTGTATATGACATATGCTTGCTTGTTCCTTACCGCTGCCGCTCTCTTGGTCTGAGCTAAGTAGAAGTGAAGGAGAAAGCTAGGAAGAAGAGTGGTTGGTGTGGCCAGTTCACCACTGGGGCATTTGTGAAGGTGGCAGGGTGCATGAAAAAAATATTTATATGAGGTTAATTTTATTGTTTAAGTTTGTGTTCTTGTGACTCGTCACCTCTGACAATTTTCAAATTTGCAGTAAGTATAGTAGAATTGACAGGAAAAAGGGGAAGTAAATCTTTTTTTGTTTTTCTTTTAAAGCTATTTCCCCAGCAAATTCTGCATTGCTTCAGGGTCAAGTTGTAGTCTAATGGGCAACCTTGAAGTAATTGAAGTGATCAAGCTCTCCCCAGCGCCCTCCACAATTTTCAGGACTGTCTGAGTTCATAGGCGCCTGAGCGTGCAGTGGTTCAGGCCTCAGCTGATAAGTGAAAGATCACTTGTCCAAAGCCACCGGCTGCTCAGTGGGAGTCACATGTGGCTGTCTGCTTCCACAGAGATGACAGCTTTGGAAACCATACAGGGCAGGTCTGTCTGTCCCAGAAAGTCACTGTGAGTCAGACTCGGCGGCCATGGGTTCGGTCTTTCAGTTTGGTGGCCTAGAAAATTAAGCTTAAAGCAAAAATCCAAAAAAAGGGGAACTTCTAATTTAGACTCTATTTCTGATTTAGCTTATTTTATCACATAGGGAAGTCATGTCAGCCGGTCTGTTTTCTGATAGCGCCACTTTGTTCGAGACGGTTTTTTTGACCTGCCAGAGAAAGAAAAGAGAATGGATTTTTCCCACAAACTTTGTGAAGCCCCTCGTATGTACATATGTCCATAGAAACGGCCGTGCGCACACCCCCACACACCCGTGAGTTCATACGTGAAACAGTCATGTGGCCACGATGTGCAGAGCAAGGTAAAATTCCTTTCCTAGGAAACAAAATAGTGCCTGCCACCCACCTGCTGAGCGTGCTTTCTCACCCAGTCATCTCAGCCTCTGGTAGCGAGTGGCCCAGGTGGTTTGCGGATAATGAATTGTGCTTCCAAGTCCAAATGCTAGTAACAGCTCGAATTTGCACTCTCTTCTCTGCGACTCAAGCTTATGCTCTTAAGAACTGCTATGCAATACGGCTGACCGAGTGATTTGGTCAAAAATCAAAAGTGGGTAGTGTCTGTGTTTAGAGGAGGGAGACAGGGTCTAGGTTTTTTACCTTTACTGGTATTCTCTTTCCCTAAATGTTAGAATATCTTCAACATTAGGGGAAGGATTCTTGCATTTAAAAAATGGGACCGCAGCTTTTGTAGTATCTTAATGAGTGATCATTTAACCAGCATGACAATGCTGTTGCTGTTATCTGCCATCAAGCTGGCTCTGACTTACAGCAGCCTCTCTAGACAGTGCAGGGCCAGTGAGTTATTGCATGTGGCTCTTCTAAGCAGTCTCTAGCTCCCGACCAAATGACCCTTTTCTCCATGGCTTTGGTAAGAAGGTAGGGGAAGTTCTTGATAGGATTCACCTGAGGGCGGGGCCGGGGGCGGGAGGGGGGAAAAAACTGATACCAAGGGCTCAAGTAGAAACAAAATATTTTGGAAATGTTGATGGCAGCAGATGTACAAGTGTGCTTAATACTGTTGAATGATGGATTGCTATAAGATTTGTAAGAAGGGTATTTATAGAGCTCTAGATAAAGACATGTACATATACAAATATATTATATGAGGATGGGGAAATAGATCTATGAGCCTACATTTATA
>NW_022106471.1:10914594-10919625 GCF_000313985.2 Echinops telfairi
GCTTTACACAATTGATGTGTGTATGGATCGGGATAACAGTTGTATGAGCCCCAAATAAAATGATTTTTTTAAAAGAAAAAAAAAAAAATGATGATGGCAACCTATGTACAAATGTGCCTTATACAATTGATGTATGGATTGTTATAAGAGCTGTAAGAGCCCCCAATAAAATGATTTATTAAAAAAAAAATTTGTAAGAGCCCCCCCCAAAATGATTCATAAAAAAATTGAAAAATGAGTGCGTACATGCAGGAGACGGGCTTACAGAGTGGGGTGCCACTGGTACTTCGATGGGGAAGTTGGACTTGCTCACCCACAGAAGTAGAGCTGAGTGCCTTCTGGCTGAGGCTTAATGGAGAGGGTGCCTCTGGGCACTTAATTCAGGGAGCTGGGTTTGCTGTCCGTGGAGCTTAGGCTGAATGCCTTTGGGTTGAAGCTTATACCAGGAGTGGTTATGCACCTTTGGGCACTGATTTATCGACTTGACAGAATTTCGTCATCTGTCCTGGTAACTAACTCAACACTGAGCATTTCTCACTGCATTACAAACTTCCTTAACCAACTCTCTCATAACGGATTTTGTCAGTGAGTTCTGTGTAGCCATTGCAGTGGATGTGAGAACCCAGAGGTAAATGATAGAGCATGCACTAAGGCTTCCTAAACAGCACGAAGCCGTGCCAGCTTCCCAGTCATTCTCTTGATGGTGATTCTTCTTGGCTTCTATGTCAGTCCATCTCACTCTTGATCACCCTCCACTTGACTCGCCATGATGTTCTTTCCACGCAGTTTCCCCCCTCTTTTCCCCTGAGGACGTGCCCCCAAAGTCTCGACATCCTCATTGTTAAGGAGCCTTCCGGTTACATTTCTTCTGGCAGTCCAGCACCATTCAAGTGCATCAGGCCTTCGTCCGCCTCTCTCATTGTCCACCTTTTGTACAAATACGAGGGGATTGAGGAGACCAAGGCCTAGTTCAGGTGTACCTTAGTCATTAAAGTGCCACCTCCAGGCAGAGGGGGGGGGGGGAAAGCTCCATCTCCCTTTTTTAGAAGCTTAACGAGGTCTTTTACAGCAGATGTGCTTAGTGTATAATTTAATTTCTTGATTACTGTTTCCTTGCATATTGATTATTGCCCCAAATAGAATGAAATAAGTAACTTCATTGTCTTCACCGTTTATCATGATATTGTTTACGGGCCCCTTTGTGAGACCTTGCTCGGTGAATGCAGAGTGAAGCCTGGAGCCGTTTCCCTCCCTCAGCGAGAGCTTCAGCTTGTCTTCATCTTCAGCACACTGGGCTGGGCCATCTGCTTACCACAGGTTGCTAAGGAGTCTCCCCTTCATCCCTATACAGTTCTTCGTTACATAGTTCAGCCAGGTGGATTATTTGTTCAGCATTCAGATTGAACCACTAAGGTGAAAGGACACAACACTGTTCTAATTCTGTACCACTCACTGAATGGTGTCCCCCTGGTCTGTTGGCCCATGGACACACTTCTCATGAGCACAGTTCAGGTGGCCTGGACTCCCATTCCTCACAATGCTACTTGTTTGTTACAAAGGTGATAATAAACTGGTGAAAGACCACCAGTTTATTTTGATTCTCTAAAACTTGAACTTTGCCAATAAAATTTAAGTGACAATTTCCCGCATTTCTCCAGAACAGTTATAATTAGATGGCTGGGATAGAGGTTTCAAATCATCACAGTTGGTGTCTTAAATAGAGGAATTTCTTTTTGTCATGGGACCATTCAAATGTTCCAGAAGAGGGGAGTGGGGCAACTACTGCCCTGAAGTCAAATACATTCAGCATCATGAATGTGCCAGAAACCTTTCCTAAGAAATCATACTTAAGACGAGAAAGAACTAATATTTCTTTCAGTAATAAGACTCACAGCCATGGCAGTTGGCTCATAGCAGCCCTGTAGGACAGAGTACAACTGCCCCTGTGGGTTTTTGAGACTGTTAATCTTCACGGGAGTAGAAAGCCTTATCTTATTCCCTCCCAGTGGTTGGTGGTTTTGAACTGCTGACCTTGAGGTTATCAGTAGGGAGAATGCTCCTGCTTCCTGTTTGTTTTCTTGTTCTTCCTCTTCTCTCCTCGGCTTCCTGCTTCCTGTTCTCTGTGCCCTTCCCCTTCCTCTAGCGCCCTCTTCTTCTCCTTCTAAGCTCAGTTGTGCTGCTGAAAATGTTGCAAGCTATCGTTACGGATCCTCTCTTTCTTCCTTGATAGGAACACAAGATCAATATGAGTGGATTTGTTTTCTAATAGAGCAGACAACATTCAAGGCCCTAGACTGAATGTCGATCTGGTTTTTTTTGTTTTCCCCTAAGAAAAACTGAATCTCTTTCTGCTTGCCACTATTTTTATTATGCAGGTACCCAGTTTGAAAAAATGTAATAAATATTTGGCAGCCAGTTTGGACACCTATGATGTATAAAGCGGATGTCATGGTCCTCGGTCTTGTTGCAGTGCTACTTCAGTTGTGCTGCCTTTAGCTGGCCGTTGAACAGTTAGTGCCAGGACCCCACAGGCCTCATAGCAGACGCCGTCACTGGAGCAAGACAAGAGCACTCCGAGCAGGTGCCGCCCAAAGTGAGGACACTTAAAAAATTATAGGAAACATGGAAGAGGTCAAGTACAGTATCATATTCTCATTAAATCATACTTTGAAGAGCTATTCAAATAAATGGTGAGGCTTTGAATAGTGAATCCTTGATCCTCTTGTCTAGTGGAATTTCAGTTTACCTCTGAAGTGGCTGATAAGTTACAAAGAATAGAGTCGTGGGCAGAGCAAACATAAGGGGGAACTAACTTGGATATGGAGGGGAAGGATCAAATAAGGCTTTCGTTGAAATGTGATCGTGAAGCATAAGAAAGGAAATGGAATAACGGGACATACGCAAGGGTGTTGACACAAGTAACCCTCTAAGCACGTTGTCGTTGTTGTTAGGCGCTGTTGAGTCAATTCCGACTCACAGCGACCTCAGTCACAACAGAGGGAACACTGCCTGTCCCTGCTCCGTTTCACAGTTGTTCGCCCGTCCGTTGGAGCCCGTTGTGGCAGGCACTGTGTCGCTCCATCCTGTCAGGCGCCCTCTGTTCCACGGCCCGCAGTCTGAGCATGGTGGCCTTCCCCAGGCCATTGTACTTTATGATTCCTAATATATGTTCATATACTATATGGTTTCCATTTAGAATTCCATTAGAATTCACAGCTAGGTTTTACATTTTCAGTAAAGCTAGGTGCTATGATATGTATTATGTGCTGTTCATTTGGTATAATCACTACAGATTGCTTTTAGAAGCCTTGAGATGGTGATTTTAGTGAGACTTTGGTCCATATTTTTCTTTTTTAGATCATTTTATTGGGGGCTCATACAACTCTTATCACAATCCATCCATCCATCGTGTCAAGCACATTTGTACATTTGTTGCCATCATCATTCTCAAAATGTTTTCTTTCTATTTGAGCCCTTGGTATCAGCTCCTCGTTTTTTCCCCTCCCTCCCTACCCCCCCTCCCTCATGAACCCTTGATAATTTATAAATTATTATTATTTTGCCATGTCTCACACTGTCCGACATCTCCCTTCACCCGCTTTTCTGTTGTCCGTTCCCCAGGGAGGGGGCCATATGTAGATCCTTGTGATCGGTTCCCCCTTTCTACCCCATCTTCCCATTACCCTCCTGGTATTGCTTCTCTCATTATTGGTCCTGAGGGGTTTATCTGTTCTGGATTCCCTTGTTACCAGTTCTTAACCGTACCAGTGTACATCCTCTGGTCTAGCTGGGTTTGTAAGGTAAAATTGGGATCATGATAGTTGGGGGGAGGAAGCATTAGAGAACTGGAGGAAGGTTGTATGTTTCATCGTTGCTACACTGCACCCTGACTGGCTATCTCCTCCCTGAGGCCCTCCTGTAAGGGGATGCCCAGTTGCCTACAGATGGATTTTGGGTCTCCGCGCCACACTGCCCCTCATTCACAATGATATGATTTTTTGTTCTTTGATGCCTTATATCTGATCCCATCGACATTTCGTGATCACACAAGCTAGTGTGCTTCTTCCATGCGGACTTTGTTGCTTCTGAGATAGATGGCCGCTTATTTATTTTCAATCCTTTAAGACCCCAGACGCTATATCTTTTGATAGCCGGGCACCATCAGCTTTCTTCACCACATTTGCTTATTCACCCGCTTTGTCTTCAGCGATCGTGTCGGGAAGGTGAGCATCATGGAATGCCAGTTTAATAGAACAAAGTATTCTTGCATTGAGGGACTGCTTGAGTGGAGGCCCAATGTCCACAGAAACCCTCTTTTCAA
The DNA here is from genome assembly GCF_000313985.2 of Echinops telfairi. NCBI lineage: Eukaryota > Metazoa > Chordata > Mammalia > Afrosoricida > Tenrecidae > Echinops > Echinops telfairi. Next base: position 10,918,916 of record NW_022106471.1, read on the forward strand.
GAAAGTGGACCTCAAGGCCTCTGGAATAAATCGGTAACAACACAGGAATGCGGCATTGGTATTCTGAAAGAGTTTGCAAATACAGATATGTAGTTTGGGCACTTATGTTCAATAAGATTTAAAATATGTCATTTGTTTTTGAGAATGTACATAGCAAAATAAGACACGGGGACACACACACACACACACACACACACACACACACACACACACACACGGTGGATATAGTGTAATTAGTATGACTGAGTTCCATTAATGCAATTTGACTTCATCTCCTGGGGAGAAAGATGAGGCTTTCTGATCCTGTAAAGATTTACAGTCTCAGAAATCCAAAGGGGCCATTCTCCTCTGTCCTACTGGGTCGCTATGAGGCGGCATCAACTTCATGGCAGTGGGTTTGGTTTTGGTTGAGTGCAAGAAAAGTCTTGAAGCCTTGTCCAGGATTTATAAAGCAGCTTGAGCAACAAGTGAAAGTGCTTGTTACGAAGAGTTACCTGTTAGAAGAGGGTGGTTTTACAGTGAGGGCGTAGTTACATGCCATTGAAAGGCAAGTAGGAATTTTCCTGAGAAGACATGTTATCAGGAGGGACCAGTCTCTGGAAAAGGACCTCATCCTGGGTAGAGAAGAAGGTCAGCGGAGAAGTGGAAGACCCTTAATATGGATTGACACCGTGGCCACAATGAGCTCAAACATAACAGTTGTGAGGACG
>NW_022106471.1:10919725-10922673 GCF_000313985.2 Echinops telfairi
GGGGGGGGGGACAACGTCTTTAAGTCAAACTTCCATAACCTGTACGCATGGTGGTGCTGGGTAAAGTGCTGGACAGCTCACTGCAAGGTTGTTCGTACAAACCCACCAGCTGCTCTGCAGGAGGAAAATGAGGCTGCCTGCTTCTGCAAAGATTTAGTCATGGAAATCCTGTAAAGGTTGCCATGAGCTGGAACCTTGATGCCTTAGTGGGTTATGAGTCGGGCGGATAACAGCAAGCTCAGTTTAAGCCCACCAGCCACGGCCCAGGAGAAAGATGAGGTCATCTATAAGATTTACCGCTTCAGAAACCCAAAGGGAAGTTCTGTTCTGTCCCACAGGATTGCTCTGAGTTGGAATCAGCTTGTTGACAGTGGGTTTTGGTTTGGGGGTGTGAGCTGGAATTGACTCCCCAGCAGTGGGTTTGGTTTATTTTGGTACCCTCAACTTCAGACCGTTTTAAATTGGTTGTACCAATCAATGTACATGACCACCAGCAGTGTATGAGAGGTGCAGTTTCCCCCACCATCACTAACTCTTCCTATTGGGAATCTTCTTAATTTTAGGATTTCCGTGGGTGTTAATCTCATGATATGTATACTTTTTTAACTTTTTGAAGCCTAAACAGCCCATTTGAAGTATGCAGTTTGTTGACACTGACCTAAGTAACTGTCACCACAATAAAGAGAGAATGAAAATCTTTGTTGTTCCCACTGCGGCAATTCCCTTTCCCCCAGCCAACTACCCATCTGCTTGGGGTTGTTATCGGTTAGTCTGCATTTTTTAGAATTGTATATAAACTGGATTATCCATGATGTCTTGCTTCATATCTAGATTCTTTCTTTCACTCAGCATAATTCTTTGAGATTCATGTGGTGTGTATCAGTGATTTTGTTTGTTTTAATAGTTGTCCATTCACCAGCTAACATTTGGGTTGTCCTAGGTTTGGGTTCTTGTGAATAAAGCTTCTTCAAACTTTCCTGTTCAATTCCTTGTGTGGGTGCATGTTTTGATTCTTCCTGGAGTGGAATGTGTGGGTCATCGGGCTGGCATATGCTTAACCATGAGAAGCTGTGTTTTCCAAAGTACTTTAAGCAATTTCAATGGACCCTTCAGCAGCAGTGTGTGAGCATTCCAGTTGCTTCACATCCCTGCCAGCACTTGGTATTGTTGTACTGTTTCATTTTAGTGATTCCAATGAGTGTGTAGGCGAATGTTCCCATTTTCCTAATGACTAATGAGATTTAAGAGTCCTAATATATTAAGGATTTAAGTCCTATAGTGTCGCTATGGTTCAGAATCGACTTGATGGCCGTTGGTTGACTAAGCACTTTACTATTGTGCTGGTTTCCCACATTTTCACTGTCCCCAACCTGGTGGACTTTATGAACCATCGACATGTCACTGTACTGGTGTTTTGGAGCATTAGCCAAAATGTGTGATATCTCCTCTTTATTCAGAAGCTCCAATATTATATTTACTTTTAAGATATAATTGTTTTGTCTCATTAAATTTTTTTGTCCCTGCAGGGTGGGGTTTACACCCTACTGATAATGGTTTCTTTCTTTCTTTTTTTAAATCACTTTATTGGGGGCTCATACAACTCATCACAATCCATACATACATCAATTGTATAAAGCATGTTTGTACATTCATTACCCTCATCATTCTCAAAACATTTGCTCTCCACATAAGCCCCTGGTATCAGCTCCTCATTTTTCTCCCTTCCTCCCTGCTCCCCGCTCCCTCATAAACCCTTGATAATTTTGTCATATCTTACACTGTCCGACGTCTCCCTTCACTCATTTTTCTGTTGTCTGCCCCCAGGGAGGAGGTTATATGTAGATCCTTATAATCGGATCCCCTTCTCTACCCCACCCTCCCTCCACCCTCCTGGTATCGCCACTCTCACCACTGGTCCTAAAGGGATCATCCGTGCTGAATTCCCTGTGTTTCCAGTTCCTATCTGTACCAGTGTACATCCTCTGGTCTAGACATATTTGTAAGGTAGAATTGGGATCATGCTAGTGGGTGGGGAAGAAGCATTTAGGAACTAGAGGAAAGTTGTATTTTTCATTGTTGCTACATCTTACCCTGACTGGCTTGTCTCCTCCCCGCGACCCTTCTGTAAGGGGATGTCCAGTTGCCTACAGATGGGCTTTGAGTCCCCACTCCTCACTCTTCCTTATTCACAATATGATTTTTTGTTCTTTGATTCCTGATACCTGATTCCTTCGACACCTCGTGATCACACAGGCTGGTGTGCTTCTTCCATGTGGGCTTTGTTGCTTCTGAGCTAGATGGCCGCTTATTTACCTTCAAGCCTTTAAGACCCCAGACGCTATATCTTTTGGTAGCTGGGCACCATCAGCTTTCTTCACCACATTTGCTTATGCACCTATTTTTCTGTTTTTGTTTTTTTAATCTGTGAGTTTAGAAAATACATTTTTGTACTATAAAAATCCTAATGGTGACCTATTTTTTAAATGTTGTAGCCTGATTGAAGGAGGTATATGTAAACAAAACATGCCCGACATTCACTGATAGTGGGGTTAATGTTCTTTTGGGCAGTCAACAGAAGGGTTTACACTCAGTGACCCTTAGGATGACATTATTGTAATGTACTGGAGTAGTGGCAGATGGAAGAGTAGAAAAAAATGACCAATTAGGTTCTTGAGTGTATTGAATAATCATTTTTGATATCTCATGAACCTGGGTCTTTTTAGATTTGTGTATTTTAGCTACTAATTTATACAAGATTAATCGTGGTACATGACTATTTTATCACACAAATTTCTCCAGAAATTGGCTGAAGTGTTCTATGTACCAGAACATTGTCATTAGACTTGCATTTAGATCAGCCTTTACCAAATTAAAGGCGGCTTGGTGGGTTCAACATGGTGCTACTAGTCCACAGGTCAGCAGGTGTGTCCCGCCTGTGCCCCCCCCCA
>NW_022106471.1:10922773-10991953 GCF_000313985.2 Echinops telfairi
CCCCCCCAGGTGCTCTGCAGTGAAAAGGCAGCCATCGCCTCCCTGCAGATTGACCTTAGCTGAAACCCTTGGGCTCCATTCTGTTGGGTCCTATCAGGTTGCTCGGAGTCACAATGGACTTGATGAAGTAGGTTGGGTTTAACCAAAATTTTCTTAAGAATCCACGGTTCCTCTTCCCCCCCCCTCCGCACCCCTTTCTGCCTGCTGGGCTGCTTCTCTCTCTCTCTCTCTCTCTCTCTCTCTCTCTCTCGTATTCTTGCAAGGAGTCCTGATGAAGATCTTGACAGAAGTTCAACTGGACAGCCTCTCACGGGGTGGCCCAAGGGCCCTTTCTTGAGTGTCTTGCTCCGCCGTGTTGCTGATCCTCTGTGCCCTGCGGATCCTCTGTGCCTCTGTGAGCAGGCGCTCACAGCTAGACAACAGCCCACTCATTTCAGGTGCCCGTCTCTTGTCAGCCTCATGACAAAGTTGAGTAAATGGCACTTTCCGTAAGCTTTGAGACGAAAACTGGAACTGAAAGTTTGGAAGAGGCCAGGCCAGAGGAACCCTGTTTTCTTCTTTTTTTTAATGTACCTTTTAAAATTACTTCATTTCTTTTTAAAATGACCACACCAAGGCAGGACACCTGTTCTATAAGAACAACAATTAGCGTTTGTGTAGAATACGTCATTTGAACTGCCAAATTTATAGGAAACACAATTCTGTTCTACACACGAGGAAACAAGCATCAAAGGGCACTTCCTTCTCCCAGAGTCCCTCTGGGGCTCGGTGCGGAAGAGAACCATAAGCCAGCTCTTGCCTCAGCCGCTGTGCTTTTTCCACGCTGCGCAGGCTAGTTCCTGAAAGATGCGCTGGCCCTGACACCTGGAGGAGTGTACCCTTTTATACTGGAGAGATTTTGTTTAACATGTTCAGTGCACTGCCTTGATAAATTTAGAAAGGTTGGATTATCAGTAACTTGAAATGTAACCCGTTTGAAATTATTGGTACAGTATAATAAAATTTCACCTCATGCCAGCTATCAAAAGATACAGCGTCTGGGATCTTAAAGGCTTGAAGATAAGCCAGCGACTGTCTAGCAGAGAAGCAATAAAGCCAACATGGAAGAAGCACACCAGCCTGTGTGATCATGAGGTGTCGAAGGGATCAGGTATTATCGGGCATCAAAGACACAGAACAAAAGAATCATATCATTGTGAATGAGGGGGAGTGTGGAGTGGAGATCCAAAGCCCATCGGTAGGCAGCTGGACATCCCCTTACAGAAGGGTCACAGGGAGGAGATGAGCCAGCCAGGGTGCAGTATAGCACTGATGAAACACACAACTGTCCTCTAGTTCTTTAATCCCCCCCCACTATCATGATCCCAATTCTACCTTACAAATCCAGCTAGACCAGAGGATGTACACTGGTACAGATAAGAACTGGAAACAAGGGAATCTAGGACAGATAAACCCCTCAGGACCAATATTGAGAATAACCATACCAGGAAAGTAAGGGGAAGGTGGGGGGAGATAGGGGAAACGGATCACAGTGATCTACATATAACCCCCTCCCAGGTCGGACAACAGAAAACTGGGTGAAGGGAAATATCAGTCAGTGCAAGACATGAAAAAATTTATAAATTATCAAGGGTTCATGAGGGAGGGAGGGGAAAAAATGAGAAGCTGATACCAAGGGCTCAAGTGGAAAGAAAGTGTTTTGAAAATGATGGCAACAATTGTACAAATGTGCTTGGCACAATGGATGGATGGATGGATTATGATAAGAGTTGTACGAATCCCAATAAAATGATAAAAAAATCACCTTTTTGGCACCAGATTTTTCTTCAAAAGTAAAAAAATGAAAAAAATAAATGAAGACATGATGCTGGAGCCTTTAAGTGGGGAGCAAATGTTTTGAGAATGATAAGGGCAATAAATGTACAAATGTGCTTTACACAATTGATGTATGTATGGATTGTGATAAGAGTCATGAGCCCCTAATAAAACGATTAAAAAAATTTTTTAAGTGAGAAAATAGCATATGAGAATTGTATATGCATTTTACAGTTTACAAAGCATTTTGTCAACCATAATAACGCCTTTTAATTTTTGCTGTTTTATGATGAACAGGTTTATATTCAAAGATGTAGATAACAGTTCTCTTTGGTGAAAATATCATAGAGTATGTAGGTACCCAAGCAGATACCTACAGTTTAACCTGTATTATGGGGTATAGAACAAAAGATTTTAATTGGGGGGGGCACTAAATAATTTTTTTCTGAAAAGGGGGTGGTAGGCCAAATAAGTTTGGGAACCTGTGCCTTAGATGATTGGTTATAAGTTCTTTTAAGAAAAATTATTTAAATCTCTAAAAAGGATTGAAAATTTTACATTTAAAATTTCTTGAATTGGGGTAGGGTAGGGAGGAGGGAGGGAGAAAAAAGAGGAGCTGATCTCAAGGGCTCAATGGAAAGTAAATGTCTAGAAAAGAATGATGGGATATATGTACGAATATGTCAGATACAATTGATACATGGTTTGTAACAAGAGTTGTAAGAGCCCCCAATAAAATGATATAAAAATTTTCTTGAATGATAAAAGTACTATATTCTTATTGAAAAAATCAAATCATGAGGGTGTCGAAGGGATCAGGTATAAGGCATCATCAGAACAAAAAAAAATCTTACCATAGTGAATGAGGGGGGAGTGCAGAGTGGAGACCCAAAGCCCATTTGTAGGCCACTGGAGATCCCTTTGAAGAGGGGTCTCGGGGAGAAGACGAGCCAGTCAGGGTGCGATGTAGCAATGAAAAATACAACTTTCCTCTAGTTCCTAAATGCTCCCCCCCCCCAACTGTCATCATCCAAATTCTACCTTGCAAGTCTGGCTAGACCAGAGGATGTACACTGGTACAGATAGGAACTGGAAACATAGGGAATCCAGGGTGGATGATCCCTTCAGGACCAGTGGTGTGAGTGGCGATATTGGGAGAGTGGAGGAAAGGTGGGTTGCAAAGTGGGAACCGATTACAAGGATCTACATGTGGCCTCCTCCCTGGGGGACGGACAACAGAAAAGTGGGTGAAAGGAGACGTCGGACAGGGCAAGATATGACAAAATAATAACTTATAAATTATCAGGGGCTCATGAGGGAGGGGGGAGCGGGGAGGGAGGGGGGGAAATGAGCTGATGCCAGGGGCTTAAGTGGAGAGCAAATGTTTTGAGAATGATGAGGGCAATGAATGTACAAATGTGCTTTACACAATAGATGTATGTATGGATTGTGATAAGAGTTGTGTGAGCCCCTATGATTAAAAATGATTAAAAAAAAGAAAAAAATCAAATCAGAAGTTTATAAAATTAAATATTAGTGTCTTCCTTTTTCCTACTTCCCATTTTCTCTAGTGAAACATCTCTTTCTATACCTCTGCTGTGCAAAATATACAAACACTATGTATATGTGCACACATGTGTATATACGTGGTTTGGGTTTATTTACTTGATTGGCATATACATACTCAAAAACTTTTCTTTTTACAACAGTATGTGGTGAACACCCTTCGATTCAGAACTTACAGAAATCCATGGTGTATCTAAACTTGGCCTTGGTGGCAGAACGGTTACATGTGGGCTGCTGAGCCCCAGGTCAGCAGTTGGAAACCACAAGCCACTCTACTGGAGAAAGATGGGGCTTTCTACTCCCATAAAGAGTTCATCTCGGAAACCCACCTGGGCAGTTCGACCTTGTTCTGAGGGTCACAATGAGTTGGCATTTACTTGATGGCAGTGAGTTTTTGGTTTTATATAAATTTCATATCACATTTTGGTTCTATCAGAACTTATTTAATCAATTGGTGAGTAATGTTCAGATCTTTTTCAATTTTTAATTATTTTGCAATGAACATTCTTGTGTATAGAACCTAACACAAATCAGTCACTGCCTTTGAGTCGATGCTGACTCATAGCAACCCTGTTGGACAGGGTAGACCCAGCCCTGTGAGTTTCCAAGATTCTAACTCTTCAAGGGAGTAGATAGCCCCATCTTTCTCCTGAGGAGCTGCTGGTGGTTTGAACAATGTCAACAGGCTTCATCTATATTCTTTCCAGGTAAATTCTTAGATGCGGGGATGCTGGATTGAAGATAATGCACATTAAGGGTCTTTCTAAATTGCCCTTCTAAAAGGTGGTACAGTATGTTGCAAACCCATACCCGTGTCCAAACTGGCTGCTATCACATTCTCTAACATTTCATAATCTGAATGCAGCAGTAATCTAATTTAATTTGTGCACAGGAACCTGGCGGCACAGCGAGTGAGTGCTTGGCTGCCCACCGAAAGGTTGCTCCATAGGGGAATGAAGGGGCAGTCAGCTTCCCTGAAGACTGCCTCCTTGGGCACCCTGCTGAGCAGTTCTGCTTGGTCCTGTAGGGGCAATGTGAGTTAGGATTGATTTGAAGGGAATAGATTTCAATTTTTTAATATGTACTTAGGAGCGAGGCTTCATGTCACGTTCACTGGGGCACGCCTGATCCGAGCCACAGCTGAACTTTCAGTCACCTCACCCCGTGCATGTGGAAGTTGGAAGACAGAAGAACGGATGCATTCCAATTGAGGCGCTGGATAAGATTCTTGACTGTAGTGGACAGTGAATGAACACATTTGTCTTAGAAGGAAATAAAATCAAAAGGTTCCTTAGGAGCAAGGATGGTGAGACCTTGACTCTCTTACTTGAGACATACCATTAGGAAGTACCAATACTGGAAAAGGCGGCCAGTAACAGGGCTCAACGGGATCAACCATACCGAGGGTCACGAAGATAGCTCAGGACCAGCAGCGTTGGCGTCAGCCTGTTCCACAGGGGGCCATTGTGACTTGGGCCTGACCCAGTTATTCCTAACTAGAAGAATTCTCCAGACATGGTGTGGTAATCCTTTGTGTCTCTCTTACAACCTGTTGCTTATCTTTTACCCTGTTATGCTCGGCCAACATAAATTTCTCATTTCTTCTAGGAATAAAGTCCTCTGCATTTTTTCCAATCTTTGCTAGGTCTTCTAATGGATGTGGTTTTTATCACACATTTATTAAATTAATTTTTGTTTAATGAAAACCTGACAGGTATTTTTTTCTCCCTGTAATATTTATTTGTGTAGGTGTTTCTTAGGGTTGCCATAACAAAGTACCACAAATAAGGTTGCTATAATACAAATGTATTGTCTTAAGAGTTCTGGAGGCTGGTTGGTCAAGTGTAGGGTGTTGGGAGCGAGCCTTGGCTCACCTGGCTCCTGGTAGCCCCAGGCACCGCTTGGCTTACAGCCACCACACCCCTCAGATCGGTTTTGCCAGTTTCCCCCTGTGTGTGTGTGTCTGTGCTCTTTTGTAAGGACAGCTACTGGGATTGAATTTAGGACCCACCCTACCTGGAATGACCTCCTGTTAACTGATCAGCTTTCCAAACCAGGTCGCTTTTGCCAGGTACCAGGGGCTTAGATTTCAACAGATCTTTTGAGGCAACCCATTTCAAACCCTAGCCGTTTTGTTACTAGGCAAATATGTTGTGTATGTGCTTGTCTAAGTACGTTGTTGTTAGGTGCAGCTGAGTCAGTTCCGACTCATTGCATCTGCGCGGGCACCAGAACGCAGTGCGCCCTGGTCCTGTGGCAGCCTCACGACGCATGCGCTCTTCCAGCCCATCAGCGCAGAGCCTTGCATCCGTCCATCTTGTTAAGAGTCGCTCTTCTTCATTGGGGGTTCCTGGTGTCCCCAGCTCAGGTCTTGTCCGGGTGTGGTACAGGCACAGAGAACAGATGGAAGTCAAAGGGAAAAGGTTTACTTCGGTTGATCAAGCAGAGAGCCAGCCAGGACTCGAGGTGCAAAGGGGACTTTCAGTTTTATACACATTCACCGGAGGGGACTTGACAGTTGAAGATTTCTGAGGAATAGCCAGGAGGATGCGTTGAGGTGGGGCCGTTATGACTCTTGGCCAGGAAATGGCTTGTTGAATCCCTTCTACATGCTGTCCAAATTGGTCGGGTAATGCCTTTCCAGCAACTTTTCTTGACCAAAGTTCTTTTGCCCCCTGCGACTGTCCTTTTTGCACATGTTCAGGGCCCAGATCTAGTCGCAACTGATGCTCCCTGCAGTAGTAGGAGCCTTTCCTGAAAGGAAAGGGCTCAAAGACACTTGTTCTCAGGAGAAAAACAAGAAGAGAGCTGGCCAATTAGACTACATATAAGGTATATGTTTTAGCATCCTGTGGCAATATTTCAGTTCATTGGGCAAGCTGTGAAACAGGGCTAGTCTCACTAGAATAAAAGTCGAGGGAGGGTCGTGATGTCCTTCTCCAGGTATTGCGCCTTCCTAATAATATGACCAAAGTACATAAGACAAATCTTGCCATCCTTGCTTCTAAGGCACATTCTAACTGTACTTCAATTGTATGGCTGGAATATTCAGTTCCTTTATTGACAAATAATACTTCTGCCCTTTCTTTTTCACCATTATACACACACACTTCTTATCTCAAGGACTTAAGTAGTACATTCAATGCATGTTGCGTAATAGCAATTCAGCTCATGGATGTGACTAGCACTTCCAAAACATGTTGCATAGTGATATTGGTACTGTGACCCTTGTTTTGATCTTCAATAATGAGAATGTTCACAGCATTTTATTTCTCTATATACATATGTATATACACATATATAGCATACAGGGGGCTTCCAAGAGTTCATGAAAAACTTTCATTACCTTTAAAACTTTTCATTGTAAATTATGTGAAGGTTTGCAGATCAGATCATCGTTTTTCCCCTTTTTTTGTGCATTCAACAATTTATCAAAGCTCCCAATGGCTTGTGTCCTGTTTTCATCATTTCTTGTTTGGTGCCCATCCCCCTCTTGTTGGATATTATCTTCTCCTTCATCCAGTTAACCCCTGCCTATCTCTAGCCTATGACTTCCCCTTCTCTCCCTGCCCCTCCCACCCTTGGTAGCCATCAAAGTCTGTTTCTTTTTGGTTTGAAAACCGCTTTCTTGATTCTTTTTTTTAATAATAGTGGTCTCATCCAATATTTGTCCTTTTATGATTAATTTCACTCAGCAGAATCGCTTGCAATTCCACCCATGTCATGGAGTGTTCCGCACAGCCTCATTATCTTTACTATGGTGTCATAGTCTATGTGTGTACGTACCAACGTTTACCCATTCTTCTACCGCTGGGCATTTAGGTGGTTTCATCTTTTTGCTGTTGTGAATAGTGCTGTGATGAACAGGGGCGTGCATCTATCTGTTCCTGCTCTGCTCCTTATTTCTTTAGGAATATGCCCAGGAGTGCTGGGTCACACCGGATTTCTATTCCCCATGATCCGAGGAAGCACCATACTGCTTTCCACGAGGGTTTTACTGTGCTTACAGTCCTACCAGGGTTCCAATTCCTCCCCACCCTCTCCAGCATCTGTTATTTTCTGTTTGTTTGTTTTTGAAACTTGTTGTGGATGCTGAGGTGAGATCTTGTCAGTGTTTTGATTTAGTGACTGCTAGCCTTCCTTAATATGTTTACTGGCTGCCTGAATATCTTCTGTGATGAACTGTCTGTGCATGTCCTCAGCCCACTTTCTGATAGGATTGCTTGTCTTATTGAGGTGTTGAGCTTTTCCATAAATTCTAGAGACTAGCCCTTGAAGATGTGCCACAGTGCATTTCCCCCTACACTGTGGGTCCTGTTTGTTATTTGGGGTGAGATCTTGTGATGCACAGAAGTGTCTTATTTTCAGGAGGCCCAGTCATCTGTTTGGCCTTCTGCTGGGTGTGTGTTTTGTTTTGTTGGTATTGTGTTTATGCCAAGTATTCAAGCCCCCTAAATGTGTCCCCCCCTTTTTTTTCATTGATGATCTTGTTAGTTCTAAGGTTTGCATTTAGATCTTTTACATCAGCAGTTCAAAATTACTAGGCATTCCATGGGAGAAAGAAGAGGCTTTCCACACTCCTAAAGAGTTACTCTTCATGAAAACAATGATAATTTATGAGTTATCAAGGGGTCACGAGGGTGGGAGGGGGTGAGGGAGGAGGGAAAAAAAAGAGAGCTGATACCAAGGGCTCAAATAGATAGTTAATGTTTAGAAAATGATGATGGCAACATATGTATAAATATGCTTGGAACAATTGATGTATGGAATATTATAAGAGCTGTAAGAACCCCCAATAAAATTATTTTTTAAAAATAGAGCTAGTCTTAGGGGGAACAAAAAGTTAGTCTTGGAAATCCACAGGAGCAGTATTACTGCTTTCTTGATTTCTTTTCAGAGCTTTGTTAGTGTACAGAAATCAGATTTTTAAAACAATTTTACTGACATAAGTCACATCATATATTTCAATAGTTTAATCACATTCAAGAGTTGTGTAATCATTCACCACAATCAATTTTAGGACATTTTTTTCCCTTTGTACTCATTGCTGTTAGTTCCGTATTGCTTACCAACTTCCCCTGCCATGCCCCTCTCAAAACCCACTTCCATTGAGTCATTACTGACTCATAGCGACCCCCGTGTGGGTTTCTGAGACTGTAACTGTTTACTGGAGTAGAAAGCCTTGTCTTCTTCCAGTAGAGCTGCAGCTGGTTTCAAACAGCCGACCGTGTGGATCTCAGTCCAACACATAGCCATACACCACACAGGCCCCTAGGAAACTATTGATCCAGTTTCCGTGTCTATAGATTTACCCATCCTGAGTTTCATATACAGAAAAATATACAAAATCAATACAAACAAAAAGACGAGCCAACAGTGACAATAAAACACAGAAAAACCTCAAATGAAGAGAAAGCAGAAAATACTAGTGATTGGAACAAGTACATATTAGATCAGGGCATCTGCATCAGTTTTTCTTCAGTCTTTCTTTTTTACTGTCCGGCTTTCACGTGCATATGAAACTATTAAAAATGCTATGGCGTGGGGAACCAATTACAAGGATCTATACATAACCTCCTCTCTGGGGGATGGACAACAGAAAAGTGGGTGAAGGGAGACATCAGACAGTGTAAGATATGACAAAATAATAATAATTTATAAATTATCAAGGGTTCATGAGTGAGGGGGTACGGGGAGAGAGGGAAAAAAATGAGGAGCTTATACCAAGGGCTTAAGTAGAAAGCAAATGTTTTGAGAATGATGATGGCAACGAACAATGATGTACAAGTGTGCTGGACATAATGGATGGATGCATGGATTGTGATAAGAGTTGTATGGGCCCCAAATAAAATGACTAAATTAAAAAAAAAATGCTATGGGTTGGGCTGCGCACACCTCTGTCCTCAGAGTGACCATCTTTCCTCGTCAACACAGGGAGGTGGTCTATTGTGGCAGATTTATCCAATGTAATACGCTTTTTGATTTCTCGATTGCTGCTTTCCTGGGAGTTGCTTGTCGATCCAAGTAAAATGAAATCCTTGACAGTTTCTAATTTTTCTCCACTCCTCATGATGCTGACTGTTTGTCCAGCTGTGAGGATTTTTATGTTGAGGTGTAACCTGATCTTCGTCAGGAAGTGCTGCCGCATGCTCCTTACTTTCAGCAAGTCGGTGTCATCTGCCTCTCACACGTTGTTAATCTTCTTCCCATCCTGATGCCATGCTCTGCTCCACAGGGTCCAGATTCTCAGTTTGTCCTTTCAGGTGACATGCAGGTAGAGTAAATATGGCGACAGGATACAACTCTGACACACACCCTTCCGTGCACGATCCCCTTGTTTGAAGGAATGCCTCTTGGAGTCTGTACAGGTTCCCCATGAGCACAATCAAATGTCTGGAATTCCCATTCTTCACAGTGCTGTCCATAATTTGTTATGAGCCACACAGTGAAGTGCCTTTGTGCAGTCAATAAAACACAGTGGATCTCTTCCTGGTGTTCTTGCTTTCAGCCAAGATCCATCTGGCACCAGCAGTGATCTTCCTTGTTCCATGTCCCCCTCTGAAGTTGGCTTGAATTTTCAGCAGTTCCCTGTCGATACACTACTCTAGCCAATTTTAAACTATCTAGCAAAATTTTAGATCCTTTGATGTTAATGATATCTGGTAATTTTTTTGTTCTGTTGGATTAATTTATTTGGAATGGGCACAAATATTCTCTTCGAGTCAGTTGATTGAGTATCTGTCTTCCAAGTTCCTGGCATAGACAAGTGAGTTCTTCCAGCACTGCACCTGTTTGATGAAACTCTGTCAATTCCTGGAACTTTGTGTTCCACCAATCCCTTCAGTGCCTCTTAGACTTCTTCAGTACCATCGGTTTATGATCGTGAACATGGTTAAACATTTACTCTTTTTTTTTGATACAGTAACTCTGTATATTCCCTGCATCATCTCTGGATACTTGCTACATCATCCAATATTTCACCCATGGAATCTTTTGACATTGCTACTCAAGACTTGAATTTTTCTTCTGTTCTTTCCATTTAAAAAAAAAATGCCAACTGTATTCTTCCCATTTGATTTTCTCACCCCAGGGTTTTGTACATTTTATTGTAATATGTTCCTTTGCTTTCTTGAGCTGCCCTTTAAAAAGCTGGCCAGCTCTTGGATTTCATCATTCCTCCACTTAGCTGGCCACTCTGTGTTTAAGTGCAGGTTTCATGATTTTTTTTTCATCAGTTTTGGTCTTTTCTTGTTTTTTTTTTAATGAATTTTTGTTTTTTCGTGTCCTTGATGTCATCTCACAAGTCTTTTAGTCTTCAGTTATTATCATTCAATGCGACAAATCAATTCATGTGACGGTCTCTAGATCCGGGTGGTATATACTCAAAGTCGGACTTCGCCTCTTGTGTATTTGACTTTTCTTGAGCATCAACTTGAGGAATATGAGCAATTGTTGGTCTGCTCTGCAGTTGGCCTCTGGCCTTGTCATGATAATTGAACTTTTCCATTGTCTTCATATATATAGTCCATTTAATTCCTTTGTAATCCTGAGAATTAAGAATGTATTTAGTGCAAATCAAGTTCAGCACATGAAATGTTCTATTTCATAATTTTCCTATGGTAATGTGGAATGATTTTTAAGTAGTTCGCTTTGTAATGTACAGTTCTGGATGTATTTGATTGAAAGATACTTTTTTCAATAATTAACAATCGCAACAATTAACAGTGCATTTCTCTGTCGTTTCAAAATTTAAAGTGACTTTTGTAGGCTGCTTTTTCAGTGTTCTATAGGATTTGAAATACAGTTTTAATTGTGACTATTGAAATTGAATCTGCAAATTTGCTTTCTGTTGAACAGGATGCTAGTTTCAGTGAGGAGGTAGTTCTCTAAAATCAGAATGGAGGAGGAAATAATATTTGCACCTCCTCAGTTACACCCTCTTCCCAACAGATGTTTGTTGAAGTCTTTGCCTCACTGAGGTTAACTCTCGACTTGCCTGACATTCAGCTGTGACGCTCTCCTCTGGTTAGCAGGACAACGACTGAGCCATTTCTGTCTTGATTTCTGCCGGTCCCAGGGGCTTTCATTCATTGCAGATGTTCTGAAAAAGAACCCTCTTTCCCAAATAATTTCTTTGTGTGAATTTTTCAAATCAAATCCTTCAGAGCCAGGTAAGCAGCAGTGTTACAGTGTTGGAAAATGCAATGGGGACTAGCCCTTCTCCTGAGAACTAAGTTAGCAACACTGTGTACCTGGGTCAGCCCTGCACATTCATTGTTCTCCTGCCCATCTGCTCGTGCTTTTCCAAGAAAGAAAACTTCCCCTTCTTCTTAACATGACTGAAAGCACCGGTTCTCAACCTGTGGGTTGCAACCCCTTTGAGGGTCGAACGACCCTTTCACAGGGTTGCCCGGTTCATAACAGTAGCAAAATGACAGTTATGAAATAGCAATGAAAATAATTTTATGGCTGAGGGTCACTACAACATGAGGAACTGTATTAAAGGGTTGAGGCATGGGGAAGGTTGAGAACTACTGACTTAAAGGGCTTAAGGAACCCTTGAAGGTCTGTGGGGTCAACACTGGACTGCTCACCACAAGGTCGGCAGTTCAAATCTACCAGTCACTATGCCAGAGAAAGATGGCTCTGATCCCTTCAAGATTTACCATCCCGAGACCCTGCAGAGTCTGGTCAGGAGGGTTGGACGTGACTCGAGGGCCGTGGGTTGAGGTTTGCCATTCTCCGGTAGTAGGGAAACCTGGAGTGAGAAGGACCGGTCTCTTCTTGGGTCCCACTTCACTTTCTTTCTTGTCAACCCTGGTGGGGTCGATGACATAGAGGGTTTGGGGGAGTTTTTCAAGATGGCCTACACAAGTCGTGTTCATCAGAGAGACACCCAGACTCCGTCGGTCATAGTCCTTTCATCACAGATCTGGTGCCTGAGGCTCTGTGGAAAAGGGGGAGTGAAGTGGGGCCGTGATGAGACGGGATCGCAGGAGCCTTCACCCCAGCCCAATGAGGGGCCAAGCAGCTGTTCCGGGAGGATATTTTCTCTGCTTCTCTTGCCTTCCTCTTTCTACCACCACGCCTGCAGCCGCAGACACACTGCCTGAGACCAACCCTGACACGAGGCAGTGAATTATTTGATATGGCTCTTCCAACCACAGTCTTTGTAACTCCTCCCAAATTACTCCTCCCTCCCCACTTAATCAAATGGAAATATGGGGTGCTTTACAAATTTGAGTGTCATCCTTGCCGGGGGGCCATGCAAATCTTCTCTGTATTGTTCCGGTTTTAGTATAGGTGCTGTTCAAACAAGCACCAAAAGACTTTTTCCTGATGGGTCTGGTAAGAGAAGATGGAGGAAGACGCTGATCGGATTATATGATTCACTTGTGAGTGACTGTGTGTGGGGTTCATGGTGATTGTAAAAACCTGGAACTCTAACTTGGGTCAATTTTGCCATCCTGCTGGGTATAGATGAGCCATTGCAGAAGCAGGAAGGGGGAGGATCTCATCAAGAAGGAAGAGCTAGGAATGGGGTGTATCATTTGAGCCCCAAGACCCCTGCACATGGAACCTCTTTGATCTAAGAACAGAAAGCTATGACACTAGAGAAGTGGCCGATGAGCAGCAGCACCAGAACTAAGCCAGCGCACAAGACAGGGTGGTGGGCTTCCCAGGCCATGGAGCCAGCAAGGCTGAGTGTCTTGGGCCGGGAGGCTGCCTGCAGAGTAAAGTATCTCCAGACACTTCATTTGCTGAAACCTATGGAGCTAGAGCTGAGTAGCTTTAGGCTGAGGCTTATGGCAGAGTGGTGTGTCCCTTGACAGCCTTGCAAGATCATTGCAACATTGCCTGAGAAGGGCACAGGGCAAAGGGCCACGTGGCCAACAGGGCAGGACTGAGAAGAGGCTGTCTACCAATGAACTGTATCTTGAGCATTTCTGATCTTGAATTGTAACTTGCTAGTGTTCCTAATAAGTCTGTAATTGTGATTATTGGCTGAGTTCCGTGTGGCTATTGCAGTGAGTTATTGAATCCAGCTAAGAAGTAAAGGTGCTGTGGGAGGACTAGCAGGGGTTGGAATTGCTAAGGAAGATTGAAGGGTGGAGGCATTTCACCTCCCCGTTCTCATTTCTGCACGTATGCTAAGCTCCAATTGTGTGTCTGTCTCCTTCCTTTGTCACTACTGCCTGAATGCACCTCCATCTCTGGCCCCCTCTCCTTAGCACGGAGGAAACCTCAGATCTGAACCGCCAGCTCCACAGCCGTGCTGTGGGATGGGGGTGGGGTGGGGTGGAGGGGGAGAGAGGGGGTGGGGGGAGGCCTCGCCGGGGAATGGTAAGGGGAGATGGAGGTATCAGGATGTTACCCAGTGTCCCCATTTAGGACTTGCCCAGATCCTCTAATCAATTCATAGTAGAGCCAGGGTTATTTTGTATGGTTCCTGACTTTTCAAGAGGTGACATACAGCCTTTTGTATCACATTTGCTTAAACTTGATAACTTCCACGCTTGTATTGGGGAGCAGGGGATTAAAACGCCTACCCCAGAGAATGGCTCTTTCTGCCAGCGGAGTAACGGAACCTCTTTTGAAGTGGTCATGGAGACCCGCAGGGCAAAACGGAACTTCTTTCCTCGGCAGAAGCAGTGCAGGCTGTTGCTGGCGTGTGGTGAAAACACAGGTCCTGCACCATCGCAGGGTTCTGCCTCCCGCCCTCTGTCCGCCGGCTGTCTTGCTGGGGCTCCAGGCCTGCCGAGGCGCAGGAAGGGAAAAGCCCGCTGGCAAGTTGATTTAATTTTCCAAGTCCCACGTGGCTCTCTGATTTCCCCTGGCAACCTCTAGTTCTGCCCGACTTTATAATCAGAGGTTGGCATCACCTGCAAGTGTCTGTAGGGAACACTTTGCCTCCCAGGGGGAGAGGAAGTGGTCCTGGGGGGCAGAAACATCTCCGTCCGCCCTGACTGAGGGGGAGAAGCGCCAGCAGCTCAGTTCACCGGTGCTCGGAGTCACTTCTGACCGAAACAGCCCCTTGTGCTGCAGAGGGCTCTGCCCACTGGGGCCTTTGCAAGCAGATGGAGCGGTCTTGCTCCGGAGGTGCCACCCAGGCACTCCTGGCAGCTCAGCTGCTCCTCAGGAGTTCCTGGAGGAGAGGGAGATTCTCGGACTACCTATACAACAGCTTGGGAATATTAAAGGCTGGGATCCATCCTGTAAATCTCTCAAAGGATAAATTGAAATGTTATTTAGAAATGGGAGGCGAGGTTTCGAATTGGCAAGAGCACGGTAGCAGCCGTGTGCCATGGAGTTGGTTCTGACTCAGAAGGACCCAAGTGGACCGGATAGAGCTACCCCCAGGCCGTCACCCTTCAGGGAGCCGACTCAGCTACATGTTCCCATGGAGTGGTGCATGGGTTCAAACTGCCGACCTCTCAATAGCAGCCAAGTGCTTAACCACTTAGGTTCTGTGCAGCGATAATAGTGGCCGCGGATTCAATGCATACCAGGAGTTTGACTTGGTCTTTAAATACACAACTTTATTAAATCCTCACAAAATCCCTGTAAAGATTGAAACCCAAACTATTTGCTACGGAGATGATTTTGACTCCTAGTGACCCTGTGGGACCGAGTGGAAATGCTCCTTGGGGTTTCCAAAACTGCATATCTCCATGGAAGGAGACTGCCTCATCTCCCTCCTGTACAGTGACTGCTGAGTTTGAGCGACCTACCGTGCAGTTAGCAGTACAATCCATAATCCACTGTGCCGCCAGGGCTGTATTCTCAGAAGAAAGGCCCGGCAGATTATTTCCAAAAAGATAACAGCCATTGAGAACGTTAGTGCACTTCTGCTCAGACACCCGGGGCTGCTATGAAATTCGAGTGAGCTCTCTGGCAACCGGTCTAGATTTGGAAAACTGTATTCTAACTCATGCCCATCATTGATGACCATTAACCATCCAGAAAAGTTAAATGCAACTTAGTCCAACTCTCTGGGTTTACTCTTTAAGAAATTGAGTTTGAGATATTCCATTAAACCTCAAGCCTCAATGCCTTGTAGAGAGTTTGAGTACATGTAAGAAAGGAGTCTGGAAGTAAGTTGAGCTACTAAGCAGGCGTCCTCAAACTACGGCCCGCAGGCCACATGCGACCCACCAAGGACATTTATCTGGCCTGCCGGGTGTTTTTGCCCTGTTTGTTTTTTTACTTCAAAATATGTGCGGTGTGCATAGGAATTTGTTCATAGTTTTGTTTTTTTTTAACTATAGTCTGGCCCTCCAACGAGCCTGAGGGACAGTGAACTGGCCCCCTGTTTAAAAAGTTTGAGAACCCCTGCACTAGAGTCAACCAAGTAACCAGGAAGTACAGAGAGGCATGCAGGCAGCAATGACACAGTGACTCACCCAGCTAGTGCTGAACAAATTAATGCAACTAATGTTTCCAATGGTGCTCAGTAGTTTCCTGAAGTGGATAATACCAACCCTAGGAGGGGGTGGTGCTGCTGGAATAATGGGGGAGGGGCAAAAGCAGATACCTATACTTTATCTTGGTTTATGGGGTAGCATACAAACGTTTTTAATGGCCAGAGGGGGCACTGAATAATTTTTTTTTCTGAAAAGGGGGTGGTAGGCTAAGTAAGTTTGGGGGCCTGTCTTCCTAAGCCTTGAGGGGGCCCGCTGGTCATTTGGAGGGAGGCTCAAGTCTTTCAAAGGGCAGGGTTCCCGAGGCATTTGATTGACTCTGAAGAAGACTGAGGTAATAGCATGAGGTTATGTTAAGGTGAGAGCCAAGGGAGTCTTGTGGAAAACAGAGAAATCATAGAGGCACACTTACCCAGTGCTGACGACACCTTATATGGATGGGTTACATTTCATCTCATGACAATCCTGATTGAGAGAGTGGTCTTCTACGAGTCTTGATTCTTACTAATGCTCCCCAGAACTTTGCCTCCAGGATGTTGAGAATTTTCGGAGAGAAAGTTGAAAGGAGGGTACAGTGAGCACCCATACACCTGCCTAGAGTGTGCAGTGGTCTTGATCTGTATTGATTTTTATAGGGTTAGCTCTCCACCACCCTCCTGTTTTTGATGCATTTCAAAGTGCATTAACAAGATAGTGAAAAATGTGTTCCCTCTAATTAAAAACGATTTAAGCAAACCCAAACTGAAACCTTCAAGTCTATGTTGTAGGGATTGTGTACTCTAGTCCCTTTGGGCCCCCCCCCCCCATGAAAGTATAAGCTCCGCATGTTGAAAACATTCTGACCTCATTAATGAGGAATAGCAATTTGTAGGAGGGAAGGTGGGAGGTACTTTTGCTGGATTCCTGGTTGAGGGCAAGTCCGCCTAGCCAGGTGCAGTCTGGCCTCGTCTCTGAATTTGAATGAGACTGAGGTCACTGCCTCGTGTTGAACCCTGACTCCTCTCCCAACAAGGGGAGTTTGCTTAGCTCATTAGTGAAATGCTTTAATAATGTTACTGAAGCTTAATTCCACTGAGTATTTCCCCCCTTTCTCTTCTTTCTGGGTGTGACTAACTGGCCTCCAGCATGCTGCCTGGTTGCGGGTAAAGCAGGAGCGGGGGTAAGTACTTCAGGCCGGGATTTCACTCCCATTACATCCAGCAGCTCCACCTCCTTAGAGCACGCTGTGATCACTGCTCGCTCTCAAGAGTGAGCTTGCTCTTGACTGGAGAAAAGGCTGTAGAGAGAAAATGTGGACTGAATACACTTTAAGATGCCAACCTTCTTAAAATCGGGTCATTTGCATATCATATTTGTACTTCATTAAAGCTTTGTAAGAATAGATTGAATGTGTCCGTGCACACACTTTATATGTGATTAACTTGGGCAGTTTATCTTACAAGAATGAATTTCTACATCGGTTCTAGAAAGTTGGCAAAAATTAACTATGTAAAAAAAAATTAACTATGTCCTGAAAGATGCAAAGCGAAATCCTACTTAAGGCAGAAGAACCATGAACAGCAGTGAGTGTGTTTGTCAGCAGGCGACAGAAGTAAGTGGAGCCACCAGGCCAGGAATGGACTCATCGACAGGAATGATATTTTTATTGATTGGTTGGTTGGTGGGTTGGTTGGTTTGGTACATAAATAAATAAGATAGGAAACATGCGCCCATTATCCTTACCTGGAATTTAGTATTTTGGATTTTAGAAACTCAGCGTAGAATAAATAGCATACCCCTCCCTCTAAAGTCTAGGGTGATACTGTATTATTAACACATTGATAGTTCTTTAATGATACATATGAATACCCATAGTTTAATAAATTTTTTAAACATCCATAGATATTCAGATGAGGATATGGGTGCCAACTTAAAAAAAAAGCAAAACACCCACCCTCCCTTAACTTTCAACCTATGGGTTTCACCCCTTTGGGGGTCGAACAACCCTTCACAGGGGTCGCCTAATATATCCTGCATATCAGATATTTACATTATGATTCATAACAGTAGCAAAATGACAGTTATGAAGTAGCAACGAAAATAATTTTATGGTTGGGGAGGGGGGTCACCACAACATGAGGAACTGTATTAAAGGATCGCAGCATTAGGAAGGTTGAGAACCACTATTCTAGAGCTTTTAGCATTTGGAAACCAGAAATCTGCTCAAGTATATAAAGGCGGCCCATGACGTTCAAAGGTTCCTGTGTGCTTTGGAGAGAAAAGCGCAGAGAGCGGGATAACTTACGTTTCTACCGGTCACTATATTAGCATCGTACACTGGGGCAAATGATATTATTTTGTAGTTCACATCTGCATTTCTAAAAGTGACAGTCACATATTTACTGAAGCTTTGGGGATTTAATTTATCTCCGTCTCAAATGCTTGTGAACTGGCCTGCCAACCAAATTTGACCGAACGGTTGCTTGGGAAGTTTGTTTAGTATGGCCACTGCTGCTGTGCCTAAATATTGGCCATTTGTAACCACATGTTGCTTGTATGTGGTTTTCATTCCTGATCAAAGACTTTTTAAACTAAGTTCTTCCCCAAAAGTCTGATCAACTCAAGGATACTGGAACAGAAGAAATACAGGACACTCATCTTTTCCCTCAGCGGCCCTGGTTTGGTCTAGGTTCAGAAGTGAGTAGAAGAATTTCAATGACGCAATTTCAGGAATTTAGGAAAAAATCATCACTTTGGATATTGTGGCTCCTCTGGAGCAGTCACCCGACAAGTCCTCTCGGGGTGGAGCGGTTTGAATAAGCGCTCTGCACTGGGTTTTCCTGCCCTCTTCCGTCCGCCCCCCTTTTTTTCACTACATTTTATGTTATGAACTAAGACGAGAGCTCATCATGGAAGCTTCCCCAAACCTAGTTTAAGGCAATGTCAGATTTTTATTGAGACACTGTTAGTCTGGGTAGACGAGAGAAACAAATCCATGGACGCACATATGTGTATAAGAAAGAGATTTATACACAAGAGCAACTGAACATTGAGAAACATCCCAGCCCAGTCCAGATCAGGTCCATAAATCATTAGCCCATATGTCAGATACCAGTCTATAAAGTCCTCTTCAGACTCACGAAGCACATGCAATGACGCCGAATGCAGAAGTTCACAGGCCAGTGGGTAGAAAGTCTTTGGATCCAGTGGCATTGGAAGCATCTCAGTGCTGGCAGGGGTCTCTGCATGGCTTCTCCAGCACCCAGGGCTGCCTCAGGGTGGGTCCATATGTCTTGTCAGTTGCTATGTCTCCCAGGGTGTGTGCAGAGAGTCTCCCACCTCCAAGGAGGAAAAATACCAGAATTCCCAGAATCCTTAGGGGGAGGCTATGCCCACACAGAAGCCTCATTGGCTACAATCTGATTGACAGGCTAGACTCCACCCCTAGATGCTTAATCCTTAAATTGACAATTATATACCTACCACAGACACCTAATGCTAGGTGGATGAGCATGTTAGAACATTGATGCTACAGGATTTAGGAAGTTTTCCCTGGTGTCGTTGAGGTTTAGGCATTCAGCTGCCAACCATAAGATGGACAGTTCAAGCCCACCAGCAGCTCGGTGGGAGAAAAATGAGTCTGTCTTGTCTTCCATGAAGATTTCCAGTCTCAGAAACCAATGCCATGGGGCTTTCTCCACCTGTAGAGTTACACCTGGACACTATGGGGTCTCTGTGAGTCGTCACCGACTCGAGGGCCGTGAGTTTGGTTGGTCGGGAAAGCACTGTGAGGACGCAGCGTGAGTCACTCGGCTGATGCGTTTAGATTCGCCTTTTAAGAAGTAGTTCTTTGATCCTACTAGAATGTCAGATCCATGAGGTAAGCCGTTTTGGTCACTTGTGTTCTCTACTTCGTCTCTAGCACATTCGTAGACACTCAATAAATATTTAAAAATAATTATAGGTATACTTGCCTCTAACAGAAAAAGTGAATTTTTTGTGTGCCAGTGAATTGATTTTTATGTTGTTCAGAAAACAGAGTCTGTCGCTGGGAAGGAATGATATAATTCAGCTGAAAGAAGCCTACAAATGGATAACTCACCCCCTGTTTTCAGAGGAACTGGGCGTGCCCATCGACGGAAAGGTATCGGGTTGTCGGCATTGTCAGCTTTGTTCTCTGGTTTTATGTCATTATGGGTAGCACAAGGACTCCTCTTTCCCCCAGTGAAGACTTTTTAAACTTTTGAAATGTTAACCTCAACGGTCTATCACTGAAGTTAAAGCCTTCCTTATTTTTGCTTTCCCAAGATACTGAAAAGGGTAACAGGTGCAGGGCAACCTAATTGACCTTTAAAGGTTAGAACGGAATCTTTGATAAGTCAAAAAGTGTTGCTACCAGGATTCCAGTCCATCCCAGCCCCTAAGCAAACCGATCTAAACCCGTCTCTGTTTCCAGGCGAGTCCTCTCTAGTGTCTCCATGTGGTGCCTTCAGTGATGGCACTGGCTTCTCCGTGGGCTCTGCTGCGCGAGTTCAGTGCCAGGCAGAGATGACTTGTCCATCATGACAATGCACCTGCTCTTTCTTGGCGGGTAGCAGGACTGAATGCCCTACACGAATTTCATTGGTACCCTTTTGCCCCATCTCCCCTGTGGCCTGATCTTGCCTCTTGAGACTTATTTTTGTTCCTCAGACTCAATTTTGAAAAGGCACTCAATTTGCATCCCCCGACTCTGTCAAAGATGCCATTTTTCACTTGGTGTAAATTGAAAAGCTCAGAATTCTTGATGGGGAAGGTTGGAGAGATGGAAACACTCCTTCCAGAAGTATGCAGACCTGGACGGGAGATATGTCAAGAAACAAAACAATGATTCCCATGTTGATCCTTCTGTTTAACAGAGGTTTCTGTGAATCAGTAGCAATTCTTTTTAATTCACCTTAGTATGTATAATTTAATTGGAAAGATAGATTTGTGGAGACAAAGCAATTTACAAGTAACCAAGTGACTGTAGGGACAAGGCTGGACTGTTTAAGTTTGGTCTAACTCTGACTAATCTTGTTACCAACTATGGAGGCAGAACCTGTACGCAGGTGGGCTCTTCCTGCCATAACCTTGCTGGCAGCTTGAGCCCCTGTTTCTTGTACCTGTCCCTGCTGTTGAAACGGAAACACGTGGCCATGGCCCCTATCCTATTCCAGAGCAGACCAGGCCTCACTGTCTGCAATCATTTGGATTTCCGAGGAGTGCAACAGCGTCCCACTGTGGAAACAACATCTTCCCAGCTTTCTCGAAATTAGATTGTAATAGTATGGCCGTGTTGCCTCAATGTTTAGCTTGAAGGAAGTTCCCTGAATAGTAGACACACTCCTGTTCAAGTAATGTCACAAATCGTCTTTCAAAGGAAATAGGTTTATTTATATCTCTGTTTTTAAGCCACCCTGAGTTATGTAACTTTCTTTCCCTGCGTTAATAAGAATCAGCCGTAGCTGTCCTTTAAGCAGAATGCTGAGCGAATTGAGCCTAACACCACCTCACAGATAGTGAGAAAAGGAAGTGAGGCAATGAGAGCACTCTGGGAATCAGAGAAATCATCGATGCAAAGTAGTTTTACCTCAAATTTCAGTTTTGAAGCACAAATAATGTTACATGTTGAGTTAGAACAGAAAAGAGAAAACAAAAGATGCAAATCTGTTCTAAAAAAATCAACTTTTCTCAAGTAAAAGGAATGTTGTTCATTTCAAGTTTTACTTTGTAGATTAGAGTAGGAAACAGGAGGAAAAAAACCTGTTGACTATTGTGATTCTAACACACAGGCTTGGTGATAGCTCACCTGGTAAAGAGAGATCAGAACTCAAATAAAAAGGTAAAAAGACATAACATCTGTATGATATTCATGTACTTTTTTTCAATGTGAAATTTTGTCAATTCTCTGTATAGATAGGTGTTTATAGAGGATATGTTCTTGATAGGTACAAAAATGTTGTACAATGTAAATATTCCATACTTATGAATTGTTAAACAGTTGTCAATGATACACTATACACTGAATGGTGCACTTTTCAAAAAGCATTGTTAATATCCCTAGAAGTATATACATAAATGTCTACATTCATAAGGAAGAGCTAGAAGTCTGCCACATTGTTTTTATTGAAGTGGGATTGAAGGCCATCCTGTGTGCGATTACTTCTATGTAACGCTTTTGTAATAAAACAAACAAAGGTAGGCCTTTCTTGTAAAGTTCAAACCCATTACAAATATGCTTGCTATAATTGATGTATGTTTGTTATAAGTGCTGGAAGAGCCCCCAATAAAATGATCTTAAAAAAAAAAATTCAAACCCATTAAGGAGTTTGAGCGTTCCGAACTCAAAGCCTCAGAATGAGTGTGTTTTTTGCATTGTTAATGACCCTAATCATAATGCGGACAGAAACAACTCTTTTTCAGTGACTGCTTCCTTCCCAGTCCCTCAATTCTTATTTACATCTAATTTATATATTTGTACCCCACCTTACGCCCACAAAATAAAATAAAATCTGGCCTTTAAAAATTTATTGGAAAAAAAATTATTTTGGCAAGATCACTAATGATTTAGTTTTAGAAATTAAAAAATTAAGCTTCACAGCCGCGCTACAAATAGGCTGATTTTAGAGCCAGTCGCATCTCCAGTTTTCCTCGCCACTTTCTCCCAGCCGACCTTTGTGAGCGCCTTTCTATTTCATTCACAAATTGTCAGATGTCGGTTTCCCTTTGCTCATTTTAAAACTGTCTGTATGATTTTCAGAGCTTGTTTGAAGTGAGCGTGGTCTTCGCCCACCCAGAAACAGTCGAGGATTGCCACTTCCTGTAAGTTGCTCTGTCAACAAGCATGTCAGTTGTGTAGTGTTTTTATAATGGTCTTTGGTTTTCATGAAAACAGTACTGCTCTCCTTCCTGATGAGCGTGTGGGCTCTCGCCATGTCCTGGGGGTGTAAAATGTGCCCTGCAGCCCAAGGGCCTACGCTGACCAGCCCAACTCAGATAGGGGTTCATTCCGTCTGCCTCAAACATCCTGAGTGAAGCAGCCATGTTGTTTAAAATATGTGTGAATTATACCCACCCCACAAGGAACTCATTAACCATGTATGTGAACTTGAATTTTATTTTAGAGGCACCATATGCCCAGATTGCTTCAAGCCAGCTAAAAATAAGCAGGTAAGGATTCATTTTTACTTCTTACCCTTCTGTGAGTTTCTACTAAACTGAGCTTCAGACTAACAACAAAAAGGAGAGGTGTCTTAGACACGGAGCAGCCCTGGCACACCCAGACTCAGCCTGTAAATACTTCCATTTGCTGTGTGTGTGTGTGTGTGTGTGTGTGTGTGTGTTCGTAACTTCTCCACACCGGCTAGGGGTGTAGAAACTGTCCAAAACTCCTCATGTCATTTAAATTGAGGGCAACCATTCCTGTTATCCCTTGGGAACATTCAAATTTGAGGTTTTTTAATCCCAACATTATATCATCTGGGAAAATCCTTGGTAAACTACTCAACAGCATTCCAAATGATTTGTTTCCTATCAATAGTTCCAGAAACGTGTGTTTTAAAAATGTGATCCAAAGTAGAAGATTTTACTGAGACTACTCCTGAACAAATGAGAATTCATATTAGTTGAGCCCTAGTGGCACAGAGGTTGCGCACTTGCTGCTAACTGGGAGGATGGCGGTTCAAACCCACCTGTTGGCTCTGGTGGAGAAAAGGCCCGCCACGTGCTCCTGGGAAGGTGATGGCCTAGACAAGCAGGGCAATTCCCTCTCATCAGGTGGGCTCGCCCTGAGCTGACAGCCCCCGACAAGACCAACGACAACATTTCAGGCTTCGTTCACAAAAAGGACAGTTGACTCACACCCTTCTCGTTAGGCGCTGTTGAGTGGGTCTGTACACCCACCTGGCAGGACCTTGTATGGCACCCCCAGCTCGGCCGGCTTTGTGCAGGTATCCGAGCGTTGCCACTTACCACGTACTATACGCACATCACTTTTGATTCTTACAGTGGTGAGCAAAAGTCTGAGTCTCTCCTCAAAAACAGCATCTATTTGTCTTCTGTTTTGCTCGGACTCCTGCCGGCCCTTTCAGAACCGAGGACAGTTAGTTGCGAACATGTGCTCAATGCTCCATGCAGAAGCCGCTAGTGAGGGCGAGATCTTTAGGAACTACGGGCAAGCCCAAGCAGCACCTCTCCCTTTTTCACGTCCTGACACAACTAGAACATTGTTGCCACATTTGTTCAGGCACCTGAGGTTGGTCCAGCTCAGAGGGGGCAGGCCTGGAGGGCCCCAGAGCCCTGGGGAGCGAGAAGGATCCGCATCTGCGTTCTCCGGTAGCCTCAGTTCACCATACTAGTTGGGAATCTCTGCCCAGGTGACCTCTAAGCCATGCTCATATTGGAGACTCAGCTTTATTTTTGTTATCGCTGAGGAAATAAAGAAGTACCAGCATTAAATACTAGGATAAAGCGGTATTTTACAAAAATCGTACAGGCCATTTGACCAATGGGAGTTGTAAGGTCTGAAATGTAGTTTTCTCGCTTGATATCTTGGAGTAAATGGGATGACTTTCTGAGAGTCTCGCAGTCCTGGTGGCCTAGCAGATGAGACTTTGAGCTGCTAACCACAAGGTCAGCAGTTCAAACCCACCTCCCGCACCGAGGGAGATGAGGCTGTGTGTGCCTATAAAGATTTTAAAAGTCCCGGAACCTAAAGTGGGGGACAGGTCCCCACCATGAGTCAGAATTGACTCAGTAGCAGTGAGTTTGAGGTTTTTTGTCTAATAGCAGGCGCTTATTTTCAGTTTTACCCCTAATGTGATTTGTAGAACTCCCTGGGGCACCCCAGAGTCTGCCTTACAAGATCATTGCCTGTCTGATGAGAAACTGGTGAGAGGCCTGCATGGGCCTCCTTTTCAATTCAGTGTAATTTCTCATAATGGAAGACATCATTGTGATGAATGGTGGTAAACAAGTGTACATGCCCTGCGTATGCACTGCTCCGTCCCAGGAGGGACCACGTTGGTCCTCGCTTATTGGAAGCACCCAGAGTAATACAGCAGATGCCCTTCTGTGTGGCGCGGTGGACTTGCCAGGTCTGCCTGTAGCCGCTGAGTGATGTTCAGGTGCTAGGTGCCAGGGCAGTGTTGATGCTCATTCCTACCTTGGCAGTCAGCTTCTCGGTTCTCTCCTGTGGCTTCAGGAGGGTGACACTGGGAAGAAAAGGCGGGTGGATCGGTCTACTTTCTTCTTGAAGCCTGGGTGGGAGAGGATGCTTGAAGTGCGTTTCTTGCAACGTCATCACTTTGGTATTGGAAAAACATGCCGTTCCGAGAAGAGTGGGGCATACCAGTGAAGGAGACCGGAGCCCCACAACTAGCTGGTGTGTTACACACAGACTAGTTCGAAGGGCTGTTGAGACATGCTGACTACGGAACTGATGTTAGGAGGGCTTCCGTGTGATTTATTCTCGGGACACTATGAAGTATCGCCTCCTTTTAAGTCTATGAAACCACCGAATTTGTCCCACCGTGTTCTCATGTCACCTCTGCTGTTTTCTCGTCTAAGTAATGAAACGTCTCCTTTTCCTTCCACCGCGTCTAGTCGGTATTCACCAGAATGGCGGTCATGAAAGCGCTGAGTCAGATAAAAGAAGAGGATTTCCTCAAGTAAGTAGAAACAAAGAAGCATAGGGCATCTTAGAGTAAAGCGACTGCTCGGGAAAGTCTGGGTAGGGTGACCCTCATCTAAGACGAGATGTGTTCAGGGACTGGGATTTGGGGGGGTCACCATTGTATCCCCCACCTGGCCTACTACCTGGGCTGTGTTGGTGTTCGATAAGTATTTGTCAGACTAATACCTGAATCTAGCAATAACCCGGCACTCTGGTAGAAGAGAGGTTGAGATCCAAAAAGGGCCTGACCTTGCCCCAGCCTTCGCCCGGGTCCTCAGAGCAAGCCTGGAAGTGGGTCCCTCACACCCTCATCCTGGAGCGCCTAGAGGGTCCTCGCCTATGAAAATATGCTGGAACACAGAAGGTCTTACACGTCTCAGAACCCTCATTGTACTCGGTGACCCTCATTGTCCCAGTTATCCCTCCGGAGCGTCCTCCGGGAGGTCCGTCTAATCATGAGAGGAGCAAGGCGCCCTGTAGCTCACTGTGGGCCGGGCAGACAGCTGACACTCCGCTGCCTACAAGCAGGGTGGTGATTGAGTTCAGCCGGAGCCCCCTCAGAAAAAAGGCCGTCTCTTTCTGGAGACTCCTGTGAGCAAGAACTGGGAGGACCCCACCTGCCCCCTGACCAGCGTGGCTCCTGTGAGTTGGCACCAACTGTTCGTGTGTGTTTGTTCACTGGTGCTGACTTTGAACCTGAGCCGCCTACGGGAAATACATTTCCTTACATTGTAGAGAGTGGAGAGTGGAGGCCCTCCTCCATACAAGCGATAGATCCGAGTTTCTGACCGATTTCCCTGCGAAGACATCTCGGGAACTCAATGAGAATCCCAAGCACCACATTTGGGGGGTTAAATGCGTATCGCTAGTGACAGGTGGATTCTCACCCCACGTGTGACTTTGGAAGTTCCCAGATGGTGGAGAGAGAGTAAAGCGATAGCATAGCACTGCCATGCTCTGCTCCGTCTGCCTCTGTGATCTGATCCCCGAAGGCCTGGGTGGGGAGGAGAAGGGAGGAGGGAGGGAAAAAAGGACGGTGTGGCTTGCTGACTTAGGCGGCCAGGCGCCCAGCATGCAGCGGTGCCAGATGAGAGGGGTCACGTGAACCAGCAGCAAGCGTCTGTGGGCAGCAGAATGGAGAGGGCCCCGGCAGGCTTCCACCTCACAGACCCGGGGCTGTTGGAAGTGATCATCAGGGGCACACACAAGGTGGTGCGGAGCCAGGCTTCCCTAAGACAGGCTGGCCCACCGTGCATGAAGAGTGGTTGCCCCGAGGCCCAAGGGGTCTACCTGCATTGCTCTGAAGCAGACAGCTAGGGAGAGGCTTTGTCCCAGAGAGAGAGAGAGAGAGACAGACAGACAGACCCAGGCTGTGCTTGAGCGGACCCATCTCAGTGACGGGATCCAGTCTCTTGTCTGAGAAACAGAAGCCGTAACGTGTGCTTTGTTCTGCAGGTGGTTTCCCTGTCCTCCAAACCCGCCCAAGGCCGTGTGCTCCGTGCTTGAAATGGAATGTGCCCACGGTGCTGTCTTCGTGGCTGGTAACAACTCAGTCTAGAGTCTAATTCCACTGTCCACCCGCTCTCCTCTCTGAAAGCCCCGTGGCCCCTTCTCTGTGTTGTTGTGATGGTTGTTACTCTCTTCCGACGCCGTGAGTTTAGCTGCTTCTTGGCCGCAGGGCAGCCTTCGGATCTGTGGGGCAAAAGGCTGTGTGAGGTGTCAGGCCCAAGGATTCCAGAATTCCCCAAAGAGAGCCAACTGGGAACAGGGGTAGATGTGGGTGGGAATCCAGGACTGCTCAGGAGGAAAGTGCAAAGCCAACGTGGGAGGGAAAAAAAAAAAAGGTTCTACTCCAGAATGACTCAGCACTTTTAGCTTCTGCCTGAACACCACCACCTTGTTACGTTGGCTTTCCCAGGAGGTAATCTGGCAGAAAAATTCTTGTTCTGGAAGTTCTCTGCATTTCTTAAGATAGCTAAAATGAAATGGCTCTGCAGCTGTAGCACCCTGCCTTGGGGGCAGGGACGGGCTTCTGGCTTCACCTAGCCTGATTCACAAAGCTGTGAGCCATGTTCTGGTAGGGTGGGTTTTACAAAACTTCAGAATTTCCTGTATTCAAACTCTTTCGCATACAGCACCACCAATGATGGTTACTTCGAATGTGTTATCAAATCAGATGTAAAAGTATGACTTGCTCGGTTTTAAAGTGGCCCTTGGTGCATCCTACTGTATGACAGCCTATCCGATCAATCAGCCAATCCGATCGACTAATAATTCATGTTATTGAGCGTACCTTTAGCACTCCTTGGGTACACCATTCCTGTCATGCCTTTAGTCATCTCTTGTTACCTGTAGATCTTTTTACTTATCTACCTGTGTGTCCTCGCTCCCCAAATTAGATGATAAGTTAGCCTAGGGTTAGGCCTTGTTGTGTACGATAGCGCCTAGGGGGGTGGCACATGGTAAGGGCTTGTTGCTTTTCTTTGTATGCTGCGGGTTAATCGCACCAGTCCCTTCTTTGGTAGGGAGATACAATAAATACTCCAGGAATCTACCACAAACTCCTTGGATCATCGATGGAGAACGGAAGCTAGAATCTTCGGTGGAAGAATTAATCTCAGATCACCTGTTGGCAGTATTCAAAGCAGAGAGTAAGTGTTAATAAGAGCTATGATTCAAAGTACGTTTTCACTCCTCAAGATATTTCTTGGGGGTGACAAGGAGACCTCTACATTTGGTGAGTCACTGCCAAGCCTGGTGCCCCTGGCTGGCAGCTTCCATATCCCATGTTTTGTTGTGGGTGCTGGCCTGGACTAGGTTAGGGCCCAGGCGCCCAAACATTTCTTTCCTCTCTCAAAGTGACTGCACTCTTCTGGGAGCTGGCAACCACTTTAAATGAAGACACTTCCGCCCTGACCCTGGGGTTCATTGGCTGGTGCGGGCCTCTTGCTTGGAGAATCGGAGGAAATGAAACTGAGGATGATGGGTTCAGACATCATCCCTGGCAGGGGCCCGGCTCTTCTCTTAGCCCAGTGCCACGGGCAAAGGTCAGGCCGAGAGAAAATAAACCAACAGCAACCGTCCCCCAAAGGCTCAGTGGAAGTGGTGTCGTGTTTTCATTTCTTGGTTATCAATCACTGAGCCCAGTTTGTGGGATGAGTCGGGTCCCGTCAGGCGTCTGCTGCCCTTGCCTCAACAGGCCTGTCCGGGCCAAGGCTGCCGACAGCCTTGTGATCTCACCTAGCATTGGGCAAGAGATGAACGAGGACCTCACCCCGGGAAGCATGCCCGCCTCAGGGAGAGCGGCAGCTAGAGTGACATCCTTCTGTAGAATGGCTTCCCTGCATCAGTAGAGCCTTTTTTGAGGCACCAGCAGGACATCCGGCCTTCTCTCTGAGAAACCTTGAAAGGAGCCTGGCGATTAGATGAGATGCGGCTGCCCTTCCAGCGCTCTGCCCACCAGGAAGAAGTAGAAGCACTTCACACCACATCCCTCGTGGAGCTGGCTCACCATGGGGCGATGCCCCCTCCTCTTAGCTGAGTGTTGTTGTTGAGAAGACACGTAGCAAACCGTGCCCCGATGCGGCCATCTCAGCATGTGCAGTCAGGCCAGTGGCACTTGCCGTGGTCTTTGAGTTGTGCGACCATTCCCGCCCCACCCATTGCTCCCTCTAGTCTCACTGCTGTCAGTCTGATGCTGTAGAGACTCCAGAAAGGATGGAGTCGATGAGAATTTTAAGTTCCTTGCTGAATTTTCTAGATGGGCCCTTTCTCTAAGTTGCTAACATTAACCATTTAATAGTTTGTAAAGATAACATGAGGTTCTAGCTTTTTAGCTCAACTATTTTTTAAAATCTCTTTAAAATCATTTTATTGGGGGCTCTTACAGCTCTTATAACAATCCATACATCAATTGCACCAAGCACATTTGTGCATGTTACCATCATCATTTCCAAAATATTTTTTTACTTTTGCCCTTGGTATCAGCTCCTCTTTATTCCCCTCCCTCCCGCCCTCATGAACCCTTGATAATTTATAAATTATTTTTATTTTTACACCATCCACTGTCTCCCTTCATCCATGTTTCTGTTCATCCCCCTGGGGTGGGAGTGAGGGTGGTTATACATCAATCATTGCAACCGGTTCCCCCTTTCTCCCCGCCACCTTCTTTCTACCCTCATGGTATCGCTACTCTCATTATTGGCCCTGAGGGATTTATCTGTCCTCGATTCCGTGTGTCGAGAACTCTTACTTGTACCAGTGTACATGTCTAGCTGGATTTGTAAGGTAGAACTGGGGTCATGATAGTGGGGGGGCGGGGCGGAGGAGAGTAGCAGTGTGTCCCTTCCTTGTGACCCTTCTGGGAGGGGATGTCCAGTTGTCCACAGATTGGTTTTGGGTCTTCTGATGCCTGATACCTGATCCCGTGGATACCTCGTGACCACTCGGGTTGGTGTGCTGCTTCCATGTATGTGGGCTTTATTGCTTCCCTGCTAGATGGCCACTTCTTTTACTTCAAGCCTTTAAGATTGCGCTCAGTAATTTCTCTTTAATGCCCTCCTCTCCATTGATTTTAGACCTTTAGTTGTTCCCGGGTCCCTGGGTTTATTGGCTTCCTCCTCGCTTTCCCCACCACCTCCTCTCCCCTGTCCCGCCCGGAACTGTTGTTTCTGTTGCTTTCTCCTTGGGATTGTTTATCCTGTCTATCTTATATAGGTAGACAGGAAACAGAAACAAAACCAAAAAATATCCTATGAATAGTTCCAGTTCTGTCTGCTGACCCTTATGAATGTTTTCCAACCGGGTCTGATGGTAGCGCCAAGCCCTGCCCCCCAGTGCAAAGTTCATTTTCAGAATTCCTCGGGGACTTTGCTGCTTTGCTCCCTTTGCTGCTCTGTTGCACTCCCTTTGCATTAAGCTCTGATGGGTGTGTGTGTGGGTGCAATTCCCACACTGTGACTCCGGTGCTGCCCCTTCTGTCCTCCCCCCCTACACCTCCCCTCCTCCATAATGCTTGGGTCAGTAAGGGGACATCGTGTCTCCTGGTGAGGCCAACCCTACGGTCCTCTATGTGCATTGGCTGCTCTGAGTGGGAATGTTGTCCTCGAAGCTTGGTGGGCCAGGATGCTGTTCTAACCCTTCTCTCTCTCACTTTCCCTCTTAAGCTTGCTCCTGCATGGTCGGGGCAGACATGCCGCTCTCCCGGGCTGTATCTTCAGTGCTGTCCTCTGTAGTGTACCCTCCCCGTGGTGGATTAGCGCCCTGTTCCCCCCAATGTGTTTGGCCCCCCCCACTGTGACCCTCCTCTTTCCCCCTTCTTTATGTTGGTCTGCATCATTGGACTTGGTCTGTCCCCTGCTGGGTGCCTGTCAGACGGGCCCTTTCTCGAAGGATCATTAAAAAGGGTTTAAGGAACCCTGGTGGCGCAGTGGTTTGCCACTAGTCGCAAGGTCAGCAGTTTGACACCACCAGCTACTCCAAGGGAGGGAAGTAAGGCTTTTCACTCTCTAAAGAGTTACTGTCTTGGAAACCCACATGGGCACTTCTACTCTGGTCACTGTGCATCAGAGTGGAGGCGATGAGTTTGAAATTATAAAGAGGTGAGCATGAAGCTTTAGCACAAAAAGCATCTTTTCTAAACGGTTTATGGAGCTTATCAGAAAATCCCAGAAGCCTTTGGTTCTGATTGGTCACCAAGGAAAAGCCCCCTCACAACGAGGTTCTTCCCTCACAGTCTCTCATTTAGGTGGTTTGCTGTCCTTTTCTACTTGAGGGGCAAAAAATTGTCCCGACGCTGCAAGGAAAGCAACCTAGAAGTGCTCAGTGTCTAACTGTAAGTGGAAGAAATGTCCTGAAAACCATTTGAGACAAAGCAGACTTCCAGGCCCAGTGACGTTGCCAGGAACGTACTAGATGACACCAAAATGGTTTGTTCAGCATTTCAGCAGAAGTCTACTATTTGTGTATAAAAATATCCCTAGAGTTGTAACAAAAACATCTTTCATAAGTCCAGCTTAACGTGGGTCAAGATACCTACAAGGTTGACGCTCTTTGCCAACTTACTATTGAGCCTTTTAATTAGCTCTGATCAGAGCTGTCATTATTACTCGGTTACAATGACTCTTTGAATCACAAGGCTTTGTCTACAAATGCTACAAGCAGATGTTGTTTTTGCTGTTGCCGATGTGTTTATAGTGCCCAATTTTATTAATTTCCTGGTGGTTTAGCTAGTGTTGCGTTAATATTTGTGACTGTCCCAATCAATAACTTTTTAAAGAATGAAGCAACTAAAGCAAATAAGGGGGAAAAGTTCTTCTCAGTTACTAATAATGTTCTAAAGAATAATGTCGCAATTCAATGTAGAAAGATTTTTACCAAAACTACCACTTGTATTCATATAATTTAAGAAAGAATACATTTTAGCAATTTTCAAAAAATCAGCTATTATTCTATGATTAACTTGGATGATACGCATCAGTAAAGATTCCGCACAGTCAGCTACAGGAGGAGTCCATGTGGGGCTGTGGCCCCGAGTGACATACAACCCTGGTGACAGCACTGTCTGGGCTCTCTTGGCTCCCTGGCCACTCGTAGAGGCATGCAACCTTGCTGTCCAAAGGGCTGGTTAGTAGCGCAGATCTGTTTGCCGAGTGGCGCATGTGTAACGGCTCTGGGAGCTGGGTTGGCGCTGGCTGCTGCACCTTAGCTTTATTGCACTGGGAACAACCTGTAAGGATGACTCAGGGCAGCCTCTCCCTTACTGCCATTGAGCCGACTCAAAATGGTGACTCAAAATGACCCTGTAGGGCCGAGGGTTTGCGAGGCAGTAGCTCTGTGGGTGTAGAAAGCCTCTTACTCCTTTGGAGTGGCTGGTGTCAAACCGCTGGCCTTGCATTAGCAGCCCAATACATAACCACTATCCCACCAGGGCACCTTACTGAGCAACCTCGCTCCGTCTGTCAATGTCCCTTCCTGTAGGTGGGCTGTCCAGTCACTTTGGGGTGGCACATCCTGTTGCCTACTTGTTTAGTCGATGAGTAATGAACTCTGACAAGATCAGTTTCCCTAGTGCATTTGTGATTTCTCTCCTCTGTTACCTGCTGTAAAACTGTCAGTGGCTGTCCCCCCAGGCACACGGGATGCTGCAGCCTTTTACAGCTCTCCTTCACACCTCGGTTGTTCTAGCTCTGGGAGGTTGCCTTTGGGGATCTCTGTGCCTTTCACAGAAGGCTTAAGTTACTCACAGTATTAGAAAGCTAAGACAAAGTAGACTGTAGGTCTAGACACCTCAGCCAAGTTGAAGCATGTATTTCCTGAAACCTACAACAGTGGCCCCTCTTCCTCTGTCTGCTGTTATTCATCATCATCCCAGGACAGTGTTAAGGCTTGTTCCCCAAAGGATTTCTCACTCTGGGTCTCAATTTGTTTTCTTGAGTTTTCATTCCTAACGGTGTAGTAAGTACCTCTCCCCCATAGTCTAGGTTCAGGGCTTCTCTGCCCAAGAGCCCAGTGCTCTGTAGTTCTTTCTTGATGGGCTGGGCTTTGTGGGACCACAGTTTTATGGGCTCAGGCTGCATTTGAGGTAAGCAGAACCCTGTCTGGGAGCCCTGTCGATCCCTTTCACCTCCCAGTCACAGCTGCGGTCCCTGTCACCATGGCACTGCCCCTGGTTACCTGGCCTCATGGCTGGTAGGGAGTGGGGAGTGGGCAGGTGAGTCTGCATCTTTCAGTTTCCAAGGTATCATTTTGAACTCTCGAGACCAGCGGTTCTGAACCTGTGTGTCGCAACCCCTTTGGGGGTCCAACGCCCCTTTCACAGGGGTCGTCTAAGACCATCGGAAAACACAAATATTTCACAATATATAATTACATATTGCTTTGTGCTTAATCGCTGTGCTTTAATTATGTTCAATTTGTAACAATGAAAATACATCCTGCATATCAGATATTTACATGACAATTCATAACAGTAGCAAAAGTATAGAGATGAAGTAGCAATGAAAATAATTTTATAGTTGGGGATCACCACATGAGGAACTGTGTTAAAGGGTCGTGGCATTAGGAAGGTTGAGAACCACTGCTCTCGACAGTGACAGCTACTTAGCTCTCAAAGCACATGCTGCTGGGGTTGTGGGCTAACCCCAAGTTCAGGGGTTCAAATCCAGTGGCCACACTAAGGGAGACAGATGGACAGCCTCAGGAACCCTACAGGGTCACAGGGTCACTATTAGTCAGAATTGACTTCGTGGTGGTTCTTTATGTCCCTCAGGTCCCTGGGAGCCAGGGAGCTTGTCTTGGCCTGCTCATTTAAAGGTTTGCCATTCGAACCCAACCAGTAAGGCCACAGAAGCCACACCTAGTGACCCGCTTCCCTAAAGTCACAGCCAAGAACTCCCTCCAGCACCGTTCTGCCCTGGAACACCTGGGCTCACCACCATGAGTCACCATCGACTCTGCCCCAAGAGGTCTGGTTTTCTGGTTCCCGAAAAGGTCGGTGGTTGGAATCTACCTTCCATGCTCGATGCAAGGATGACCAGACCATCTGCGCCCGTCAAGGCTGCCTGTCTCACACACTACGTGTCTGTGCTTCTCTGCCCGCCAGCATCGCTCTGAGTGGGAACCGGCTTGAGGCGGCAGGGCGGCGGTGGGGTCTCAAGTCTGCTTATTGACGGGGAGCGCCTCGTGTTGCTGTGGGCTTACTGCTCACTTGCCCATTGAAATCCAAGTGCAGGATGGGGGCGCCTTCTCTTGCTTACTGAGCAGCTTAGATTCTAGGCCTGCCCACCCGGCCCTTCCCAAGCCAGCCCAGCGCAGAGGGGAGCCCACCTCCTGGCAGCGTGCCGAAGACTCATTTTCCCTCGCCTCTGGGCTCCGAGGGGCGGGTGGGGATGCTAGTGAATAAACGCAGCCTCGCTGCTGCTTGGGGCGCAGCTGTGCGCCTGGGCTGTCCCCGCGTACTGTCTTACTGTCCACGTCGTCAGCTGCCCCGCGTACAATGGACGAAACGCGGCCAGTCACCCGCCACCCCCAGGGTGGTTGCAGATCAGAATGTGATGGTCCCCACTGGGTTGTCATTGGCTGGTTTTCAGGAGGTTGCTGGGCCTTTCTTCCTGCCCCATCGTAGTCTGGAAGCTCCCCTGAACCCCATTTAGCCTCCTAGCAACATGTAAGCCTCCACCCACCGGCAGTCAGGTGATGGCGGTGCTTGATGGTTATTGGTCGGGAACCAAACTGCCTGAGTCCACCGGGAAACCACTGCCGTCCCAGTAAAGCCATAGCTCCCTACAAACAGCAAGTTTGACAGGGATAGAAAAATTGTGCCCATCCTGTTGGCCTTTGTTGCCCTAATAGCTAACCCAAACCCGAACTTGCTGCCGCCGCTGAGCCAAATCTGACTCAGCCTGACCCTTTGGGATGGGTTTTCAAGGCTGTAAGTCACTGTGGGAGCAGAAAGCCTGGTTTTTTCCCAGGCAGCGGGCTGGTGGTGCTGAACCGCTGACTTTGTCGTTAGCAGCCCAGCGCTCCCTCCAGCACAGCTCTGGCATGCAGACACTTGTGCACTGGGAAGTTCAAGTGTTTGCAGCTCCCAGCCCGGCTGTGCAGTCGGGATCCCAGAACATCTCAGCCTTGCGCAGCTTCTGGTCCACAGTGCTGGCCCTGCTGTGCCCCTGGGTCTGCTCGTGAACTTCGTGGGCTCTCTTTGTGCTGGTCTCTACACTGCGGTGTCCACAGTGCAGGCTGGGCCAGACCGGCAGCTTCTTGACCTGACTCAGCCACCTGGCAACAGTATGACCATGGGCAAGTTATTAGCCTGTCTCTGTCTGTCTCAGCCTTTCTGTCAGTGCAACAGGGCGGCGTTAGGACCTGCCTGGCCGTGCAGCAGGAGGGAGCCAAGCGTTGAGAGTAACTCTTGCTCACAGGCGTGTTTGCTGCGGTGAGAACGATGAAATCATCCGTTGTTGACTCCGTTGAAGGGAGAGGCTGTGTGGCTTGAACCATTTTCCCTTCTGTGAGGATCCACTGATTTTAGCATCCACTACATTTTTGTGGGTGTTTTGTTTAAGACTCAAACCTTCCCCTGACCCTCCTCCACTTTCTTTCATTGAATTCAAGTTTAAAAAAAGCTGTTGCTTTGTTGTGCTTTGTTTTAGCGAGCGATGGTAGCTTTTCTGCCACAGGCTTGTGGCCAGGTGGCTGCGTCTTGGTGGCACTCTGCCGGTGTCCTCCCTGTGGTGGTGCCATGGGAGGGTGGGGAAGGTCTACATTGGAAGGCAGAAATGCCCAGGGCTGCCACTTGTTACGTGGCCTTGGGAGAAGAACCTACCCCTTCAGAGGCTCCACGTTCTTGCACTTCTGGCCTACCTCCTAGATTCTAGTAAGGACTACGTGGCATATGATAAGCACTCCTTGGCTGGTTAGTGCTTTCTTTTCCATTTCTCTCAGAGGTGAAGTGACTGACCCCTCTCCCCAGAGAGCCTCCTACAGGCTGTCTAAGACCTCACATTGTTGCTCTTCCCAAAGATTGGGACGTTTGATTTCTCTGATTTTTCTTTTCCCCCTTTATCTGCTTTCCGAAGGTTTTAATTTCTCATCCTCTGGAAGAGAAGATGTTGACGTGAGAACATTGGGAACCGGTAAGATTGCCACACCACTGCCTGACTTGAACGAACTGTCAGATGCTCACCCTCAACGCCTGAGAGCAGTCTCACCGCAGTCTCGTATTCAAAACCCCCGGGGGGCCGAGTCACGAGGCTGCCTGCATTACTGCGCTGCTTTTGTGAACCGCAGGCAGGTCTCACAGGGCTGTTCCTTCCGAGGTGATGAGAGACTGCCGCTTCATTCACTGGCACAGTGGTGCCTCCATATTTTTTCCCCTCCCGAAGTTGGAGAATGACTTGCTCCATTTAATAGCATCTCAGCAGTACCAGTACAGTTCTGAAGAGGCACTTCATTCAAAAAGTGATTCTGCTCGCTTAGCCTTCATTCCGCTCATTTTTAAAACACGCACCAATACAACCCCGAGGATGAGAATGAGTCCGCCCTTCCTCTCCTGGCCCAAGGCATTTCTAGGCCTCCCCACCCCCACCCCGAGGCTTAGGCTAGGAGGACGGATTTCAGCCTGGTTCATCTGGGCACTGCAGTGTGTGACGGAAACCCACTTCTTCTGTGGGCGTCTGGGTTGTACAGTGTCATCAGCACAGGCTTCTTCAAAGAACACTGGGGGCAGCAGACATTTTCACCGACTGCCTGGACTGGGGCTCAGCAGCCCTCCTCCAAAGCCCCTTCTTTTCACACATCCTCCCCTCCCCCAGGTGTAGCCTAGCCACCAAACTTTCAGTCCTGTGTGCTCTGCCTGTTTTCACACCTCCTAACCCCCTTGCATTAGCCCAAATGTTAACGCCATCAACACGTTTCTGTTTCATGACGGGGGCGCGCTGCCAGGAAGGCCCTTTGCAATTGAGCTGGTGAATCCTCATAGAGTACATTTCACTTCACAAGAAATTCAGGAACTTCAGCAGGTAAACCACTTCCATGACATGGAAATCGTCCTCTTTCTGCGACTCTGTACCTGAGCTAGCATTGCTAATGGCTTGTCTTTTTCTGCTACTACAGAAAATTAATAAGTCGTCCGACAAAATCCAAGTACGGGACTTGCAGCTTGTCACAAGGTAAGAGTCACGTGCGGGGGGCCCCCCCCCCCCACGTCTCACCACCACCAACAACTGGGAGATGACTTCCCAAGGCAAGTCTTGGTTGAAGATCACAGGTCTGATGAGGGACTTGTATCCAGATACAGAAGCCTTATAGCTCCATGATAAGACACCGAGTGACTCAATAGAAACAGCAGGGACCTCCAGGCCTCCAAGGAGGACATACAGATACCCAGTGAGCACACGGAAAGACGCCCAGCACCATTCGCTGTTAGGGGGATACAACCCCAAACCACAGTGGGATCCCACCAGACAGCCATGAGGTGGCTCTAATGTCACAGCTAGATGGTAGCAGGGAGTAAGTGTTGGCAAGGATGTGGAAAAATCAGAACCCTCATACATTGCTGGGGTGGTGGGGGTGAGGTTGTAAGTGCGGCCACTTTGGGAAAGAGCTGGAACTTCCTCAAAAGGTTTAAAGAATTCCATGTGACCCAGTAATTCCCTTTCTGGACAAGTGCCCAAGGGGCCTGAAGACACGTCTATGTCTTGATTTGTATGTGATGCTCACAGTCGCAGTGTTAGCACAGGCAGGACGTGGAAACAACCCAGGACCACCAGTGGGTGCAGAGATAAACAAAGCATTGAGTCTTTGGTAATAGAAAGGAGTAAAGTACTGATGACACCTGCTATAACACGCATGACCCTTGAAAACATGCAGTCAAAGAGGCCAGGCACCAAAGGGTACATGTTGAATGATTCAGTGTTTAAGGAAATGTCCACAATAGAGCCTCAGAGACAGTCCAGCAGGAGGGCCACTAGGCACAGTGTCTTCCAGAGGTGATCAGAGCATTCTAAAATTGTGGTGACGGCTAAGTAACTGTAAACACATACAAAATCAAGTTCAAATGGCTGAATTGTGTGATAGGGGAGTTATAGCTCAAACTGACTTTGGTGTTTTGTGTGTGTGTGTCTCTTGGTTTTGTTTTAGGGAACTTTTGTGCAAGACTTGCTGTGTGTATTTTATATGTTCAGACAAACTTTCTGCTGTTCTTTTGGTTTAGAGAGGCACTAGGACACATGAAAGCAGGTGAAGAAGAGAAGACCAAGACCTATAGTGCCTTAATTTGGACAAATAAAGCAATACAGGAGAAAGACATTGAATTCCTAAATGACATAAAGGTATATGAAGTGCTCTCGTTAATTTTTTCCCCGTTATTTCTCTATCACCCAGACAGTGATCGATTGATCTCCACGTCCCAGTGTGCAGGTCTTGCGGGGGCGGGGGTGGGTGGGGGGATCTTCAGACCTCGGTGGAAGTCTGCCTTTGCCATTTATTTACCAGTCAAATGACTGGGCTGCTAGATGCAAACGCTGCCTCAGCCGTTCTTAGCTGTGTGCCTTTGCACAAGTTACTTCACCTCTCTGTGCCTCAGTGCCTTCATCTACAAAATTCAGAGAATTAAATGCGTTTGATCATGGCTAGCACAGCACATGGCGCATAGAAAAAGCAGCAGTGCTGTAGCTGATCATTTGGTCAGGCATTGGTCAGTGGGTCAGTATTTGGTCATCTGTAAGTATGTTGTGAGCGCCGCGGACTCAGCGTGCCTGTGGTTTCTCCTGCTCTTGCCAGCCTTCCACATATGGCAAGTTACAGCCTTACGACCCTCCCATCACTCATTTCAGTGGAAAACAGTTTGGTTTTCCTTCTCTGCCAGGTTCCACCTTGCACTGGTTCAGGATTTCTCAGGTGTTAGCTGTCTACAATAGAACTGATGTCATCCACATGAAGCTAAGATGAAGCGGATCACTACGATGGGGAGATAGTGTTCACCACCTCCTTGTCCTTCCGCCGAGCACGTCCATACCCGTGTGCTGGCATATTCCCCCCCACCCTTACTCCCGATGCTCTCTGTGAAGAGCTTTTACTTCTACATGGAAGGAGGAAGCTTCGATAGGCAAGAGGTGCATGCAGTTACTGCTTCAATGGGCAACATGATGTGGCAATCTAGAGCAACTCAATAGAGGGCCTGGTGGTGCGGTGGGCTAAGCTGTGAGGCCGGAGGGCCACACCCACTAGCTACTCTTGATGGGGAAATGAGACTGTTTGGTGCTGTGAAAGGTTCACCATCTTGGCCACCCCCAAAACAGGGTCACTTGACGTCGGTGCTTGCTCGTTGGCAGTGGGCAGGGGTCACGGTCCCAGCTCCTCTGTAGAGGGACTGTTGTGCTTGTTCACCATACAGTCCCGTGCCACCCTCGTGCCACCCTCCCGATGGCTCTTGTGCCGGAGCCCAGTGTGGCATCCACAGTGTCCATCCATCTTGTCGAGGGAGGCCACTGTCAAAAACAGTGTGAGAGATGAATCTTTATTCTCATAGGAAAATATTACCAATAAGAGCTAAAGGGGAGAAACACAAGCTATAATAATAGGCTGATACATTTTGTTCATACACACACATTTGTAGAAAACAAATTGTATGGCCAAAGAATGTCATACAATTAGGTTTATATTGATCAAGAAAAATATAAACACCAATAGAAAGAGACAAAGAATATGAATAGGCAGCTGAAAGAGAGTAACCCCGGGTGGCCAGGAGTCACCCGTGAAAGTGTCGCGTGGACATGGCTTTCTTCCCATCCTGCTGTTCTCTCCCTCCCCTGGGGTGAGGTGTGGGATGGAGGAGGAGGGACTGCTGATGACAGAATGAAAGCCAGGCCGCCCGGCTCCCTGGCCAGCCCACCCCCGGCAGCCTGTCGCAGACATAGCACTCCCACCCAACGGCCAGTCTCTGAGTTGTGCACTGAGTGTGTTCAAAGTTGGGAGAATCGTCGAGGACGCTCTGGAAACATGGTGCCTGTCCTTCAACAGGGAAGTGGGAGAATAAGTTGGAATAGGTTACAGCTACTTCAGAAAGAGCCAGGGCAGCTCAGCGGGTAGGCACTTGGCTGCAGCTGGAAGGTTGTCGGTTCAAACCAGCAGCTCGAGGCAGCCCTGCCGGTCTTCGGTTTAAAGCTCGCAGCCTAGAGAAAGCTCTTGAGGGCAGTCCTGGTGTGTCACGGGGGCTGCCGTGTGTTGAAACAGACTCAACACCACTCAGTGAGTGTGTATGAGGGACAAAGAAGCGTAGAACTGTCCCTGCGACTTTTTGGAACACCTGTCATATGTTAAAACCAACAAGCAAAAACCTTGCCATTGAGTCAGTTCAGACTCAGAGCACCTCGGGGGCAGTACAGAGCAATGTTGGCAGTAGGAGTGTTTGGTGGGAACCATGGGGACCCCTGTGCTTTTGTGTACGCGGCTGCATATGCTCAGATGAACATGGAGAAATTTCCAGGGGATGTACACATGCTGTTCAGTTTGCAGCCGTGGCAGGTACAGGCTTCCTAGGTCGTCTGAATCGAATGTTCTATACAGCACAGTAAGGGGCTGGGTAGCGCTGCCAGGTAAGCATTGGACTGCTTATGCACGTCAGCACTTCAAAGCCACCTGTCACCCTTCAGGAGAAAGAGGAGACTGTAAAGCCTGAAGTCCTATA
The DNA here is from genome assembly GCF_000313985.2 of Echinops telfairi. Lineage (NCBI taxonomy): Eukaryota > Metazoa > Chordata > Mammalia > Afrosoricida > Tenrecidae > Echinops > Echinops telfairi. The sequence goes on from NW_022106471.1 coordinate 10,963,437, forward strand.
AATTGAGCTGTGGTGAGGCGGAATTGACGCTATGGCCGTAGGTGCCAGGTGTGTTGTGTGATACAATAGACCCATGTTTCTTTTGTAATTTGAAATTCTAAAAAATTGAGGGATGAAAATGAAAAATAAGTAAGTTGGTGGGTAAATTGGGGGGTGGGGGTGTGACCCAGTTCTTCATACAAGTCATTCACCTGAGTGGAGAAGCTCAGAGGCATATGGCCAGGCCTGGACCACCGTCTCCTCCTCTCATGAGGTCACATGGTTCTGCCTTCTGGCCTTGGGACTGTGAGCAGGGCCTCAGGCGATGCTGATAATCTACACAGGCACTCCTAAGATTGCACAGTGACTTTCCAAACCTTTCCCTTCTTTCACGGGTGGGGGAATCATTCAGAATCCCGGGGAAATGAACTTGTGTTGAAGAAGAAAAGTGCACGGTTTGGGGAGAAACCATAGAGTTGATGAAGAGATCTTCTGAAAAAGACGATTTCTACAGGTCTAGATGGGGTGTTAGACGTCCCACGGGATGCGTCAAAGCCCGAGCTAATAGCAGGACTGTGGGGACGAGTTGACAGCGGTCTGGGTCTCCCCTGCCACCTTGGGGTAACAGGGCAGGGGCTGTTGCTCCTATTTGATAGATGAAGAGCCTGAAGATGCTTATTTTTCATCGTGAATGTGGGTTAAAACTGTTTTCAAATATTCCTGTTGGTACCAAAACTACAAAAACTGAGTTACCCCATTCTGAGTAAAATGTCACCTGGATACTTGTATCTCTTTTTCTAAAAGAGCAGTCAACTTCTAAGAAGGAAACAACCCATGTATGTGGCGTGTGTTTCTGAAAATTCTGCAGGGTGAGGCAGAAGGGGATGGCTCAAGTCAGGGAAACAGCTTCCATTTGTCGGCGAGGGACGGCGGACCAAGAGCCACGCGCTCGAGTTCGCGTTCTCTGGGCCTTAAGTTGGAGGCAGTGCGGGGCCCACTTCCATCCCAGGTTCTGGGAGTGAGTCCGGGGACGGGCGCACGTCACATGGGCCCCGTAGATTGGAGACATGAGCGATGGCAGGTCAGCTTTGCCCTTTCACTTCCGAGGTCGCTTTGTCTGCAGTAGTTAGCAGCTTATCACAGCCCTGAAAGCCCTGGCTCAGGGCTCTGATAAAAGGAATCACACCTCTCAAGTGCTTTCTGTGGTGAAGGTGGGGGGCGGGGGGGCGGGATGATGTGTAGAATCCCCAGAAACCCTTCTTTTCTCGGCAGGCTTCAGGTGCTGGCTAATCATGTAAATAAAGGAGTTGTTCCAACCAGAAACTGCAGAGAATTGAAAGTTCTTATGAACTTACATTTCTGGTTATGCGCCTCATCTATTTTTAAAAACTTGGCATCTGGCTGACCTTTTTCTTTTTCTCACCGTATTTTGCGATATAAAGGAAAACCTTTAATGTGCACGAAATGTGAGAACGATAATAAGCCTGTGCCTCTAGAACAAATGCTTTGCCAAAAGACACACAGTGCCGTTGTTTTCAGCGCCCTGGGCCGGCCGCCTGGCTTCCCAGCACGCGGGTTTGGCATTCGCATCCCGGCCAGGGCGCCGGTGCGAGGCCCCCCTGAGGTTACAGCCCAGGATGCCATGGGGCCGGTCTGCCGGTCCCTGGGGGGCCGCCGTGAGTCCACATGGGCCCCGAGGGCACCCCGTCGTGTCGCCACACACTCGCCCCGTGAACTTGCGCGCACGCGCTGGTGGCACAGATGGCCCGTCATCTGCAAGCCCCAGTGTCTCCGGTTCTTTTGAGTTAAGGTCCCGCCGACGTGAAAGGCCCTCGGCGATGCGTGCAATGGCCATCTTCCAGCAAGTGCATTCGGCCTCCAGGTGGCCCTTGCGTGGGTCAGAGTAGCCCTGCCCCCAGTTTCCAAAGACTCCTCTTTACAAAGGCCAACTGCCGCGTGTCCCTGGCACTGAGGGGTTTTGAACCAACAACCTTACGGTTAGCAGAGCGAGCACTTAACCACTGTGGCAGCAGGTGCTGAGACGCTGCCGCGGTTAGACGCTAAGGGCGCGCTCTTTGTCGTGGTGTCAGTCTGCTTCCACCCTAGCAGCGATGGGTGGACCCCCCGACCCCACCCCCCCACCCCCAAGAGAACAGCTGCGCCCCCGGGCAGCGGAGCTCTGACCTCGTGCTGTGTGTGCCCCTCTAGGACCTAAAGATTGAGCAGAAAACGCCGCTGCGGGTGCTGCACCGGAGGCCGTTGGCGGTGAGGACGCGGCTCATTCACACCATGGAGACGCACTACTTGGACCAGCACCACTTTCGCCTCCGCCTGAAGACGCAGGCGGGCACGTATCCTTTCCCAGAGGGAGCCCCTTTGGTCTGGGGGCTAGTAGGACAACCGTTCGATTGGAGAACAATTCATCTTGTTGTTTGAGATGTTAATCCCCCACCACACCCCCTTGTGCTTTTTCAAGATGTTTTAAACCAAGAGGTAGCAACCACAGTCCAGTGTCAGCCTTAAAGATATTTAATGGTTAGGCACTTAGGCTACTCAGAAGGTGCCGCCGAAGAAGGGCGAAGATCCACGTCTGCAAGGTTACAGCCTGGGAAACCCAGGGAGCCCAGCTCTCCGACCGCGGGGTGGCCATCACCAGAGCGCAATGATGCCCCGACCTCTGGTGGCCTGGCGCACGTGTTACTGTGCCTCCCGGTGCTGAGCACGCATGCAGTATGCAGAACACGCTTCTGAGGGGGCACATTTGCTGTCTTGACAAGTATTTGGCAAGTCACGTATTCGTGACCACATATTTAAGTCCCACCAGCATGGACTTGGTACTGCCTATCAGTTTAAACTTTATCTGACCCCTGGCTCATTGTAACAAAGCACACCCTTCCTGCATGTGCCTTGTGAAAAACCCACCTCTAACTGTGACCGGGATTGACTTCCCGAAACCGGTGTGGTGTTTGCTCCTACGTCCTACTCACTTTGTCTTTGTGCCACTTCTGGATCCAGGAGTGGTCTCTTTAGGTCTCTCTGACCCCCTGTTGGGAGCACATTTGCCTGTCGTGGATGAAATCCACAGACATCTGATTTCCTCTGCAATCGTTCAACCTCATCCCGGGAGTGTGAAGGTCATCTGACCAATAACCGAATTAGTAATGGATGTCAGTATTTGAAGACCAGTGAAAGAGAAATGCTTCTTTAGAAAAAGAAGTCACTGAATTCTACCAACATGTGAACAAAGTACCCAAACTTAGGCCCTTTGGGGATCCCTCAGAAGGGTCCTCATCACGGCTGAACTGATAGCTTTCATGTCCTCTTCCTCCCGCCACTGGGCCACACTACAAGGACACCGTCAGCGACATCATTCTGTGTGTCATGCGAGAGGCAGATTCCAGCTGATATTATTGACCAAAAAAACGGGAGCAGAGAGATAACAACATGGAAGATGGGGCTCAACAACACAGTTTTAAGTTTTTTACTTTTTAGGATGGAATCATAGCTAATTAAAAAAAAAACAATGCCCAAACTTTGGCACTTGGAAACCAGCTATGAGGGGAAAAAAGAGACGCAGCCCTTGGTAAGTATGCTGTTGATTCTGTCCTGCTGTTGGCAGACTGGTGGAAACAGGCCCGCCATGGCATATTTTCTCAGGCAGCCCTCAGAAGGCATGGGCTCAGGAAGAGCCTCTCCTTTGTAACATTTCCGCTGCCGTCTGTCATTTCCCTGTCACCTAGCAAGTCCCCCCCACTGGTTGCTACTGTGTGGGGAGCTCCATTTTCCTTAAACAAAGCCCAGCTACATCAAAGAGCTTGTCCACGGCGACTTTGGGAGGACACAGCCGAACATCGGCTCCCTGCTGAGTGTGACCGCTGACATTCTGGAGCTGGACGTGGAGGTAAATGGTCTGATGGGGGAGAGGGGACCCCCGATGGCCAGTTGCGCAATTATTGTGCTAGTCGTGCTGGTCAGTATTTGAGAATGGGCACAGTCCCCTCGTACTGCAGACAGACAACCTTGTGAATGTTCAGTTCTGACAAAAGCCACACTCTCTCGTTGGTCCTCCTTGCAAAGTTCTGGCTAACTCACTGCCTCTGCTTTGCCTGTGGCATCGATCCTAAGCCCTCACACCAAGTCAAGGAAGCAAGCTGCTGAGGGCCGTCCTGTGGCCTCTAGAGTCCAGACCCACCACTGATGCTTTATGTTATTCCATACATGTTTTAAAGAGAATGTAAGGCAGCCTCCACAGAAACCGATTCAGGATAGATGGGGCCCAAACAGTTCCCTATAGGACCTCACAGAGGGGTCCAGGTTGACAGCTGTGAAATCGGGTGAACTCTGGAAGAATTAAAAGAATGGATTGAAGTGATGTTTCAGGCAATTCTGCGTGGGTACTTTTTTCTTATCTGAGCAGCAACAGGTAGGTATTGGGTCACAAGTTGTGCTCCTTGCCTATGTGGTCAAGAGGAGTTGTCCCTCTTCCAGTGCTCTGTGTCCCTCTGCCAGGCCAGCATCTTGCACGTTAGGAGGCGAAGTGGGCAGGGTTGCCCCGAGTGGAAACAGCTGTGGCCGCCCTGGGTGCTCAGGTGCTACCAGAAAGGCTCTTCAGCAGCCAATGCCGCCTTGAGGCTGCAGGAGCCTGAGTGAGACTGCCGACTTAGGGAAAGTCCCACCTGCATTCGTTTTTCCTCGTAAAACAGCTGAGCATCCCCACAGCACCACCACAATCGCCTGGGGTATTAAAAAAAAAATCGCTGCCTCTTCCCGGCCCTCAACACGCAGACCCAGAGTCCAGTCAGTCATGTTTGATGTTCGGGCCTCAGAACCCTTCCTCTAAGTTACATGGGGAGCATGGCATACAGCGACACCCCCACAAGTTACAGGGGGAGCGTGGCATGCAGTGACCCCCCCACTAAGTTACAGGGGGAGCAAGGCGTGCAGTGAGCCCCCACTAAGTTACAGGGGGAGCATGGTGTGCAGGGACCCCCCCCACTGTTGCAGGGGGAGTGAGGTGTGCAGGGACCCCCCACTAAGTTACAGGGGGGCAAGGTGTGCAGGGGCTCCCCCACTAAGTTACAGGGGGGGCGAGGTGTGCAGGGGCTCCCCCACTAAGTTACAGGGGGAGCGAGGTGTGCAGGAACACCCTCACTAAGTTACAAGGCTTGCGGCATACAGAGACACAGGCCGACCCCAGCAGATCCTACTTCGCTTTTGCGCACATCAGCTCCCCTGCTTTTTACACTGTACTGTCTCCAGGGATCTGGAGAAGCTGCACCGCATACAGCACGAGGACGAGTGAGCTTCCTTCGTAACGAGTCTCTGAATCTGCTCTGTGAAGCGACTCAAGGAGTAAGGAAAGATTTCTTTCCCGTCACTACGGAAGGCGCTGTTACTGTGGGACAGCACAGGCTGTTGTGATTTCCTGGCTTGCTGGCACAAGAGCCAAACCTGGGTAGGAATAGACGAATTGGATTTAAAAAGAAATGTTACAAGCGATGAAGTGAAGCAGATCCTTCATCTTGTGCTAGTTCTCCAGGATGCTCCACAGACACCGTGTTACAAGGACGGGAAGGGAGACTGACAGGGAGCAGGGATGGGAGTTGCTGGCTGAGATTTTCGAGGGAACGTGGGTGTTACCACCTAGATGTTTGTGCTCTTCACGTCATACATTTAAACATGTTCATTTACTCTGTTCTGAGACACAGTGAGCAGTCAGCTGGTGCTCAGTTAATTCAGAGACTGACCTGGGGTCAGAATTCCCTAGAATGGTCTGTTCAGGGTGTTACGTTGTCGGATTCACTAGTTTTCTTCAAATGCATTTCTCCTGGTGTAGTCTGTGAAAATCGAATAAGCTGATCATCACGTTACTGCTTGTAAGGCCCTTTTTCTTCCTTCTAGTCTGTGGATGTGGACTGGCCGCCTGCCCTGGATGACTAACGGTCCCCTTGAAGACGGAGAGCTGGGGCTCCCCCGGCAGGCTGGGGACCCCCGTTCAGCACACACTGCGCAATGGCCCCATACCCGCCCTCGCAATGTCTCGGGAACCATCTGGATCACGTTGATCTACGTTTTTTAAACTTGCTGTAAACATCTCAGGATCTCTAGGTATATATTTGTAGGTGTTAAATTGCTCTACAGATGTCTTAACAACCCTTCTTGCCCCGCTCCAGCCCCTGCAAAGCAAAATGTGATGAAATCATTTGCTTTTAATTATTTTATTTAGAGAGGTCCGGGCCCAGGGTACCTTCTCTGTTCATCGTAGAAGCTACTTTTTTGGAAGTTCAGATTTCCCACCAAGAGCGCCCCCTAAAACCCTATTGCTGTCCAGTCTATTCTAGGGCAGAGCCCCTACCGGTAGCAGAGTAGAACGCCCCGTGGCGTTTCTGAGGCTGTACCCAAATCTTTACGGGGAAGCCGGTGGACGCTCCTTCCCCCACGGAGCACCTCACGGGCTGGGGCCAAGCCACCGACTGTTAGCCCAGCAGCTGAGCGCTTACCCACTGTGCTCCAGGGCCACTTTCTCAGAGACACACCACCTTTACAGTACGACACTACCTTTTTAAAATGACCTGGATAAAAGTTTCATCGATGCAGATACACTGACTTAGGCAGCACAGTCACCTATAATATTCTAAAATATCAATGCAAATCGGAGGTTAGCTTTCCCAAGTAGCCTCGAGTTATTGCAGATAGAAGGACTTCTGGGTGCAATTTGTAACACTCTCATGACTTCAAGTTACGGTTTTGGCAGACTAAAAATTGTCAGTACATCCCTTGTGGAGGGAAATTAAAACCTTAGGAATTAAGGCATGTCATGGAAAAATAACTTCACCAATCTTTTATATAAGGAGACACAAGTGCCTATGCCTATTGAATATAACTTTTTGAAAAATTTAGACCGCCCAACTGGTAGTATATTTCAAGGTGCTTCAATATAAGAGGCTAACTCAGAAAGTATCGCTCCTGGGGTTCTAGTTCACACCTGGGCCCATTTATCCCAAACTATGTGTTTAAACATCTCTGCCGTCAGTGGATGGCAGCAGGCAAACAGGTTCCTCAGCATCACACGCTTGCCTTAGTCTCGTTAGGGTGCTTTCCGAATAGGGTTTGTGTGAGTGAACGTGCGCCATGGAAAATTCCACTTTTGGGGTCAGGGCCAATACTGACGGACTTTTTAACACAAGTCAAGAGGACATCTTCCTAAACCGGTGAAGCTCTGCAACCAGTTCACAGGACACTGCCCCACGGAACCGCGTGGTAGCTCGAGTGAGCACTGAAGGAAACGAGCCCTCAGCCTCAGTCACTGAAACACCTGCAGCTGACCTGCAGAACCTGGGGCTGACCGCCAACTTCCCGGTGATGTGGTAGCTCTTGAGGTTGGGATAGGACGTGGTTTGGCATCTTAAGTGCCCATCTTGGCCTCGGCAGGCGTTGTATGGTGATCGCCTCGCTCCAAGAACGGATCTTTCTGCCTTCTAAGCAGGGAGCAAAGCTCATGGAGACTTTATTGAATGAATTGTAATGGAGGATGAGTCTTGGATTTACTAGCGTGATCCAGAGAGCAAGGTCCATTCAAAACAGTGCCTTCTGAGGGGATCTGCCAGACCAGTTTAATCCAAAGCAGGCAGGTCAGCTCAAAGTTAGGATGACTTCTTTTGGGGATCCCAAGGGGGGCACCCTTGCTAGATTTTCTCAAAGGACACAGGACAATCATAGGGGCTTATTATGACAAACTCTTGAAGAAAATTGAAAAGTGCATTAGTGAGATAAAGACCAGGAAACTTCTTCGTAAGGAGTCTTCCACCCTCAGCCCCCACCCCCACTGTGACAATGTACCTGTTCTTCAGGGCAGCAGGGGCATCTACAAGGATGTTGTTGGGAAACTCGGCCGCAAGCCCTCACAGCTTCCTCTTTCTTGCCCCTCCAGACTTGTTCTTTGAGTTTGGGAAACAAAAAGAACAAACCGGCCCCTCAAGGGCTCCCAACAGCTGTTGAGATGAGGTGGGAACTGAAGAGGCAACCTTCTTCATGGGGCCTTAGAAATGCTGCCTTCTGCAGCGTGTAGACGTTAGAGGATTGCCCAAGAAATAACAGCTTCACAGTTTGATAATTTTGCTTAATAATGGTTGCTATGAATTTTGTAGCAATACATTTTGACTTACCCTCTCTTGTGCTTCCCTTTCAAACATAGTGATATAGATGTAGTCTCTCCACTTCACAAATATGAAAACCAAAGAATAGAGTGAAATGACTTGTCTACAATAGTTGCTTCCTTATCTAGGACTACAGACTTTCTATCTCCATCTCTCAGGGCTTTCCTAATAAACCCTGTACTAAGTACCGACTGTGAAAGAGGCTGACTTTTGGAATTTACGTACCCAATCGGAGAACCAAGAATGTTTCACACAATCTCAAAACTACCATTTACTAATACAGCATCTGTTGATGTTGTAAAGAAGAAAGACAGGTTAAGGAAGAAACCCAAAGGGAGAGGGGTCATTGACGTCTCCTAAAGAATTGTCAAGGAAAGATCATGTCCTGGACCGAAACATCCCAGCTTATTGTAGAGCGTGACTTGGATAGTGTTGGGTTCATGTCTCGTCTCAAATACATTTTTCACTTGAGGAATCAGGACAGTGTTGAGTGTTGATTTCATTGACATAAAGAAGCCAGCCTATCACTTTGAAATGGTTAGGCCTCTGACTGGTAGTGAATTTTCAATACCAGCAAACGAGAAAGGGATCGCAGAACTCAACCTCTGATAAAAGGAACTTCTGCATGAATGTGTCTTAGTTTCTAGGGAAAATTTTACTTTCAAATGGATTTAAGTCATTGGGAAGACAGTTTTGTGCACACTTCTTGGTCAGCTTTGAAGCCTGTGGGCCTGCAAAATGGTAGCTACCATCAAGGCCCTGAACAAGCTTACATGAGAAGACTGCTGTTGTTTCAGCAGAATGCCAAGACAAGCAAACATTAGCTGTAAATATTGTACTGACTCTAAATGTTCAGACTTATAAGACAATGGCTGTTAATCAGGGTGGGGCTCTGTTTATGCTGAATTGGGATCATTTACTGATGATAATACTGTAGTTTTACTTTTTCTCTGTAAACTACATTAATACTAGTTTTATGATTTTCCTTGTATAGGTGTTTAAATTAGCAGATGTTAATGATGCTTCTAGAGTGGGTTTTATTTCTTGGCATGATCTCTTTTTCCCGAATCCAGTCTGTGGTTTACTCTATGAAAAACATCAACTCTGAACACATGGAAAGTAAAACACAAAACAAAAAGTCAGTACAATGAAAAATTTCTTACTTTCAGATAGTTGGTTATTCTTGCAAATTATCCTTAGTAAAACTAGCAATTAAATTTCCTTTTCCTAAAAGAATCTTTTTTTCTTTTTTAGCGGAATTTTAAGCATTTCTAAATCTAAGAATGAAATGTTATGCAAAGTTTTCTAAGTTGATTTTTTAAATGGTACTCTTTTTATTATGAAATAAAACTTTGATGGCATTTTAATCTTTAAAATTTTTTGAAATAACAGGAAAGTTGCCGGGAAAGCCTGAGGCTTTCTCCTGGAACCACTGGGCACATGCATGTGTAATTTCCACACACAAGGGCGTTCTTTTACTTATTCAGTGCAGCTGTCAAAACCAGGATGTTGAATCACTACCTAAGCCCACACCCCCCATTCAAGCTTTCTATGTCCAAACAATGTGACCACCACCACCACCACCGAATTCACTCTAGGCGTCCTATTTGGTGGTTCTTCACCCACCCCCACTGCCAGTCATCCCTAATTGGAAACACTTCTTTCACCTTCCCATTATTTTGACACCTTTGCCCATTTTAGGCCAGGTGTTTTGTAACATTCCCTCAATTGGGGTTTGCCTGATAGTTCCTTTTAGGAAGCTGAGGGGGGGGGGGGTGCCTTTTGGGGCAAGAAAGCCACAGGAGAGCTGCTGCTGTTCTTGTTCCTTGTCAGGTGCCATGCACACTTTGTCCAGTTGCTGGCCACAGGGCTTTCATCAGCTAATCAAGGTTATGTCTGCTAAGCGCTTCTACTGAGTGATGCTTCCGCTTTTGTTACAAGTATCTTGTTATTAAAGACCACCAGGCTTGTCAATGAAAATCACCCACTGATGATATCTGCCTGAATCAATAATGATTTCTAAATAAGGAGTTTCTAAATCCATCTTTCCTCCTCTCGGTTATCAACATTTGACAAGTTGAGCGACCCCTTCTCTGCCATTTAGTTCATCAGTTGTTTACATTATGGTGCATGTGGATCTTCTATTCCATGGGCTTTAATCCGCTACGAACATCTATCTTGATGTTCAAAATGTTCACAATTTGGTCAGTGGAAGCTCCACCCTCCTGGCTTATGTCCTTCTGGCACCAGCCCCTCCTCTGTTCCTACTTTCTGATACAAAATGGAATTCCGGGCTTTTCCTGTTTTCCCTGCACCAGACTTGGGATGGGCTATTTCACTAAAGAACTCTGGTTACTTTTAGAAGAAAATGAAACCAAGACCTGAGCGCTTGGTGTTCATGTTGTGATAATGTTCCTCACAAGCTCTGGCATGGAAAATACACCCACGTCTCTACATAAGTACAAAGCTAGTTTGTACCAGTGCCTCCAATTCCCATTTGAGCTTTCTCCTATTCCGTATTGTAACTTCCTTCTCTGATCGTGAAAAACTGGCTCCTTTTATTGTGAGGTGCAGTCCAGTCTATTCAGACTCACAGCAACCCTGTCAACAGAAGGCCGCTTCCCCACGAGGGCTGGATTTCACTCCACTGTTGCAGCCACCTCTTTCGCTGACCCTCTATTTTATTAAGTTCCCATTAACCTCAAATGTGTTTATGTAAAGGACCAGTCCCCCTAATAAATAAGCAATCTCCTGTTGCCACCTTGTTCCACCAGACGGTTCCTTCCTACTCCTGCACTGAGCCACCACCCAGGTCCTCTGCTGACGCCTACTGTACCTTGCTCAGATCAGGAGAGGTATGCAGACAGGAAAGGGGATTTTTGAAAAAGTAATTGCATTACTCTGCAAAACTGCCATTTCAAAGGGCAATTTACGTATGTAATTACATTCAGCTGTAACATTAAATGTTTCTACGCAACCAAAACTATTTTCCCCATAAATAAAATGCTATTAAAAAATGTGGTTGACAAGGGCTCAAGTAGAAAGCAAATGTTTTGAGAGTAATGAGGGCAACAAATGTACAGATGTGCTTGACACAATGGATGGATGGATGGATTGTGATGAGAGTTGTATCAGCCCCTAATAAAATGATTTTTTTAAAGTGGTTGAGATTCTTAAACAGCAATAAAATTTCACAAAGTGTTTTAGAATTTTTTTCCATTTATTATAGTAGCAAGAAAAAAAATCACTGTATACAAAGATATTACAAAGATAATAAAATAAAATTCTGTACAAAAGGCATTTTGACATTTTTTAACCTATTGTATCTTGATACACTGTTAACATTAAATAATTGAACGGTACCTGAGAACTTTAAAAATATAAGTGCCTCCAAATTCATGCCCGCCATTAAACATAAAAATACGAACAGTAAAAAATATGCGAGTTGCCCTTCTGTTGGGAATTGGTGCCTCGTGGTCAACGGTATTACCTAGTACATTCCTTTGAAACCCAAGTCATTTCTAAAAGGCTCACCTGCACTGAACCAGGTACCGAAAAGCCTTGTTTGTGCTTTTCTTTCTGGTTCATCTTATGGCTACTAAAGTGGGCAACTGCCACCAATATTATTAACAAAAATCATGTGTATAAGCCGTGCTGTCTTAAACAGAATTCCACAGACGAATCCCAAGACACTGCAGCCTTATCTATATCTTGTTATATTTTATGCACAGGTGTACCATTCTGATTAGATGAAGGGGAAAAAAGTCAAGATACGTGTGATACTTCAATCAAAATTTGCATATTATTTACCTGCTGATAGTTTGGAAAACAATTTGGTGAAGAGCCAATTTTTGTACCGATCAGTCTATTGTTCCTAGAAAGGTGCTCAGGTGGTAGTTAATGGGTTTTAATGGAAATCTTTTAAATTTCTCAGTCTAATAGTAATGAAGTGTGGAAACAAGTGATAGACAACTAGCGTATGATAAAATTCTACCCATTTGAACAGATACATACTAGGTCGGGTGGTTTTTTTTTAAGCTACAGACACGTAGCACGGTAGTATCTTTAAAAAGTCAAACACATGATTCTTCTTTAAAAGGAGTAACTGGGACTTGTGTATTACCTGAGGGTGGGTGGGGGCACGAGCGGATTGGTAGCGATGGTTGTCTACAGACATGGTTGCTTCTGAAAGTCAATTTTACCCACTGCTGAACTCTACTGCATAGACATACTAGTTGAGGCATAAAAATTGGTGTTGACAACCCATACCTTTCCCTCTGATTAACTACCGGCTCCTGGCCTTCTGAATAAACAGCATACATTTTTCTCTTATACGTGATTTTTAAAAAAAGTATCCCAAATTTCCCTCTTTCACACTCAATCTCTGAAAATAAAACATCAGAATTCCTTCAGTGGCAACTTTTATCAGCTGTGATGAAGCTCAGTTTTAGGAAAACAGTCAAATTACTCCCAGTTCATAATCAAAGTTGGCAAATAAGTGGGAGACCCACAGGACTGGCAGTCATTGATCTAGCTCTAGTCTCTTCCTGAGACAATATGAAAGCGGTCTGGAAAGAGTGGGGCCAAAGAAGGCTCTCCAGATCTGAGCAAGAAAGAGCCGGGTACTCTACAAGATTCTTCCTGACGCAGCTACGATCTTGCTTTCTTAATCGTCTTTCCTGGCAGAATGAGAAACTTGGATGAGTATTTGGATTCAAGGTTAATCAGGCCACAGGACATGTACAGGTGTCGGCTGGCTGCCTCACTAGACCGCTGTAGCACTCTGCAATGTACACTGTCCTGTTCACCACACACCTGGTGAAGCAGGTGGGCTGGGTACAAACTCTAATCTTCTGAACGGAAACTTCTCCGGCCTTTCCATTTCTCCATCATATTTAACAGCATGTGGCAATTTCTTGAACTTTCAGTAAATCAACTTAAGATTTTTAACAAATGAGATGGCACTCCATGGCAGCCTGGGTCACTGATTCCAAGCCATAAGGAAAACTTCTGGGCTCATAGGTGCTAGCACGTGGAAGTCCATCACAATCTAGATACATTAGCACGCCGAATTAAAAAGAGGAACGCCTTCAAGAGCAACATTCATCTCTACTCTTTATATCACCTAACGTGGTGCTTTGCACATTAGACATTCAAAAATCTGAGAAGTGGTTTCTTGCAGGAATGCTGCAGATTAAGGTGCTGAGACAGTACATGGAGGAAGACAGGTAAGTCTGCCACAGACAGTGGGGGAGCGGCAGTGTTATGAGAATTTCTACTTACTGCACGTGATGCTACTATTTCAATCTCAAAGAGCTGCAGGTGGGGGAGGGGGGTGTTAAAAGAAAAAGGAACCTGGGCCAAGGATAAAGGACAGAGGTGCATACATCACAAATTTTAGTGCCTTTGGCTTTCTCTGCCTGTTTAGGTACCTGTCCCGTGAGACCATTTCCCTGGGCACACTGTTCTACCATCACCATTCAGCTTCCCCACTCCTCTGTAGTCACAAAAGCCCAACTCAGCCATTGAGCCTGACTGATGGCAACCCTGTAGGATAGGGTGGAGTTGCCCCTGTGGGTGTCTGGGACTGTATCTTTTTATGGAAGCAGAAAGCCTTATCTTCCTCCAGAGGAGCAGCTGGTGGTTTTGAATTACTTTTGGGTAGCACCCCAATGAGTAGCCACACTAATAGCTACCACTTATTCAGCACCAAACTGTGTGCCAGGGACTGTGCTCAGCGCTGGAGTCCCTGAGGTGAGACAAACGCTGAAATGACCGTGATGTAGTGAGAAGGGTTCTCAGATAGGGGCACTGACAAGCTACACCCCAAGTAGCGAGCATGAAGGATGGCCAAGAACCGGGGTTTAAGGATAAGCGTGTCTGTAGCACAAGAGCTGGAGGTACGGAGCAAAGGCACGGAAGCCTGAAGACATCTCCCCGAGGAACGCTAACTGTTTCACAGGGCACCAGGGGGTGGGGTATTTGTAACCTGTGGAAAAGGTCTGCGGGGGGGGAGAGTGAAGGGAGCCAGACTGAGGAGGCAGGCTCGCAGATGGAGAAAGAGGGAAAGAGCACGGACTGAGGTGCCAAGTAACCGGGTCAGGTGATGAGCATGCCGGTGGTGCCCGTAAGGAAGGTGGGTTGGCGTACACACGCTGGAGAAGTCAGAGTGGGCAAGGCTACAGCTCAGAGGAAGGAGGCGGGGCACCTTGCCCCAGAAACCCACGGTGGGCGCAGGCTGGGCTGTAAACCCATGGGAGACAGAGGAGCAGCCTGCTAAGCCCATCATAAACTAGAAAATGAATTCTACCATCAGTAAATAGCACCTGAAAAATGAAATTCCAGTCTAAGAACTCTTCCACTCTAGAAGTTCCATTCTAAGATGTCTAGACACAAATCCCTTAATGCGGCTTACAAAGCCAAAGCCAAAACAAAACCCTGCAATGCAAGTTACTTGCCCACTTAAGGATTTTTTTAAAGATCCACCTAGCCAGTATCTGTCATAGTACTTGAGGTAATTAGAAGCAGCTGAGACCTTCCCAGGCAACACTGTCAGAGGGGCTGACACCCAATGAGGGGCTCTCTGTCTATCTGCGAGGCTAACTTGATGCTACTTTACTTTGGAACTTTCTACAGTGCCCTGGCCAAAGTGGGTAGTTACCGTCACCTCGAGGCTGTGTCTGCCTGCAAAACTAGCTACAACCACATGTGGTGTTCAATGCTACCAGTGTTTCTATAGTTACCGGTTCTCTCAAACTGGTATTTTAACCAAAATCTTGTGATAGTTAGCCTTTATGAACGTCCATCAATAAGTTTTTTGAGAAGGAATTAAAAGGAAAAGCAACTACTAATAATCAATTACTAACAATATGGTAAGTCCTAATGTTGTACAAAGATTTTACAAATCAATCTTGCTGTTTGTATTCAGATAATCTAACGAATAGTACATTTAAGCAAGCTACTACACAATATTAAAAATGGTCAGCGTCACTATGGATTCTGAATGGTCTGGGAAGAGGTCCATGGATGTGTGTGTGTGTGTGTGTGTCCCTGCAGTGGGTGACATGAACTCATGACACTACTTCTGAAAAGTCAGAGGCTTTACAACCCAATGGAGCAGTCCCGCTCTGTACACTTGGGCTGTCTTGAGATGAACTGATTCACCGTCCACTAGAGACCTGTCCTTATTGGGTTGCTATGAGTCAGAATTGACTCGATGGCAGTGAGTTTGGTTTTTGGTCTGAGCACATGCACACCTCCAGATACTGCTGACAGCAAAGTGTCAACAACTCTAATGAGATTTAAAGCATGTTACACCTCACTTTGGATAGTCCAGATGAAACTTCGTCTTCACAACATAGACATGCTCGTTTATATTTGTTGTAGTTAGTGCCACGGGGAGGTCCACAGGGGTGGGAGGGGAGAATGACACCCTGAGCAGTGCCCGGGGGACACCAACCCTGGAGATGCCACTGAGGAGGTCAGTGCTGATCCATGAAGCTGAGGCAGTATGCCATGGACTCGGTTCCGACCCAGTGACCCTACAGGACAGTGTAGCTGCCTGCAGGGTCTAAGGCTAACATCTTGACAGACGCAGACTGCCCTTTCTCCCATGCAATGGCGGACGAGTTTGAACTTCTGACATTTCTGTGGCAGGTGAGCAATGAACCATGTGCCATCATGGTTCTGTGTGTATATTCATAGCTGTGTGTGGACATACATATGGGTGTGCGCGCGCGCACACACACACACACACACACACGCACACACACAGAGGAAAGATCCTTTTGAATCACACTCCTGACAAATACTAAAGGTACTAGTTCGCTATGTGGGATCTTCTGCTTCCCGAGTTACCCCGCTATCTCTCGAGCCTCAGAAACTAGTTCCATGTGTGACCCCAGAGAGGACGGCCTCGGCTTCCTGCTTGCTTTCCTCCCAATTTTCCAGGATCTTTCAACTCAACTTTTCTATATGCTGCTTACACGCAACCCCATTTTGACGGAGTGGGCTCATTCTCATTGTTCCAGTAAACTCGGGGTTTGGCTGGTTACTGTGTATGTTTTCGAGGTAGGCAGGTAGGTAGGATCTGGTTGTGAGATAAACTAGGTCTTTGCCCACATGGAAGAAGCACACCAGTCTATTCGATCATGAGGTGTCGACAGGATCAGGAAATTGGCATCAGAAGACCCAAAACAAACACACAAACAAAAAACCATATTGTTGAGAACAAGGTGGGAGGTGCTGGAGCAGAGAATCCAAACCCATCTGAAGACAACGGGACATCCCCTCACAGAAGGGTCACAAAGAAAGGAAGAGTCAACCAGGGCGCAGTAGCAGTATAGCACCGATGAAACACACAATATTCCTGTCGTTCCTTGAGGCTTCCCCCGCTTCCTGCTATCATGACCCCAGGCCTGCCTTTCAGTTCTGGCTAGACTGGGAGCAGGTACACTGGCATAGATAAGAGCTCAAGACACCTGGAATCCAGGTCAGATAAACCCTTCAGGTACAGAACTGGGAGTAGAGATATCATGAAGATAAAGAGTAAGGTGGGAAGAGGAGGGGAGAAAGGGATCCGACCCATAACCACCACCCCCGTGCCCCTCACCCAGGTGGATGAACAACAAAAACGGTGGGGGAAGATAGTGGTCAGTGTATGATATGAAAATAATAATTTATCAAGGGGCCATGAGGGTGGGAGAGGGGAAAAGAGGAGCTGATAACAAGGGCTCAAATAGAAAATGTTTAGAAAATAATGATGGTAATATATGTTCAAATAAGCTTAACACAATTGATGTATGGATTGTTATAAGAGCTGTAAGAGCCCCTAATAAAATGATCTAAAAAAAAAAAACCCAACTAGGTCTTTAATCTGCTAGTACTTAGAACAATTTGATTAGTAATTAGGATCACTGCCCAAACTTTACGATAATTTTTGCCATTGGGATTATTTGCTTTCAAACAGTTTGGATTAACATTAATCTTAGGTGTAAAAATTATAATTCGTTAGTAATTAAAGCAGTTCTTTTTTCAAGAAACCAAGTTTTACTAACAGTACTTTGAATGTTGAGTAGACATTTACTGAGTGCTTATCAGAGGCAGACACTGTTTTAGACAACTGGGGATACAGCAGTAAATAAATCAGACCAGAATTCTGCCCTCAGGGTGCCAGGAAGGTTTTGGAAGACTGTAGGCAAGAGAGGATAGTGGCTTGGGATAAGGTTCTAACAGCAGAGGCCTAAAGAAATGGTCAGCGACTGGGTTGGCTGACAGATTGGCTATGGATATGAAAGGAAGGCCCCAGGGTGATGCCAGGGCTCTTGGCAGAAGCAACTAGAAGCATGGCGCGGCCACTTGCTGAGTTGGGGGAGACTGAAGGAGAAGCACGTTGGGGAGGAGGCTGAGGAACTCAGTTAAGGATCAGACGGACTGAGCATGAGCTGTAGATTTCTAGGTCCTGCTGTCAAACAGGAGGTTTACACATTCTCCAGTCTGGAGTGGAGGAGGTAGGTGTCAGTTGAGGGTCACACTTGGGCCTTGAGAGGGTAAGCTGGCACCTAGAGATGGCACTGAGTCAGATCACAGAGTGTGATGGTGCCTAACAAAGAAGAGAGCTCCAAGGAAGCATCTCCCTAGAACCAGTGTAAAGTTAAAGCCATTTTACAGGCTGATTCTGAGCCCAAAATGCACAGAACCTCCCACACCTTGAAAGCTCACTTCCATTGCCTTCTCCCCAACTTATCATTTTAAGGAGGTTTTAATTTACGAGAAAATCTAAGGAACTCCAAGAAGCCTCAGAAAACCCCTTAGGGGTCACCTTGGCAATGGGTCTCAAAAATAAGAAGGATTTTATGTTTCCAATGACATAGCCATTACACAGTTTACCTTAAATTTGCTTGACAGCAAATTATCAGTTAATTCATTTAACTAAGAATACCTTAATACATTATAAAGAAGTATAAAACAGTCTATGCAGAACATCGTTTGCCTGGCACAGGGCTCAGGGTGACCGGGGCAGGATGGCGGACTCTGCAGAGAGGATCTCACGCCACATAGTACGCAGAGTCATGTTTCAAAAGACGAAACATGAAAGCCCTTTTATACTTCTTTTTTTGAACTTTCCTTTTATGACAGTTTCCAATTTTGTATTCTCTGTGCCTCAAAAATTTATACTTCTCTCTGAAAAAGAAGTTTTTGGATTATCATCCCTCAAAACACAAAAATAAATTGCTATGAGTATCTTTCTTATAATCTCAGTCAGAAAATATAAAATGCTACATCCTACATAGTAATACTAAAATGACTACAAGCCCCCCACTGTCATGACCCCAGTTCTATCTCACAAATCTGGCTAGACCAGAGCACATACACTGGTACAGGTAAGAGCTCTCAACATACACAATCTAGGACAGATAACACTCCCCCACCCCTCAGGAACAGCAATGGGAGTAATGATATCCTGAAGGTAGGAGGAAGGTGGGGGAAAAGGGGAAAAAGTGGGAACTGATGGCAATGATCAATGTACAACACCCCCTTCCTCCCCCAGAGTGACTAACAACAGAAACGTGGGTGAAGGGAGACAGCAGGCAGTGTAAACTATGAAAATAAAAATAACTTATAAATTACAAAAGGTTCATGGGGGGGGGGGAGCTGATACCAAGGGCTCAAGTAGAAAGACGATGTTCTGGAAATGAAGGCAGCAACAAATATGCTTGATGCAAATGTTGCTTAAGAGCCATTAATAAAAATTTTTAAAAATGTAATCATTTAAAGGGATTTAAATCTCAAATCCCCATTTAAGTCTTGCAATTTATACTTCAAAAAAGCCATATGCAAACGAGTCACTCAACTGCTCGTTTTGCATGCTAATGTCTGGATACTGACCACTCTGACCAAAGCTATGGCTGCCTGGATGAGCACTGTTTGGGGGGCCTGGCTCATTCAGCATGCTGTTATCTGCACAGCTGAAGGTTGGGCTCTCAAATACATCTGGCTGTGAAGCAAACGCAGCGGTGCTGGAGCTGGGAAAATGTCTCAAGTCTACTGAGTCCAGAACAGAATTACAGGTGTGGTTGGCAAGATTCATGTGTCCGTGTCCTGAATGGTCAATCTCCCCCACGCTCTCATGACAGGAGGCTAGATCCACAGGGCAGGTAGGCAGCATGCTGGCATCAGAGTTACCATATAAGTCAGCGGGTGACATGGCTGGGGCTTCCATTCTGCCTAAGTCATTAGTACTGTTATAAATACATGCATTAGAAGCATTCAGAACAGGAATTCTCAGGAATGACGGGACACCTTGCGAGTTAGAGGGAAGTGTTCCTGCTGGAAAACCATGAGGTGGATTGGCACTGACTGAGTGTGAGTTGGGGTGGGTCCCTGAAGACCAGTGTGAAGCAGGTGGGTACACCATGGCGGGTGTGGTGGAGCTGGAATGTGGGAACACCCGTGAGACGGGCACAGGTGGGGAGCAGTAGGACTCTGCTTGACTTGAGGGTCTGGGCGGCTCCGTCTCAACTGCATGATGAGAAAACAAGTTTGGTTCTGTGGGGGGAAAATACAGTTTTTCAAAACTACAGGAAACAAAATCATATACAAACCATTATTTCTAAATGAAAATGATACAACGTACTAATAAAAATCTCAAGGAAATTGGTGTAAAATTTCAAAGTTTTTGATTAGCATTAACTGCACAAGCCCCAAATTATATACTCTAACACTTACTGTTTACATGTAAACTACTTTTGTTACATATAACCTAATTTTGCCAAACCATTTAGACATATATAATTGCTCTAAAATTAAACATGAACATTTAGCTTCTGAAGCTGTTATATGTGATTTTGGAAGGTGAAAGATAGAATTGTAATAAAGGGATTGATTCTAAGTAGCCAAACTCATTTCATATCCTCTACATTTAGGAGAAAATGGTGGGATGGAGTGAACCCTCACTAGGATGAATTTATAAATTTATATAACTTTTCAGATTCCTTCCCCCCTGACCCCAATATACAATCCACTCAATGCACTACAAAATCCCCAGTCAGGAAGAAATAATAAAAAAAGGATTCTGTATTTATTTGCATATAGTATGAATGTTGTGTATACTAAACCAGGACCAGGTACTGACCTAAGATTATAAGGGGAAGGGGGGAAAAAGGATCTTTGGCTAACTTTTTTCTATAATCGGCCAGATAATAAACATTTAGGACTAGCGAGCCTCTAGTCCAAATAGTTAGAACTATTCAATTCTCCTTGTCCTGCAAAAAAGGGCAGCCAGATATATGTAAGCAAGTTAGTGTGGCTGTCCTCGAGAAAAATCTTACTTATACATCTATCAGCTCGCCTTACCTACACAATTTCTCCCACAGCACTAATTAATCAAATCATTTCTACCACATGCCAGAATGTAGTGTCTCAAATAATAATTTCCAAGAGCATTCATATCTCAGTAAGAGTTTTTAAAGATGACTCAACTTTATTGAATACTGAGCAGAAGGAATTGTGGGTGGAAAAAGACACAGTTACTCCTTCCCCACAATGGAATTCCAGTATATTGCCCAAAGCACTGGTTTTCCTGATCACATACCTTTTTTGATGAATCCTGCAGCAGTCAATCCTGGGGGACCAGACCTCGGTCTTTCAGGAAAATTAACTGCTACGATAAAGTTTTTCCATTACAAAAGGTGACTTGAGAAATAGCATTATCAATTAAAATTTTTTAAATGAAATAATAAGAATAAAACCCTACTGACAATTCTGACACATAGCAACACTGTGTAGGGTTTCTGAGGCTACACATTTTTATGGGAACACATAGCCTCATCTTTCCCCTTTGGGGCAGCTGGTGGGCTTGAACTACCAACCCTTCAGTTAGCAGCCTAATGCCTACCCGACAGCATCAGCTACTTATATGCAAATTAACCTAAATTGCTCTTACCATGATCCTGCAATATCTTCTGGAAAAGTAGAGTTGTTTTTTGTTTCTTTGCTTTATTGCCATAAGTGTCTGTTGAGAGACGAACAGGAAAGCATGTTGAGACAGTTAAGGTTTATTGTGCCAACCTGGCCAATAAACACATGTGGGGTTAATTGAAGGGCAAGAGCCCTTCAAACACATGTGAGGTAAATTGAAGGCTCGGTGAGCCTCGCCTTTCTAGTTCTCGGGTCTTTTGCTTTCTGATGGTCGCACCAGGGTGCAGCTGCCTTAGCCGGTTCCTTGCTTCAGCTGTCAAGGCTCACTTCCTGCAAGACATCCCTGAGGAGAAGCCACATGGACCTACCCTGATGCAGCCCTGGGTGCTGGAGCAGCCGTGTGGAGACCCCTGCCAGCGCTGAGATGCTTACACGCTCACTGATTCGGCTTTCCTCCTGCAGTTGGCATCACTCCGTGTGTTTTGTGAGATGGAGGAGGACTTTGTGGATTGGTGTCAGACATATGGGCTAATGTTGGACTTGTGGGCTTGGGCAGCACTGGGTTGGGAGGTTTTCTTGATGTGCACTTACAGTTTATATAAAACTCTCTCTTATACATATGAGTTTCTGTAGTTTTGTTTCTCTAATGTACCCAGACTAACACACATGAGCATCATCACAGGCTCATTACAGGCTTCCTCTCCATTTCGATGTGCACAATTCACGTATCTGGTGCTCTGGGGACACAGTGGTGATCCAGTGTGCTACTAACCTCAGGTCAGCAGTTTGAAACCACCAGCTGCTTCTCATACAGCGTTATCGTCTTAGAAACTCACAGGGGAAGTTCTACCCTGTCCTGTAAGGTCGCTATGAGTCAACACTCACTCAATGGCAGTGAGTTTCATTTTATTCATATAGAAGGCACTTTAAAGGAACGTAATATGGATGTAATAAATATTATAGACTATGTAGGGGGGGGCAGAGATTAAGAGAAAGGGAGGTACCGATTGCAATGAATAGCATATTTCGCCAGGATATGAGTTTTATCAATGGTGTCCTGCTTTACCAATGTTAAAATCTGGTCACCTTATACAACATCTGAGTTAATAACATCAACTAATACAGTAAACAATACAGTCAAATAAGATAAGGACCATAACAAAGGCCATTCTGTGTGGCAAGTTTCCCAACAGTTAGAAGGGCACCGAAGGCTAAAAAAGCTCCTTAACAATAAGAAATTCGGAAAAGCATTTCATTGTTGGATGAGGTCAAGTTTGGCTCTGGTTCCTAGCAACCTGGGGTATAATGGAAGAAATACCGCCTGGTCTTGCTCCAGCCCCACACCCGTCCCTCTGCTGGAGACCCCTGCGGTGACCCCTATGTTGAATCCATCCTATTGAAGGTCTTCCTCTGGTCATTGACACTCTTCTCTTCCTAGCACGATGTCCTTCTCCAGAGACTAGTCCCTCCTGATAAGATGTTCTTGCCATCCTCACCTCTAAGGAGCACTTCTTCATTAATAAGCACACCAAACTCCCTGGCCTCGAGTCCATGCCAACTCACGGTGACCTTACAGGAAAGGGGAGAATGGCCCCTGTGGATTTCTGTGTAATTCTTTCATAGGAGTAGAAAGCTACATCTTTCTCCCTCGAAGTGGCTGCTGGTTTCTAACTACTAACCTTATAATTAGCAGCCCATCACATAATCACTACACCACCAGGGCTCCTCTTCCTGCATTTTAGATATGTTACAATTATTCTAGATTAACTGCCCTTCTTTACTCAAAAAGGGCATGAAGATCAACCAGTCAACCCCAAACCAACTGAAAATGTCTAGGAAAAGGAAAATCATGAATACGCATAACTCCATTCAAATGTATCTGACAAAAATTATTTGTTTCAGAGTAACTTCTAGAAAGTATATAAAATGTTACCAACCAAAAAAATCATACCTTTTTCATCTGGCAGGTATCTGAAATCCATGGACTCGCTAACTTCCTGGTCAGAAGGCCTGCGCAGCTGCATTTTCACGGTTACGGGTTCTATGATGGCTTTGCAATACGGCGGCGTCTTAAAAACAATGGCCACCTGACGGTGCACATCCGCTTGGGAAAAGACACCTTTTGCTTCCCAGTCGTTTAACACGAAACGAACCTCTATGTCATCTAGCAGATAAAAAATAACAACAGTGGGAAAACATGGCGAAATGCATCTATTAATCTGAAATGTATTTTGAATCCAATGAAACAAAGCCTGTAAATACCTTTCTGAACTTTGTCGCATAGTAGAAATATTTCATCTCCTCCTCTCACACTGCCGCAGTTCTTGTTCACACGACAAATCCTCAATTCGGCAGTATTCGGAGCACCTAAGTGTAAAGGAATTTTTTTTAAAATGGGTTTCTACATGGGTAACATATTTTATTCCTTTGTAAAGGGGAGAATTTCAGGGGGAAATTTTATAGAGCACACCAAAAATTTTAGTGTGTAGCTAAATTAAGGACACGAAATACTTAATGAGACACATCTGTCCCTTCCCATGCTCACGGCATTGACATCCCTGATTTTGAGCACGTGGCTTTATTTCAAGGCAATATGCCCTCGAGCTGAATCACTCGAGTTCCTGATTAGAATTTTCCCAACCCATGCTGCATCCTGTCACCAGATTCACCTTCCTAAAGGGTGACCACAGCGGCAGGAACACACCATCTTCTTATCCGACAGCGCTTTCTGGCACTCCAGGCTCTCCAGAGGATACTCTGGTCGAGTTCTGATGCTCGGATTCGGGAGGGCAATTTCATGGTGTTCTAAAACTCAGATACCCAAGTGCATACAGTGTGCATGGCAGTACCACTCACAATAGCCAAAAGGCAGAAACAATCCAAATATTCATAAACAAATGAATGGACAGTGTGGAATATTATCAGCTATAAAAAGGCCAGACCTTTTCATATATCCTACAGCATAGAAAAATCTTGAAAACATTATGCTAAGTCATAAAGGACAAATTATGTATTATGATTCCACCTAAATATCTAGAATAAACAAATACAGAAGGAAAGAATAAAGTTTTAGAGCTAGATAGTAATAATGGTTAAACAATGTGCATAGAATTAATGTCAACAAATTATACACTTAAGAGTTAAAATGGTATTTTGTTAAATGTATGCCATCACACTAAAAATTTCAAAACCCCAAATTTATAGCTAGTCATAGCCTTCGTTCTAGCAATAGTGCATCTAACATTTCCACTTTTAGATATTTACTCTAGAAAAATTATTTGCACAAGATCCTATAATAGGGTAACAATTTAATAAAATTATGCTATACTCATAACACACAGAGCTACTGAAAATAATAAAGTAGCTGAAGGGAAAGATAAATTGGTAAAAGAAAAACAAGTTTATAAAAAGGTCAATGATCATTTTTAAAAGTTGCTGAAAATATATTGTATAAATGCTGCTGCTGCTGTATTTGCATAAAAAATAAAGAAAATGATGAAATACAGTGGTTATTTTTAGAGAATGAAATTATAAGAGAGTTGGTGTTAGATATTACTGCAGTATTTACATTTTTCCTAAACTTGCTGTTTTTCAATTACCAAAATACTTTAGCAAATTCAACTACAAAAGTAAGCAAACAAGGTACTTACGATTATCATAAATTGGGTTTGACACCACAGGAGCTAGAGCCGTTGTCAAATTCCCATGTTCATCAGGGAGGAAAACTTGAAAACACAGCCTCACCACATTGAGGTCACAGTCTTCAATATCAAGCAGCTGCTGCTCAGGGACTGAGGGTAAAAAAAAAAAAGTAGAACAATTATATAGAACTAAACTCCCCACTAGCTCTTCTTTCCTACCCGAGAAGCATTCACTCCTGTAATAACAAAGTAAAATGGTCCATTGTCTCAAAAATGTCATTATCATCCTCCTCCTCATCAAATGGCCACCAGCTAACAATACTCATTAAATTATGGGCACATTCAGCAACTACTTATCCCAATCACCTAGGATTTACAGCCAAATCCCAAACTGACATCAACCGCAAATAGAAATTTTTTTTTTCCTTTTTTAACATTTTATTAGGGGCTCATACAACTGTTATCCCAATCCATACACACATCAATTGTGTAAAGCGCATTTGTACATCGTTTCTCAAAACATTTTCTCTCCACTTAAACCCCCGACATTAGGTCCTCATTTTTCCCCTCCCTCCCCGCTCCCCCCTCCCGCATGAGCCCTTGATAGTTTATAAATGGGTATTTTGTCATATCTTGCCCTGTCCGACTTCTCCCTTCATCCACTTTTTGGTTGTCCGTCCCCCAGGGAGGAGGTCACACACAGTTCCATGTAATCGGTTCCCTCTTTCCTACCCATTCTCCCTTTACCCTCCCTGTTTTGCCACTCATACCACTGGTCCTATAGGGCTCATCCGTCCTGGATTCCCTGTAGCAAATAGAAATTTTTAACACACAACAGAGAATGGGCATGAATTCATTAATTACATAATTATGTATTTGTTTCCACCATTGTGCTAAGAGATACATATAAATTATCCCCTAAATCTGCATAAGAATTCTTTTGTGTGTGTGTGTGTGTTCAAGAATTCTTATCACCCTCATTTTACAGATAAGGAATTGGTTTTAAAGAGAATATGCTACTTGTCTGGAGCTTGATAGTCAAGAAACGGAGAGTCAAACTCAGGGAACTGAGTTTCAGGAATTCAGAGTCTGTGGTCTAAAAAATGGAATTCTACTGGACAACTTTCTACGATGTTCTGTATAAAACTATTAATAAAATTTAGATCCACATTTTAAGGATGAAATTCCATGGGAATACTAGATGACCTCAGTAATAAATATGATCTTCAAATTAAATTTTTCTTTTTTAACCCCAGAGGAAAATTGTGCAATTCTGAAGAAATATACAAACTCACTCTTCATGACAGAATATAAGATCATGACAGTTATTAAACTGTTATTTGTAAAGGAACTCAATTCCAAGAGAAACTATTACTGCCTTTGTCAAAATATATCATAAAGATAACAGTAAGTCATAACTGACAGCCATCTTCTAAAAAAAGAAATAACATTAAATTACATAAACCTTTTTTCATTATCTAAAATTAAGATTTCAAACTGAACAGATGACAATGTACTTTTGGATTATTTGTATTTAAATTACATTTACACAGTTCACAATCGTTATCTCAACACTTAAAATTATACTAGTTATCTGCAATCTTAAACCCAGCATTTGAAAGCCTATAAGAATATACTTGTACAACTAAAAGGTCAAAAAAACATTTTACTACTAAATCTTACATCACAGCAGAATGTTCTACCGGCACAAGCATGTAGGTAACAGAAGCCTACCTCCGGACCACCCTCCCTTCCTGTGGCTGCTCTGACAGAAGTCCATCCCTAGGCCTTGCTTAAGGGGCCTCCAGCTAGCTCCACACCTCCAGCCTTTTGAGGAGCAGCCTAGTGCATTCACTATTGATTACTGACTTTTCAAAACAAATTTTTACAATAAGAGTTCAAGATATTCATGTCTCTCAATTACAAAGAACAACAGAAATACAACAGAAAAATGAAGTGTTCCTAACAATAAGTTTAAAAAAAAACAAATGTATATGAATGCATACACAAATTGTGGTATGGTTTTACAATGGATTGATACTCAGCAAGAAATGGGTAAATATGGATATACATCAGAACACGAATACCTCTCAAAAATATTATGCTGAGCAACAACAAAAAAGCCAGGTACAAACTAAAAATGTTTCCATTTGCATGAAATTCTAAGGAAAACATTACTCTCTACGGTAGCCAAAAAGCAGATTCGTGGCTGCCTGAGGCCAGAAGGCACAGAGACGTTTGGAAGGAATGAAAATCTCCCATGACATGTGGGGACTACCGGGGAGTAGACATTTGCATGCATCCTACTGCACGTAAAAGATACCTAAGCAACAATTCATTAAAAATATTTGACAATAGTACATAAAAATTTTTTTTTAAATAAACCAAAAATCTTAAACATTTCATCACCAAATTATCAACTGTACTTGCTTCTCTAAAAATCCCTTTTTATGGAATTTCATTCTGAATTCTTTCAATGTGTGGGAATATAGTGAGCACACCAGTAGAATGACGTCGATTAGAAACCACGGAGAGGCAGGAACTATAACTGCTCCCTGTTTTTAAGCCAATGCAGGAGGCAGTATCAGGCTTCCTGTACTAACTATTCAAGGCCCACCTCCAGAGCTGCTGCTGTTGTAACCTGATTCTCGGAGATGGGAGGATCATTTCTCTCTCTCAATCAGTAGGGCACTTGATCTACACCTCTTTGCATATTTAATTTTGTTTTAGTCTTACATGCTAATCATTTATGTATCCTCTTCTATCCTATTGGGTTAAAAGCAGAATTGGTGTCTTGACATAGTTTTGCATCTCTAATAAATGTGTAACAACATAGTGGCTACTGTCACCGAGTCGATGCTGACTCATAGCAATGCTAGAGGGTTTCCGAGAGTAAATCTTTATTGGCGCAGACAACCTCATCTTTCTCCAGTGGAGCAGTTGGTGGGTCTGAACCGCCTACTTTGTGGTTTTCAACACCTAACCCACAGCTTCACCGGGGCTCCTTCAATTAGTGAGTGAAACATTAATTACAGAAAGACGTGTTGAACAATCAACCCTTTAGATATTTTTCTAAGTTGCTGAAGAAAACGATATGTAAAATTAAGAAAGGAAGTTCTGCTTTTGGAAATGGCAATCTAAGTATGTAAGTGGGACCCCTCTACCCCCAAAAGAAGTACAAAACATAAACCAAACTTCTCCAAAAGGTATTAGGGAGCTTAGAAAGTCATTAAAAACCACAGGGCCAATACTTGAGAAAAATAAATTCCGAGAGAGAAGCTCACAACAAGAGGCCACTTTAATCCTGGATATATCCTACCCAGTTTGGAAGAGGATGAGAAACTCTAATACAATCAGTAGACTATAGGGAAAAAGAAAGGTTTAGGGTTGGCCAGGTATGGAGGAGCTGGTAAGTGCCCACGCTTTGGCTGTGGGCACAGCTATCCCCTAGGAGTGCGGTTAACTGGAAATCCTACTTCACTGGCCAATTGGTCTACATTTGCTTCAATATTGTGCTGCCTTAATTAGTACTTCTGACTAATAAACTCAGTATCTAGTTGCCTTAGTTTCTCCCCATTGCCCCTTTTCTAAAGATGCACTCCTTCCTGCTCCTGTTTAGAATTACACTTTTTTTTTTCAAGGTCCATGCTTCTTTAATTCTGAGAACTAGCATTTCTCATTGTAATTAAAAAAAAAAAATTTACTAGGGGCTTATACAATTCCCATCACAATCCATACATACATCAATTGTGCAAAACGCATTTGTACATTCATTGCCCTCATCGTTCTCAAAACATTTCCTCTCCACTTAAGCCCCCGGCAT
>NW_022106471.1:10993937-10995051 GCF_000313985.2 Echinops telfairi
GTACAAATGCGCTTTACACAATTGATGTGTGTATGGATTGGGATAACAGTTGTATGAGCCCCTAATAAAATGTTAAAAAAAAATAATAATAATTTGTTCTGATATTTTTTCCCGAGAGCATTTCCTTTACTTCTATTTTCTAGTTATTTGTAACTGATAGTTGAAATGTACTGTTAATTGATTTTTGTGTATTAATTTTATACCCACTCATCCTAATAATCAATTTGTAGCTCTGTCGGGGTGTTGTCTGTAATAATATTCATTTCATAGGATAAAGTGATATTTTATTATTTCCCATCCTTTTACCTCCCTCTGGTTTCTTCCTACACTGGCAGGGAGCTCTACCCCAGAGCTGCTAGGGTGGTCACAGTGGGCAGGCATCCTGTATTCATCCCTAACTTTACCAGAACGCTCCTGGTGTTTGCCTCATTTACAACAATGCTTGCTCTAGGTTTTTCAATAGATACTGTCACCCCACCCCAGCCGTGCCAATAGACACTCTTTAAGAGATTATTCATTTCTTACATATCATTCTACAAAACAAAATGAAGTGTTTGATTCTGGACTCTGAAAAATAACAGTTCTAACACATGCCAAAAGCTAGCAAAAAGAAGCATAAGACCAATCAAGTTCTCTTTAAATGAGTTCATATTCTTACAATTGACCAAGAGAATACAAGGGAACGTTTGTTCTTCCTCCTTTTTTTGTTACATTTTAATCACTCCCTAGTCCTAAAAGCAGAGTGTGCACATAGAAAAATAGAATTAGGTTTGCACAAAAAGATATTGTCATGTTAGCTTTCTTTTAGTAGTAGAGATTAGATTGTTAAATCTAATGACCACTAGTAGTTCCAGAGGCATGACATTTGTAAAACTCTAATAAAACTTAATTCTTTAAAAAAAAATCATTTTATTGGGGGTTCGTACAACTCTTATCAAAATCCATCCATCCATCCATTGTATGTCAAGCACATTTGTACATTTGTTGCCCTCATCATTCTCAGAACATTTGCTTTCTACTTGAGCCCTTGGTATCAGCTACTAATTTCCGCCCCCCCCCCACCCCCCCCCCCTCTCTTGGACCCTTGATAATTTATAAATTATTATTATTTTGT
>NW_022106471.1:10995151-11022084 GCF_000313985.2 Echinops telfairi
AACCCTTGATAATTTATAAATTATTATTATTTTGTTATTTTTTACACTGGCGGACGTCTCCCTTCACCCACTTTTCTGATAAAACTTAATTCACTGCCATCAAATTGATTCTGACTCACAGCGACTCTGTAAGACATCCCATGAAGGTTTTTGAGGCTATAAATCTCTATGGGAACAAGAATCCTCACATTACTACATATGATTGAAATAAAATAAGGGAAAATACCCTGTGTATGAACTAACAATTTTAAAAGCTAGTTTTGCAAATTTCTGCTATTTACAAAGTCTAAGTTAGACTAATTTTATTCATAGGAAAGTAGTAGTAAGAAGTAACAAATTTAAGTGCTTATGCTCTTTAGGCAAAAAGATCAAGTGTCCTATGTGTCTATTATTAATTTATTCATCCTTTGAACATTTCTTAGTGAGCATCTCTTATGTGCCAGATACAAAACTAAGTGTCAGACACAGCTATGAAAAGTCAGGGCCAGCTATCACTGACATTAACGTCAGGATACGAAATAGGTATGTACACAAAATACAAGTATGTAATGCAGTATGAAAATGGTATAATGGGAGTGTGTTCCAGGAATATTAAGTATTTAAAAAGGGCTCAAATTCCTTCTGGCTAGAGAAATAACTCACTCCATGGGGTAGGCTCCGAGTCACAGCAACCCTAGAGAAAAAAGGCTGAACACACTAATTTGATAGCAGCGAAGAACAAATGGGTAATGAATACTGCAAGAACCTTTTCCCCACTTCTTGCCTTAAACTAGAGTGCACTGGTGAGACTATATTAGAGACTGCTTGTCGTATTATACTTCATTCCCCTACCGAGTACCCCCAGCAGCATTCCAAAAACACATTGTACTCTCCTAACAACATAGCGATATCCTCTGCATTTGGAAAGATAGTAGCTAATAAAACTTGACAAACTCTTTACTGTCAGAATTTAAAATCGTGTTTAGACATTCTGTGGAGTTTAATCATGGTATAGTATTAAAATTTCAAATATATCATTGTTTAAATACATAGCTGGGGGGAAAAATGATTTTAAAAATTCCATGCTTTTTCATAAGAGTCCTCTATGAAATCACCTGCCACTCGTGTTCTACCTACATGGATTCTGTTAACATTGGATCCAGGAGCCTTCGATGACATTCCTTGGTCAATTTAGACTTTGGTGCACACTAGGCAATTTGTACAATACTTAAAGGAAGCCTCTAGTTGAAACAAGCCATTAGATTACTGTAGATGCCCATTTGTAAGAGACAGTTAGAAAGAACTAATGGCAACAGAGACAGGTAAAGACTGGCCTGAACACCCTAGATCAGGGGTGGGGTGGTGTTCCCACATAGTGTGGCTGTTGAGCCATGTGAAGCTCTTTTGGTACGTACAGGTGGCTCTGAAGATTCAGATAATGGTGACTTCCTTAGTTTGTAAAAATATATTTATGGCTCTTGGATAATTTTTAAATTGTTGTTGGGGACAGGAATGGTTCTTCAGTCTCAAAAGTTTGCCAACCCCTGACCTAGATGATGCTAAATAATCCCGTGCAAAGGAAAAATGTTTAGTATTCTTTGAACTTTTACATGGCACTTGTTCTTCTGAGGGCTCACGATGAGATACACCCACTCCTCACTTTTTGACACAGTTAGGCTCCAAACACCAGGTTGCTATGTGAAAATTGGCACCATGTTAAGTGAGGGTCCTAACTCTGGTGCTGGTGTCCCCTTTCCCACCCAGCATGGAGCCCACAGGGGTGGAGGCTGGTAGTGGTGGTGGGCTGGGGTTGCCCTGCAACCTCCCGAGCAGCAGGTACCCACCATCGCCTGAACATGTTCCAGGCCTCCACGTGAAGCCCACTATCTCACTAGTTCACCTTCCCACCCCAGTGGACCTCAGGGAGTAGCTCCCGGGGTTGCAGCCCGTGGAAGCTGGTCACCTGGACCCAGTGGAGGCTGTGACGGTGGCAGAGAGCCTCTTTGGAAGAGACTTTGGAGCCTCCGCAACTGACTCCTAGAACTAGGCTCCCCACTGCCTGTGTGCACCTCCTCCCTGGTGGTTCATCTGTTGCACCCCCTTCTCTGACCTGAGGGAGACGGCCCAAGCAGTCTCGTTCCCTCACAAACCTATTCCTCTTCTGGTTCCTCATTCGTGCACAAAGCAGTAGCTTAGATTTTTTTTTACAACTGTTGTAGATGTTAGATAATAAATGTTAGATATTGTGGTAAATAATAAGATAGTCCTTAAGTGAGGAGTAGATCTAGTATCAGCCTACAGGGCAGAACTCAAAGGACTTAGTCTGCTAAACATTTTCAATCCCATTGTTATATATATATATATAAAATAACCTTAACTCGTTGACAGTTTCGTATACATAGATACTTAACTTAGAGGACAATCAACTGCCTAAGAACAAGAGACCAGCTGGTCTTGTTTTCTCTTATACGAGTCTCTTGTTCTTAGGCAGTTGATTGTCCTCTAAGTATATATGTACAAGAAACCGGCAATGAGTTCAGGTTATGTTAATCCATTTTCAGTGTTTTGAGGGCTTTTGTAAGGGGCAGATTTTGTTTTGTTTACTATTAGAAATGAGGAAGATAATAAACACACAGGATGATTAGTATTTCTATTATAAAAACTGTATCAGCAGGTCTACTCTAAAGCTACTGACTTTATAAGCTGTCCACCACCCCTGACCCTTCCACACTTTCCCCTTAGCACTCCTCACAGTCTAATCCCCACTTGCACGGCTGCTGAGTGAATTCCGAGCAGATCCTCCCTCTAAGCCAGAACAGGGCTGTTTCTGAGGGTTGCCAAGACTGTAGATCTTCACGGGAGCAGACAGTGCCTCATCTTTCACCCAAGGAGCAGCTGGTGGGTTTGATACACCCACCATGTGACCAGCAGTCCGACACTCACCCGACAGTGCCACAGGGCACCTTTTGTCAAAGATACAATATATTTATGTATTCAGTGTGTTCCCTGTTGGTCTCTCTCCATTAGAATGTAAACACTTCCAAGGCCCAGGCTTTTGTTTTGCTTCTGTAAATAAAGATTACAGCTGTGGAATCCGTGCGGCAGGTTTACTCTGTCCTATAGCCGCTATGTGTTGAAATTGACTTGAAGGCACTCGATGGGGTTGGGTTTGTAGTTAATACAAATACACTGTTTGGTGCCAAAGTGAAATGTAAACAAGATTCCATCATAGACACTGTCCATTTAACGAGTATGAAATTAATCTCAGAAGACAATATAAGAACTGAAATAATCCAATAGATGTCATCAAGCTTTTCATGATAAATTACTGAGTGGCCAAATTAGGAGGACATTCCTGTGGGCTTAAGAGCACTGAGAAGGCTTTTAACACATTTCTGGTATGGAAAGGAACTTGAATGTTTTTGATACAAGCAAGTACTAACAAGGCATTCATTCATTCATTTATTCATTCAGGTATTCTTTCAAAACATTGTAAGTAAGCCTGTATATGTGGCAAACCGAGGAGCCCTGGTGGCATAGTGGTCACTCGTTGGGCTGCTAACCACATGGTCTTCAGTTCAAAACCACTGTGGGAAAAGAAACACAAGGCTTTTTACTCACATATAGAGTTACGGTCCTGTCTTAGGGGGTCTCCCTGAGTCAGAATGGACTTGACAGCAGGGAGTTAGGCTGTGTGCCAGGCACTGGGCATGGAGATGAACAGAAGGCAGTCTCTGCCTCCAGGGCCTCACTACTTAGTGCCGGAGAAACATGAAAACATAATTCTAGGTCGCCATATTAGACATAAGTACAAGCACTTTGTGAAACGGGAAGGAATGAATGGCTACCTGTGGAAAGGTCAGGAAGGCTGAATAGGAGAGGCGACCCTGCACAGGAAGAACTCATCAGGAAGACCAGGACGCTCCACACATGGGAAGTGCACGTCTCCGAGCACAGTGGCAAGAAAGAAGTGGCTTTTCCAACACTGCAAATAGTTCAGACAGCGCGCGCACACACACACTCAGCATCAGGAGGAGAGGTGGGGAGCTCGGGAGAGGATGAGCTGGAGATGAGGCTGAGTGGAAACCAGGGTCAGACGATGAAGTCCCTGGATGCTCTACTGAAAAAGGTGAGCTAGCACACAGACCCTACAGGACAGAGTAGGGTTTCCCAGGCTGTCAAGGTTTACGAGAGGAGGAGATCGTTTCCGCTTTCTCTGAGGAGAGGCTAATGGAATCCAACTGCTGACCTAGGCTTAGTAGCCCAACGTGTAACGCCTTATGCCACCAGGGCTCCAAAAATAGAGCTCACAGGACATTTACACAGGGCAGGGTCTTATGTGTGCATGAACTGAGCTGAGAAATAGACTGTTCGTCGGTCACAGAAGTGGAGAATTACTGATCTAAGCTGCTTAATCAAGTGCAGAAGCTTAGTGCTTGACTAATACAATCGTGGCAGTGTGACCTGGAACCTACAGCTGTAACAAATACTAAGGGATTCGTGAAACAAAGCCAAACTAAACTCACTGCCATCAGGTAGATGCTGACTCATAGGGGCAGGGTAGAACTACGGGTCCTTGTGAGTTTTCGAGACTGTAACTCCTTCTGGAAGTAGAAAGCCCCGTCTTTCTCCTGAGGACCTGCCGGTGGTTTCTAACTGCTGACTTTGCGGTAAGCAGCCCAATGTGCAACTGTAGGGATCCCCTAGTGATTCGGATGTACATTTAAATTGAGAACTACGCTGAGAATAATCTGGAGCCAGTGGGGGGATGATAAGCAGCACTCAGAAATGATCAGATTGGTTTTAGAATGATCTTTGGAGTCTATAAAGCTGGAGTCTGTGAAGCACAGAGGCAGGACCACACATTCAGTGGTTATTAGGGTTCCACCCCTGAACTGGCAGGGAAGAGGGTGAAGCCGACTGCAGGGTGGGCCAGGATAGGTGAGCAAAGCAACTGAGGTGATTTCACAAGGACTGGTGGAAGGGAAGACAGGAGGGATGGACTGAAGCTACAGGTGGATGAATGAATTTGCATGCAGGCCTGTTCCGTTTTTAAAACGAACAGGAAGCTACTGAACGTTTTTCATCGCAGTAATATGTTAACGCCCTGTCCATAGAGGAGTGCCCTGCTGTGGTCAGCTATGATCGTTACTATCCATTATTGAGAAGCTGGCTCTGACTGGTGACGACCCCAGTGTGCAGCAGAGAACTGCTCCCACAGGGCTTGCAAGGCCGTGACTTTTTGGAAGCAGCAACTCAGGCCTTTCTGCCTGGGCACCTCCAGGTAGAGTGAAATGGTCAGCCTCTTGGCTGGTAGCCAGTATGTGACCATCTGTATACGCAGGGGCTTTTGAGAATGAATAATTTTCTTGGTAAGGAAAAAAAAAAATTGAGAGCAAGTGGGAGATATTACAATTCAAATTGTGAGATTAGTTTCCAAGTCAGGGAGACAGCAAATGGGTTAGGAGAAGGAATGAGTTAAAAACAACAACAACAAACAAACCCCCAAACAATACCAAACTACCAATCAACAAACAAACAGTCAGAAGGATCAAGTGGCAGGCTCATCCAGACAGCACACACCATGGGGACACATCCCGCACTTTGGAGCCAGGTTACCCGCAGTTCAAACCCTTGCTCTCCCACTCCACGAGTCGGAGGACTTCCTAGGACTCGCCTTTCCTCATTTGTAACATGGAGACAGTAACAGTGTCTACACTTCATAAGCTGTTATAAAGATCCAATGATGTAAAATATGTAACACATTTACCATGGATGTTAATATATGCTACATATTTTGTTGTTAATATGCCTAAAAAAGCTTCCAGTTGGCCCATAAACCTCTTCTTTTCACAGCCTGTCCCTGTGGAGTCAGGAGTCCCAGGGTTAAATTCCATCCAGCTGATGACCCCAGTCCCCCAGTGTATGAAAAGAGGACTGGGCTCCACCGGGTTTTCAACAGGTAGTGTTTTTGCAAGTAGGTTGTCAGCTCTTTCTTTCGGGTGTTTCTGGGTGGACGCAAACCTCCAGCCTGTGGGGCGCTCCATCTAAACAACAGTTGGCTGTAGTAAGATGCTTACCGTTGAAAGGATTGATCCCTGCTCTTCTTCGTGAAATAACAGCTTCTTTGACTTCTTTCTTCTTTACACATCGAATACCCAAATTTTGAAAACTAGATGGGTAAAAATGAAACATTTACAGGTGCTTTATATGTAAATATAAAATATGAAAATAAATAAATGCAAAATATGAAAAGAAAAACAATTTATAAATTATCAATGGTTCATGGGGGTGGGAGGAGGGGAGGGGAAAACAAGAGGAGCTGATACCAAGGGCTCAAATAGAAAGCAAATGTTTTGAGAATGATGATGGCAACAAATGTACAAATGTGCTTGACATAATGGATGGATAGATGGATTTTGGTAAGAGTTGTATGAGTCCCAATAAAATGATTTATTTATTAAAAAAAAAGATTTATAGCTCGGGGAACCCTCTGTGCTTGAAGGGTCAACAGCAGCTGGAACTGACCCGATGGCAGTAGATAAGAGCCTTGTAGAATAATGGGTTAAGTTTGGGTGCTAACCCTAAGATTAGGGTTCAAACCCACCCAGTGGCTCTGTGGGAGAAAAACCATGGTGATCCATACAAATGACACCGAGGAAATCCCATGGCACAGTTCTACTGTCTCACAAGGTCACTATGAGTTGGCATTGACTTGATGGCACGCAACAATAACAAACAGTATGTCTATATCAAATACAAGAGAGTAGGTGGAGATTCATAAGAAGCAACAAAGAGCTACATAAACTTATTCAACTCCCAAATTCATACTCAAATCAATAACATCTGATTGGGTTGAGCTGCAAGACTGTAGGTGTATTTTGTTAGGTCCATAGAGTGTTGTCTACATTAAAAAAAAGTATATAGGTTGCCAACATTTAAAAAGTAGGTGATTGAATCGAAGCATCTGATTTCTGGCTCCTCCTGAACATCTGACAGGAGTGGCAACACTGGGTTCCGACAGAACAGAAACAACTGCCAGGAGCTCAGCACCTGCTGCTCCCTTATGCAGGGCTCCTCTGGGGGCTCCGAGTCCACGGCCGGCTCATGCCCGCCTGGCCCCTGGACACTGGTTTTTGCCCTGACTGATTTCACGACTAGTTGCAGTGGAATATGATACAGTTTCTACCATATTATATGAACTTATAATCACTCATTATAAGAAAGCATTGAAACATATCTTTGTAAATTGACAAAGTTTTATTACTAACTAATACTCAAACATTTCAACATGTCTTTGATGGAAAACTTCTTAATAGCTACACATATTACTAATTTACATATGTGTAGTACAGATCATGGGGGGGATCCCCCACCCCCACCAGTCATACTAGTTCCCACATGGAAAAACCATGACATCATTAAGTTGGGTGGGTGTGAATAAGAAAGCAAAACTCAATTATAAACACATTGCTGCCTGTTTCAACTTCAGAGGGCCATTTCTGTGGCCTTCTCCATGGTCACGCTAAGGCTCGGGTTTAAACTCTTCATTCATCCAATTTAGGATTTTGCTAGCATCTAGAACAGCTTTGACACTCCCCTCCTCTGCCTCGCCAATAGTTAAAACATAAACCTTGGCTCGCCAATCCTTACTTGAAATCCTAAAACTGTAATACTCTTCCTCAAAAGTGCTCCCCACTTCTTTGGAAAAACTCTTAGCTTGGTTCACTTCTTTTTTCTCTGGCAAAAAGGCTTTAAAGAATTCTTCATTTTAATATTTTATATACTATTTGATTTTGCTTTATTCGCATTATCACTTTTCCCAAACTAATTGAAGTAAAGAGCATTTCAGAAATTCTGACATGAGAAATCAAGGTGCACAGAGATTAAGTGACTTGTTCAAAAACAACTTTCAAGGGGCAAAACTTCAAAACAGTATTCAAGGGTCTGAGGCGCCCAAGGAAATCGATTACACAGTCACCAGTTACTGGTTCCTGATTGTTCAACAAGTTTGAGACTTCTGTTATGTACCAAGAACTCTGCACGGCAACAGAGCAGTCCAACCCTGTCTTTTGGTGCTCAGTCTTCAGCAGGGTTGGCGACGATAGCTCATGGACTAAACAGCCTGCCATCTGTTTGGGGGTAAGGAAGGCTTTATTGGTGCCCCAGCACACTTACTTATTTATATGTTGTCTGTGGTTGCCTTTGTTTTACAACAGCAGAAGTAAATAGTTTTGACGGAGGCTGTATGGCCGGCCTGTAGAACCTAAAATAGGACTCCTATGGCCCTTTAAAAAAGTGTGCTGACCTTTGGTCCAGTGAGAAAGGCAGATAATCAATAATCACACAGGCTAATCTGAAGTCATGACAAGTTTTCTGAAGGAGAGATATGTGGTTTTACAGGAAGCTATGAGATGAGAGTTGATCAATTCAGGCTCCAGCAGGAAGCGGTACTTAATAGGAACAGAAGTGAATTAAGTAAAGAGGAGAGAAAACAGATGTCTGGGAAGAAAGAGGGAAGCAAGCAGAGGTCCCAAGAAGGGCACTGTGTGCATGGCAACAACAGGAAGGCAGTGCGACTGCAGTGATGAACCACAGGGAGGCCATGTCACTGGAAGCAGTGCGACTGCAGTGTGCAGGGAGGTCATGACACTGGAAGCAGTGTGACTGCAGTGTGCAGGGAGGCCATGACACTGGAAGTAGTGCGACTGCAGTGTGCAGTGATGAACCACAGGGAGGCCATGTCACTGGAAGCAGTATGACTGCAGTGATGAACCACAGGGAGACCATGACACGAGAAGCAGTGTGACTGCAGTGTGCAGTGATGAACCACAGGGAGGCCATGTCACTGGAAGCAGTGTGACTGCAGTGTGCAGGGAGGCCATGTCACTGGAAGCAGTGTGACTGCAGTGTGCAGAGAGGCCATGACACTGGAAACAGTGCGACTGCAGTGTGCAGTGATGAACCACAGGGAGGCCATGTCACTTGAAGCAGTGCGACTGCAGTGTGCAGGGAGGCCATGACACTGGAAGCAGTGTGATTACAGTATGCAGGGAGGCCATGTCACTGGAAGCAGTGCAACTGAAGTGCGCAGTGATGAACCACATGGAGGCCATGTCACTGGAAGCAGTGCGACTGCAGTGTGCAGGGATGAACCACAGGGAGGCCAAGTCACTGGAAGCAGTGCGACTGCAGTATGCAGGGAGGCCATGACACTGAAAGCAGTATGACTGCAGTGATGAGCCACAGGGAGACCATGACACTGGAAGGCAGTGCGACTAGCAGGGAGGCCATGACACTGGAAGGCAGTGCGACTGCAGTGTGCAGTGATGAACCACAGGGAGTCCATGGCACTGCAAACAGTGTGACTACAGTGATGAACTACAGGGAGTCCATGACACTGGAAGGCAGTGTGACTGCAGTGTGCAGTGATGAACCACAAGGAGGCCATGACACTGCAAGCAGTGTGGCTTCAGTGATGAACCACAGGGAAGCCATGACATGGGAAGCAATGTGACTGCAGTGATGAGCCACAGGGATCCTATGACACTGGAAGACAGTGTGGGCCTTGCAAGCCAATGTAATGCTGCTGCCTTTATTCCAAAAGCCACATAAAGTCATTAAAATGTTTTCAGTTGGGGTAGGACAATTTGTATTTGAAATAATCACTCTGGCTTAAATGGAAGACAGATTGAAGAAGTGGCATGAAGCTCCAAGACTAACAGTTAGGAGGCTAGTCCAGCAGCCTCCTGATTCAGGAGGGCTGTTGATCACCAGCAGGAGTGGACAAATTCTAGAGTCCTTCCAGAGGTAGCTGACCATGGGTCAGTGTGTCTGGTTGTACAGGGGTGTCGAGGATCGGTCAGTATGGAGCTTTGATAGTAACCACTAAGATCAGGAACCTGCACTGGAAAGAGGCCAGTGTGGTGCAGAGGTCAGATGAGAGTTTGGAGCATATTCGTTGTCAGGTGCTTTCGCGACACCTAAGAGCGTATGTCCAGAAAGCAATTAGGAGAAACACAATTCGCACCAGAAGGAACTAGGTCTCCTCAGGGAAAAAAGGGGCTGGACCAGAAAAATATAAATAAGTTTTGAATACCCTGCTGTGTCAGAAGGGAAGGATGTCAAAGAAATAATGGAGATATGTCAGAGCACACAGTATGAGGGTTTTGCACTGCTCAAATGTGCAATCTGGAAACATCTAAACATTGCCAGTATGGGCTGTAATATATTGAATAATAAAAAAAAAAAGACATCTATGATTCCAAAGTGGTATTTTTAAGAGAAGGGACCACTCTAAAACAGAATGCTGATTGATAAAAAAATTTTTTAAATCATTTTACATCCACCATGAAAAAATAGATTCAGGTAGTCATCGTGAAGTGATATAAAAAAAAAAAAATTGGAAAATAAGACATTCATAATCCCAAAGCCTTCCTTGGCATTAGAAAAGTCTTGCCAAGCAATTAAACTTACTACCACCCAGAATAGAAAATACTGATAGTTTATGTCTCCTCAGGGAGTATTTTGAGGATACAACATTCCTCTCTGTAGATTTCTTGCCCAAATTGTTTAACGTGAATATAATCAGGAGCAACCACTCACACTAATCCATGTCTCGCTCCTCACAACCACCAGTCTAGACACTTCCACCATGTTTTGGGATCATAAAAGACCCCAAAAGGCTACGGAATTGTCTTAAGTAAAGGAGAACCAACAGGCATGACAATACAATGTGTGAGTCTTTGGGAGGAACAGGAGAGACACTTACAAAGGGCATTGGGGAGAAAATCATTGAGGTAGTCCACACACAAATTGAACTGCCTCTAACCAAGGCTGAGGAGAAACAGCTATAAAAGTAGAAAGTAAAACAGGAGAGTTTACCTCACAGAAATCAAGCAATGAGAATGTTTCAACAAGGAAGTGGTCAGTTAGCTCTTGACTGATTAAAGAGATGACCAAATACGGATCAGAGTCACCTACGGTAATGAATCTGAATGGTGGAATTTGGGCTTTACCTGTGCTCTAGAATCCTGCATGTCACCACTAACTCATCTCTCTAGCTGGGCCAGGAACCAGGGGCTTAACCTCTCCTCTCGAGGCGGAGAAAGTGGCTGCCAGAGTCTACAAATTCAGGGTATGTTTACTTCAGGGCAAACCCAAACCAAATCCACAACCCATCAAGTTGATCCCAACTCACTGTGACCCTATATAGAGTTTCTGAGACTGTAAATCTTTCTAGGACCAGGTATTTTCTTTCTGTATGAAAAATTAAAATAGGAGAAACTGAATATTTATTTGGAAGGAAGGAAAGGGTCAACAGTGCAAAATGCTATCAGGACATTAATACAGACAGGGGGAAAAAATTCATACTTTTTACCAAGAGTTACAAGATGTTATGTATTAAATTTTTTGTCCCCCAAATATGTGTTGTGCACCTTAATGACCATACCTGTGGTTCCAATGAGCTGCTGCTAAGAAGAAAGACACTGCTGCCACCAGGGTGTATAGCCTAAGAAGCCGTGGGCCGTACTATTCTGTGGCGCCACGGTTACTGTAAGTGGGTCAACTCCATGGCCATGGCTCATACCTGTGGCTGTGCTCCCCATGTGGGAAAAGGTTTTCCTTATGAAGTGCATGAGTCAGTTTTAGAGTAGGGACCGTGTGGAGCCAACCTCTTTTAAGGCCCGACATGAAAAGAGCACGCAGAGGTGGAAGACAGATGCCACCCACATGAAGATAACCAGAAACAAGGGATAAAGGTGACAAGATCAAGGGCTTTCCCCCAGGGCAGAGAGGAAGTGAGAGCCTACCTCTGGAAACTTCTACCTATATTTGATTTTAGCCTGCTAAGTGAGCAGCCCTGGTGTGGTGGATTATGTGTTGAGCTAAGAACCACAAGGTCAGCAGTTCAAAACCTTCAGCAGCTACATAGAAGACGGATGAGGCTTTCCACACCCGTGAAGAGTTAGTCTCTGAAACCCACAAGGGCCTTCCTTCCTATATGGCCTTTACGAATCCGATTTCACTTGATGGCCCTGAGTTTTGAGGCCTCCTAATTATGAAAAAGCAATTTTGTTTGCTTGTTTGATTTTTTATTTGTAAGAGAGAAATTTATATCAAAGAGCAATTGTTTTTTTAAAATAAGTGAATATTTAATTCATTTTTTGCTTTTAATACAAAGATCCAACTATCCTTTAAAATTTTTTTTAATAGTTTTATTGTGATACAACTATTATCAC
Organism: Echinops telfairi; assembly: GCF_000313985.2. NCBI lineage: Eukaryota > Metazoa > Chordata > Mammalia > Afrosoricida > Tenrecidae > Echinops > Echinops telfairi. Next base: position 11,007,373 of record NW_022106471.1, read on the forward strand.
AATCCATACATACATCAATTGTGTAAATTATTATTTTGTCCTATCTTGTCCTGTCCAACATCTCCCTTCACCCATTTTTCTGTCGTCCATCCCTCAGGGAGGAGGTGACATGTAGATCCTTGCCATCAGTTCCCTCTTTCCAACCCATTCTCCAACTACTCTCCCAGTATCGCCACTCACACCACAGGTCCTGAAGGGATCATCTGCCCTGGATTCCCTGTGTTTCCAGTTCCTATCTACCACTGTACATCCTCTGGTCTAGCCAGACTTGCAAGGTAGAATTCGGATCATGATAGTAGGAGGCGGAGGAAGCATTTAGGAACTAGAGGAAAGTTGTATTTTTCATCATTGCTATATCGCACCCTGACTGGCTCGCCTCCTCCCTGAGACCCCTCTGCAACAAGGGGATCTCCAGTGGCCTACTAATGGGCTTTGGGTCTCTACTCTGCACTCCCCGCATCATTCACTACGGTAAGATTTTTTTGTTCTGATAGCTGGGCACCATCAGCTTTCTTCACCATATTTGCTTATTCACCCGATTTGTCTTCAGCGGTTGTGTTGGGAAGGTGAGCATCATAGAATGCCAACTTAATAGAAGAAGGTATTCTTGCACTGAGGGAGTACTTGAGTAGAGGCCCAAAGTCCTTCTGCTACCTTAATACTACACCTATAAATATAGGCACATAGGTCTATTTCCCTATCCTCATATATAAATATATTTGCCTATGTACGTGTCTTTATCTAGACCTCTATAAATGCCCTTTGTCTCCCAGCTCAAAGCGCAATTGTTAAGGCCACCCGCTTGTGTTATTTGTTAGAGCAGGTGCTGAGATAAGTTAAGACACACGATATTCTGTTATTTTTCTTATGCTCAGTTTCATCGTCACCTCCAAAGCTACACAGATTCACTATAAGCATGAATGATAAAATAAACGCAAGTTAAAGTATACCTCATAATTTACTCACCCAGAGTCACCCACTATTAATATCTAAGTGTATATATTACCATGTATAGATACAAATTTAAGAAAAAAATAAAATTCTCTCCCGCATGCTGTTTTAAAGCCTACTTTATTTGCCTCACAGACAGGGAATTGTTTTTCAGTATCAGTAGAGACTTCACTGCAGTGGGATCTCTGAGGATACTGGGGGTCCATTGCAGGGACTGCAGAGCAGCTTAGGGAGCCCATCATCCTTGGTTTCTTATTTGGATGCTTTGCTACTACAAGAAGCATAGCAGTGAGCATCATTTTAGCTAAATGTCTGAACACGCTTATTACGTATTTCCTAAGGATCAACGCCTAAAAGTGGAACTGCTGGCTCAAGAGGCAACCATAGTTTTCAGGCTTTTGCAATGTCATTGTTAAAGTGCTCACCAGAAGGACTTCAATGATTGATACTCTGACCAACATGGTGAATGGGCTTTTCTGGGAGCCTCACGAATACAAAGTTACATTTTTGAAAACTCTTCGAAATTTTATGTTAGCCATGGATGAAAAGGTGAGATACAAATTTAGAAAAGTCAGATCGTTCATAAATTATTCAAACGTAGCAGGGAATGACAGCCCGTCACCAGCCTATGTTTACAGAGACCCGAGGGAGCCCTGGGGGCACAGAGGGTTAAGTGGAGCTGCCTAGCACACTGCAGGCCGGGAAAGAGGCCGTCCGCTCCCATAAAGAAGCAGCCTTGGAAGTTCTGTGGAACAGCTCTATTGAGTTGGAACGGGCCCGGGGGTAGTGGGCTTGGATTTAAGGAACAATAAAGAAGCACTCTTGCTATCATTCTAAACTGTGCCTGCTAAATGACAAATGAAAGGGTAGTTCTAATGCAAGCATTAAAAACATGAAAATGTAGACAGTAAACAGGAAAGGATGAGAAATTGGTTTCTTCTGCTAAAAAGCAACGGATGGTCCGAGCATCCTATGCTGATCTGTTCATAAAGATGTCTGTGACGGTGTACTTACAACAAAGGTCTTCGTTCCTGCCCAAACTCTGCTTCGTAGTAGCCATCTCTGCAGTCTTTACCAACGAGATCATGAGGATGAGGCTTATAGGGGTCATTCTTGGTTATTAATGTAATCCTTACTTTTCCTTTTCCATAATAGTTCATAATCTGAAAAAGAGAAAAAATCAAATACTTATATCTAGTAAAACCAACCAGTGCTGAAACCTGTGTAAGGAAAACGAAAACATTTCCCACGAAAACAAGTGGTAGAAAAGTGTTAAAAGTGGAAAACATGGCACTGGAACAAGGCAGACCTTTCGAGTCTCTGTTCTCAGAAGGGTCAAGGACTATATGTATGGACATGCAAATATATGTGCACATATGTAGATACATTTTATATAATATCATTAGCACTAGATAAATAAAGTCCCCTTGACTGCTGAATGCAGCAAGAGGAAACTTTCCAGGAATACAAGTAGGAAAAAATTTACCTCTCAGTTTCTTGGCATATATTTTCAGTCCTAACTTTAATTGGCCAAATCATCTGACTCTCCTACTTTGACTTTAAAACAAGTAAAATTATGCAGAGATTTTATCACAGAACATGAGAAAATACTTGGCTGTCAAGTCACCAAATACCCTCATCCTAGATGCACGCTCATACTCAAAACCTTCAAGTACCGTATATACTCATGTATGAGCAGAGTTTTCAGTACATTTTTAATGCAGTTTTTGTGGTAAAATTAGGTGCCCTGGCTGATATTTGCGTCGGCTTATACTCAAGTACATATGGTATGTATTTAAGCCACAATGGAACTGATAACATACCCAAATGATCATTTTACTAAGTAATATTTCATGTTTGCTAATCAGTAAACATATTCCCAGTGTGCACTGAGCAGTGGGCAGTTTTACACAGCGAGTACGCTTAGAGCACAGGGCGAGAGAGGAGAGGGTACATACCAGAAGAGAAGGCTGCTCTGGGCGTGAGAAGGAGTTAGGTGCTCAGTTTGGAAGCTAGCAAATTTGCAAGACCAAAGCAGGGAAGACAAGGAGGGAGACAGTTAAAGGCTTCCCAGTGTAAGGCACTAACACCTTTAATTTAAACTTCACGTGAACAATAACCCAGAAGTACTCTGCCTTTCTGTGTGAAAGACAAACTAATCTAGAGCTCCAGCTAGCACACTTTCAGGACCCACTAAAACTGTAAGGATACAGGAGAGCTCAGAAATGGTTTAGACTACTTATAAAATAAGCTACATTATGGAGAAGAGTTAAAAATAAATCTTCAAAGGATTGGGAGGATGTTTTCTGATTTACTGATTAGTATTTCCTACATCTTCTCTCAAAAAACTCATTGCCATAGTCAATGCTGATTCAATAGTGACCCTATAGAGCAGGGTAGTAACTGTCCTTGTGAGTTTCCGAGACTATAACTCTCTCCTAGAGGAGAAAGCCTCATCTTTCTCCTGAGCAGCTGGTGGTTTCAAACTGCAGACCTTGTGGTTAGCAGTTCAATGCGCACCACTAGTCACCAGGCAGTCCACCCTGCCCTAGAGGGTCACTATAAGTTAGAATAAAAGGGGGAACTGATCACAAGGATCTACATATAACCCCCTCCCAGGGGGACGGACAGCAGAAAAATGGGTGAAGGGAGACAATAGTAGGTGTAAGACATGAAAATTTTTTTTTATAAATTATCAAGGGTTCATGAGGGAGGGAGGGAGATGGGGGAAAATGAGCTGATATCAAGGGCTCAAGTAGAAAGACGATGTTTTGAAAATGATGATGGCAACATATGTGCAAATGTGCTTGACACAATAGATGTATGTATGTATGGATTGTGATAAGAGCTGTATGAGCCCCCAATAAAATGATTTTAAAAAATAAAATAAGTTGGAATAGACTCCAGAGCAGTTAGTTCCCTACATCTTTGGATTTAAATAAAAGGACTTAGGGGAGGGGAGAGGGGAAAAATGAGGAGCGAATACCAGAGGCTCACGTAGAAAGCAAATGTTTTGAGAATGATGAGGGAAACAAATGTACAAAAGTGCTTGAAACAATGGATGTATGTGATAAGAGTTGTACAAGACCCCAATAAAATGATTTACTTTAAAAAACAAAGAAAAAGAAAATAAATAAAAGGACTTAGATAACAAATTCATACTGTAGCAAAAAATGTGACAAATATTAGAAACTGAAATTCAACATTTAACTTTGTATTGGCTTATTCTGTAATTTAGCAATTTTCTTTTCATTTACTAAAATAAGGTTGGCAAATTCTAGTCCTAAGCTGAGTTAAAATCTGTTGAAGAAAGACTGGAAAAAATTTTCAGAATCTATTCTGCCATTAAAGTTTTTAAAAACTAGATGATAATTTGCCAACTTTATTTTAGTAAATTAAAAGAAAATTGCTAAATTACAGAAAGTGAAAAAATAGTATACAATCATAAATGCAACTGATTCATAATGATGAATATAGCACGTCACCAAATTTATAGTTGGATCTATTTTCAAATGTATGCTAATATGAAGAAACTGTATTTGAAAAGTGATAATATTCAAATCAGTCAGTACAAGATCCACTGCATGGGGCAGACAATTCTATGGAAAGAAGAAAATTATCTCTTTCCTTTTCCATAGCTTCTAGAATAGATGATGTCAATTGATTGACTGCTGTGAAGAATTTTAACTGGGCTCCTGAATCCACATAACAATTCTGCCCCCATGGGGAAGGAAAAAAGCCTTTTTTCCTCACCAGCTCATGCTCTCTGCAGGGCATAATTCGTCCTAGAGCTGCCACTGTGCAGTAAGCACTAGAACTCATTCAGCTTAGGCTTCTTACACAACAATGCACAACACTCAGCGATTTAGGCACCAATCACCGGTGGCTACTGAGCTGGCTGCCCCACCCCACCCGTGCTGCTGTGCCTCAGAGAACTGTAGATTGTCGATGGCTGGTTTTTCAGGAGTAAATCACCAGGCTTTTTTTCTCAAAGGCAGCTCTGGGTGGACTCAAACCGCCCACCTTCCGGTTAGCAGCTAAGTGCGTTCAACCTTTTGCACTGCTAGGGACTTGGATTTCTCTACAGGGGTGAAAAGCTAGCCTTTGTTTCAGGCATGTCCCTGGATGAGAGCTACCTATCTAGTACAGGTCAATTTAAAAAGAGAAAAGATCATGGAGAAGACCTTAAGGGGAAAAAAAGCACCTTTAATGCAACCGCTGTAGCTACAATAGGAAGCAAGTAGGCATGGGAGGCACCCAGGAAAAGGACTATTACCTGGATGGACGGGTATGTTCGGTTGTTGTCTGTGCTGTGCTCCCCAGGAATGCTGCCTGCTGATCGCCCTTCACATTTGTATCTAAATCGCATGCCCCTCTGCCTGGGCTGTTCAATGATCTCTATATATGGGGTATACCCACCTGAAAATTAAAAAAAGGAGAGAGGGAGGTGAGATTAGGATAGCAATAGTAGTGGATTTTAACCATGTTGTTTTCAAGACAGCAGACAAAAAGATTTTCTCTTTCAACATGAAAGGAGGAGGCTGATTTCAGTAACTAACTGATTTTAGTAACTAACTATCCAAGACTGAGCAGAAGACACCCCTTCGTTCATCAACAGTGAGCTTCTGGAGAGTTCTACTGGTTTAATTAGGACTCTCATTGTCCCTTCCTGTCTCTGGCTGATGCCAGCGTGAAGCTCTCAGATAACCACTTCAGAGATACCCATTTCCCACACGAGACCGGCAGGAGGGTTTCCCCCAAGACTTCCCCAGAGAGGCTAAGATAGTACACAGACTCAGACACACAATCTGGAGCTCCCCAACTAAGGAAAATGTCTTTAACTGGGTGGTATTGCTCACTGAAAATGTATTTAAAGGTATGTAAGTCATTTCCATTGGCGTCTTACAGAGTGGACCAAACAAGCCCATAGAGGTCGGGAATTTAGGCTCAAGAGAATTTTCAGTCACATAACCCTTTTTCTAAAGCACACAACACAATAGAAGAAATAATTTCTTTCCTAAAACAAAATCAACCAAAATAGGCACCTTTAGAAAGAACACATCATGGATGAATCTCAAATAATTATGCTAAGTGAAAGAAGTCAGATCAAAGAGAGCACAAGTCATATGCTCCCACCTATATAAAGCTCTGGAATATGCCAATCAAGCTACAATGAGAGAAACCACACTCCTGGCTGCAGGAGTCTGAGAGGGCTAGGAAACTGTGGGCGGTGGATGTATTAATTTTTTTGACGGAGGATTTTAGGGTTGTAGGCAAATGTCAAAGCTTATCAAACTGCACAATGTAGACATGGGCAATTTACTGTACACCAACTCTACCTCAATTAAGCAGTTTAAAACATGAGCGCCTCTGCCCTTTCATCATTCTAACCTTGGAAACAAAAATTCTCTAAAATGCTTTCAAGTAAGGAAATTAACAATGCGTTTTATTTCAAGGGCTTAAAGATACCTCCCATTCAAATAAATACTCCTTTAATCAGTTTAGTGAGTTCTAAATTCCCACACTTGGATTCCACTTCCTTGACTAAGACTTGTCCTCTGGTGGAATGCAAGGCACCTTCAGAGGGGCAAGTACAGCAGACCTGCTCAGCTCATCGCAGGAAAGATCCCCTCTGACTCCCACCTAGCTAGTCTTAACAGGTGAGGCCCTGGAGATGTTAGTCTCTTCCTCTGTAAAATGGAAATAATAGCACATAGTTCATAGAGTTGTTGTTATAAGGATTAGACAATTCTTATCACAGGCTGTCTTAAAAACAGTGACTTCAAGAAGGACCCTGTGGAACAGCGAAGCAACAGAAAACCAATTACTAGACTACAGAAGGGAAGGAAACCATTTCCAAAATTTGACATGTAGGGTTCATACAAGCAAAAGAACAAAGAATGCTTCATTATAGCAGAGGGAAACAGTTAGTGAAGCAGATAGGGGGCAAGGAGGGAACCCATGTAGGGTGTTCGAGGGAAGGGGAACAGTGTGTGCAAAGGTGTGGCAGCAGAGGGATTATTACAGAACCCCCAGGGCACGAAGCGGAAAGACCACTCTGTACAAAGAGAATCAATGGCCAGAGCACACTTGGGTTTGGATATCCTTCTACGGGTGACATGGAATCAATGAGTGTCTGTGAACTGAGGAATCACATGACTAGACAGGCGTTTTAGAGTAAGACTTCTGGGAGCTCTGGCTAGATTGAAGAGAAAAGCGGGATGACCCATTAAGAGGCTACTATAAGAATATGAGGAGGCTTCGAAATGTTCCTGGGACAATTCCATTTTCCACAAAGGTGTTGAAAGTCCCCCAGATGGTATGGATAGGGGTACGTGGACAATGACAGTAACTGGGATGAAGGGTTACTTAGATCAAATAGGCAGTACGGGGTGACTGAGTGTGCATTACAACCCAATGTTTCTACTCTGGGTTACTGAAGAATATACTATTACTTTCGCCTTTAGCTTTATTCTTTTCAGCTCAGATCTCTTATGTTTGAATCTACTGCCTATATGTACATTCAGAAAACAAAGGACCATAAATGCCTACGCATTGGATGCATGGACAATGTGGTATATAAATGCATAAACATTAGAGATTACTAGTGGTTACTAGAGGTGAGGAAATAAAAGACCTTTTTGGTTTTTGCTTAGGGGAAACAGTTTACGTTAATGGTGGTAGAATAATTTGGAAATGAATAAGAACAACAATTAAACAACATGAAAAATATAACCAGTATCAATGAATTGGACTGTAATCAATATCACTGAATTATGCATATAGAAACTGTTGAATTGGGCAGGATTTTCTTGTGTATATTTTCACAATGGAAAAAAAAAGAGGGGGATCAGAGAAAACTTTAACCTAACTGAATTCTTAATATTATTTCAATTTACTGACAAGCAGCAAGCAAGAATTGCAGATGAATATGGCTCATAATAAAAAATTTCACATCTTTATACAGTCTCCCAGGAATATTTAGGGAAAAGTACATTTTCTCTAAATAGTTGATAAAATCAGCATTATCTTTAAAGTTGTCTCTTAAATAATTTATGTGGTTGAACTAAAGGTCAGATAAATCCCTGCCCACTACTTATTTAAAGGTGTCTTGGTAGGAAATTGATATTGAATGACATCATTACTGGTAAGTGGCTAACTTCTGGTGGGGGTAGGGAGGGCAGAGAGGGGAATGAGAAAGGCTCATAGCGAACATTTAAACACTTCACTGGTTACACACACTTCTTGAAACTAGATAATAAAAAAAGTTTACAGATGAACAGATGTTGAAAAGGGTTTTTTTTTATTTTAAAAGATATTAAAGTTGTAAAAATGGCATATTTCTTATAATACCAAGTACTTGGAAAATTCTTGAAATCTATTCTTCCTCATGAAGAAGCTCTTTACGGTTAAAAAGTTTCACAAACAAGTAATAGAACTGATTCTAACAGCCCACATCCCCCCAATTGGAGTTATTCTACCTCTCTTTAAAATTCTACTGATGACAATTATTCCAAGTAACTATAATTTAGGGAAGAGTGTTTTATTTCTTCTTGAAATAGAGCTGTTTCTCTTCTTCAAGCTCCGACTACTGGGGCTTACTCCTCAGTGCCTGTATACAAGTGCCTATCATCTGTTGAGTCAATGGTTGAAATTCTAAAGTTAAAGGTTCGTGTTGAAAAGGTTATTCAAACATTGCCCAGACTTTCCTTATTTGATTCCACTACTTAGAAAACAAGACAAGTGCTATGTGGGTACTGATCTACACCAGCGTACTACACCTTCACACTGTCTTATGCCCCTTCATATTTTGATTTTTCTGTATGTATGGTTTCTAAAAAGCTCCCAGTTGTGATGTCTGCATCATATATCAGTCTAATGCACCCATGACTTTGGAAGTGCCAGCCTTGCTGGAGATAGAAAGTGCTGAAATACCGTCCTCAATGAAGTGGCAAGAGGCTCAAGGTAAGTCTTAGAGTAGTGGGGAAAAATGAGCACTTTTAGCTAAGATGATCTAAATTCTAGCTTTGAAACGCATTAAACGGTCTTCAAACTAGGCTGTTCATGGCATTTTCCTTTAATCAATATTAAAGAAATTAGAACAGCCCTTACATTCCGCAGAGTATTGTAAAGTGCAACTAGAGACCAGAATGATGTTTGAACTATAGAAAACATGTTTTCAAGGAATATATACACTTTTTCCTGTGCACTTAGGCAAAAATTGGCAGTATTTTTTTTAATTGGCAGCATTTTAAAAAACATAGTGACCTGTCTAATAAAGTATGTTTTTAAGATCTGAAAAAAGAAATTGTACTGAAATTTTTAAAAAATAGCTAAAAATGTATCATGAACCTTATGGTTGGAATTAGGAAATGACATTAAGTATGCAGTGAAAAAAAATTAATTCCAGCAATTATAATTAGTTACAACCATTTTAAAGCACTCTTCCAATACATTTATTATTTGATCCTCTTACCAGCTTTAATGTTCATTAGAACACAGTAACAAAAATCCAGATTATTGTCAGCCCATTTTATAGACGATGAAACTAAAGTTCAAGAATGTGATGTGATTTGTTCAAGGTAATTGGTAATAGCACTAATGCTAAAATTAAATGACGTTAGTCTGATTAGTTGTATGATTTCTTGGGATTTCAGAATCCTAGTAGTCAGTAACTGGTTGTCATCATGGTGACCTCATGTGTGTCTGAGCAGGACTGTGTTTTCACGGATGATTTTTTTCAGAGATCAACTGCCAGGAGGTGCCTCTGGATGGACTGGAACCTCTAACCTTCTTTCCCATTAGCAGCCTATGGCATTAACCGTTTGTACCAAGTGGGACTCCTGGAGCCTTAAGGGTATTTGATATTATGTGCTTAGTGTCTCTAGAGGCACCTGTTTCCTAGAGGTCTGAGTTCCAAACAGTTCCATTAAGGAAGTAAGGAAACTACTCTATATGGGGGAATGCATCGTCTCATTTGTTCCTCATAACAAACCTGCGCAGTAGATATTATCCTGTGAGCTTTTTTAACGGCACTGAGACCCTACATCACAGAATAGCAGAAAGGGAATAAAAACCAACCCAGATCAACCATGGGCTAAGGTCTTAGTTAATTCTAATTACAGCAGACTAACTGAATCTGGTTTTAAGAAAGAAACTTAAACCCCCAAGCCCACTGTCATCAAGTCAATTCTAGCCTATGGGGATACGACCATAGACTTTCTGAAACAGTCAATCTTTAAGGGAGCAGAAAAACTCATCATTCTGCCTCAGAGTGGTGAGGTTGAACTTGGAGTTAGCAAGCCAACACATAACCTACAGCGCCACCAAGGCTCCTTAAGAAGGAACCCTGGTAGAAAAGTTTCAGAAAGTCTGACTGATACATGCACCATGAGGTAATCAATAAAAGATGTAAAGGGTTTTGGCAGAATAGAGAGGGGAAATGATCAGGCCCTGAAAAAGCCCTGTCAGGGTGAAAGCAACTATCTATAGGGTGAAAGCGACTATTGTACTTCAGTAACAATAGAGGGCATACTCAAATCGTCATTCTTTAAGACTGCCAGTTTTAAAAAATACAAAATATCCAGAAATATGAATTTCAGCTAAACAACAAATATTTGGGACTATGTGCCCTAAAAGATTATTTGTCATTTATCTGAAATGTAAATGGAGCTAGCTGTCCTGTTTTCTTTGGTCAACCTACTCTTGATTTCCCAGCAGCTTGACAAGAGTATGAACATAAAGCCCAGACACAGCTTAGATGTAGGCGCCAGGAAGCGTGCGAGGTCACATGCCTACAAAGACCATCGTTTTTTAGAAAATACAGACGAGAGGCGGTTGGAACAAAAAGAAATTCGGAGTCTCCTAAGCTGTATTTGAGAAGGACATCACACATGCCCAAGATGTTCCTAATTATGATTAATGTGATTCCTCCCTAGTCATTTCATCCACTCTATGTCTATCCTATGTAGCTATAATTCTTCTATACTGCTGTTATCTCAACTTTTACACATTTTGTATTTCTGAAACAATACTCATATTTACACATGCAGTCTTTTCCCTAAAAAAATAATTTGCTTTAGCTATGCATTCAGTCCTTTCAGCTGTTATTAAAGATAAGATACATCCTGTCTGCACCTATTTTTTTCTCTCCTTACTAAAGAGAAAGAACAGATCTCATGAAATTCACACTACAAAGAGTTGTTAAGTAATGTGGTTTACAAAGATAATTTCTTCATGTACTTCCTACTATTATGTGACTTGGCAGAATTACACTAAAGAAAAATGTGAATAAAACAGTAAATCATCTAATGTTGAAAACATATATTACTAAAGACAGTACTAATTATTAATAAGTGGAGCTATGATCCATAGAAGGACACCTAGCTCTTTTTACTGCAACAATGGCAAGTTTTGAATTCAAACATAAAATAACTCATTTTACTTGCATTAATTAAAACAGAATCATAAATACACAAGAGTAATGATTGTCTAACTATAGATACCTTAGGCTGATTTGGGAACAATTTTCTCCACAATGCCTATTCTAATTAGACTGGAATCAAGATTAAACAAAAAGAAGCAAATTTACAAAGCTCTCAATTAATCGGATGATCAATCTGAATAATATTTAAAATCACGTTATGTCGTAAAAATCCCAGTACTCCATTTTTCTCATGGGACTTATATATATTTGCTTATTAGCTTATGATCTATGTTACTTTTATGTAGATGATATGTTCAACTATATACTCTGTGTCTATTTACATATGACATCCGATGAGAAATGAAGAAATGGTCTTAAAAGTCTGGTCATTAATAAAAATACTTTTTGAGGTCTTAGTAATACCCTACTGCCAACAGAATCTAAAGCAGGCAATGAGAAACAAATTGAGACCATTTTTCTTTTGTAACAACTGATTAAGGGGCACACACACAAACTTAAAAAAAAATTGCATAGCAGTGCTCAAATAAATGGATTGCATTTCAAATAACTTGTGTTTTCAGGAGGCCCATTTTAAAGCAATTCTTGTGAAAAGGGTAAGAAAGATAATCACTCTTCAACTTTCAAACTTTTAAAATTTCACATTTCTTTCAATTTTATTCCTTCAATTTAGAGGACCTTTAGTCCTCAAAATAACAAAAGATTAGGTGCCATTAAACCAATTTCAGCGGTATATTTTAAAATCATGTGGATCTTAAAATACTCTATATAGAACATTTTTTTCTCTTTCAAAAGATTGCAAAGTAAGAATTAGATTACAATCTACTCAAGCAGCAAATTAATAAGGTCTGATGTAATTGCCAAGAGGCTAACCTTTTTTTGGGGGGGACACACACATAATTTACATATCATACAATTCGAGAGTTCAATCATATCAAGAGTGTACAATCATTACCACATCAATTTTAGAAGCACCCCCTCCCATGGTTAAATCGCCTTTAAAATGAGTTGTGCAATCACAATCAGTTCTAGTGCTCCCTCCCCACTCCATTTTTTAATTCCTGAATTTCCCCTGCATCCCCTATCAACACTTTTATCAGTTATTATCCCTATGCATCCATTCTTCTTGTGCTTCACAAACTGGGCAACCCAACAGAAACAATAAAAAACAAAATAGAAATAAGGTGGTAAGGATAAAATAATAATAAAGACAAAAATACAAATAATGAGTAAGAAAGAAAAGACCCCCATCAACATTCCAAAAGCCAGGGAAGAAGTTTCTGTCATGAAACAAGTAAGAGATACTTGCACCCAGAACAAATTCAGGTCAGGGTCTATAGGGAGGTCAACTGGCCCCGTATCAAGTTCGATCCAGCATAATCGAGTTTACAAGAGTTTCTGCCTAATAGTAATGTTGTTTGAGACTACTGCCTATGGATGGAGCAGATCTGCCAGCGGCTCAGTCTGACTAGATACTCTGCAGATAGGTTTTGGGCTCCCACTGTCCTGCACAGCATTCTACAAACTGGGTGTACATAATTTTAGTTCTCACACATTTCCCTTCGTCATATTCTAATTTTGTAATTGTCATCTTTGAACCACACAAGCTGGTGTGCTTCTGAGTGGACATAGTTGACTCCTCACTTCGATGGCTGCTTGTTTGAATACAACCCTTTAAGACCCCAGACACTATTCTGAATAAGGACCAGGCACCATCTATTTTCTTCACCACACGTTTTTTTTTAAACATTTACTGCTCGCCATTTTCTCCACTTCCAGAAAACATCTTTCTGATAGCCACTAAGTGAACCAAGTATTTAAAAATCATTTTTGCAGTTTTTAATCTAAATAGCTTTCAATGTATGACCTTAGAAGATTATCTGAACGACTGGGGTCACTTTAGTGGGTAAAGGGAAAGTTGAAATTATAAAACTATATTTGTAGTCTCACAAGAAAACCACAAAGACAAACTGAAATCAAATGTCATACGAAACACCCCTATTTCCTTTTCAGCCTTCTGTAGTAGAAAAGGCATTGTTCTCTTCAACCCTTTTAAAAGATCCTGTATGCGTTCAACTTCCTCTTTACTACAGATCAGCCTCCACTGAAGGTCACTGAACCTGAGGAGGGTGGGGGTTCAGCCCAAACACAACCCCCTCAGGCTTCCAAGACAGCATCCAACAGCTCTTAGGCCACCCTGCCTTCGTTCGGGCTGCACCGCCAGCCTGGAAAACGCCTCCATCCACTTTTCCAAAACCCTGGGAAAGGCCCAGTGCAAACGGGTCTCGAGCCCCCTGCAGCTGGGCTGTTCCTCCCCAGCACCGCGCTGTTGCTCAGGCAGCACTTTCGCTGCCGTGGAGTCGATGCCCACTCGGAGGGACCCTGGTAAGGCAGGGTAGAACTGCCCTGTGAGTTTCCAAGATTCTGTTCATGGGAGTAGAAAGCCCCGTTTTTCTCCCGTGGAGCAGCTGGTTTCGAACTGCTGACCTAGCAGATCGCAGCCCAACGCACAACCACTTAGCACCTGAAAATGAACGTTTACGTTGTTTTCATTTCTAGCCACGGCTTTCAAAAGCACCATCGCTCTACCCAACCCCTTCTTCCAACAGAAGAAAAAAACTGAACTAGCAAGTGTGCACTTTATTTCGCCCCCCAAAGCATCCCCCACCTTTGTTAGAGCAACACCTCCAGGCCCGACCTGCGGAAAGGCCACAGGCGACGCCGACAGCCGCGCCGAGTTCAGGACCGCCGTCCGCGCAAAGGGCGCTCGCCTCTCGGCGCCGCACGGCTTCGCCGGCGCCCCGAAGGTTCCTCATTCCGCTTCTAAAACCCCAAACCACCAGCTCGATACAAATCCGCTTTAAAGTCCACCTCGGGCTGACGTTTAATCTTTAAAATCAAGCCGTTGGGAATTTCTTAAGGTTCCTGTGATGATAATGGGATCAAATTACAGAGCTGGGCTTTGATTTCGCACGCACACCCCGAGCCGGGTAGCAGCTCTGAGGGGCTGACAATTTGCCAGAGCCTGCGATCTTAGACAAGGGGCCACTGCCAAACCTCTGCCCACCCAGGGGCGCGCCCTCCGCCCCACCGCGACCCCCACTCGGAGTCCCCGCGCCGACACTCACCCGACGCCATGGCAGGGAGCGCTCGTCGCGCGCACCGCGCCGCCCCACAGGTAGCTCCGCGCGTCCCGGCCGGCGCCGCCTCAGCCAGCGAGCGCCTCAGCCAGTCAGCCGGTCGCGGGGCCTCTGCCGGCGGGACCCCCAGCACCCCTGACCACTCCCGGGGCCTCCTCCCCCTTCCCGCCCTCCTCT
>NW_022106471.1:11022859-11058496 GCF_000313985.2 Echinops telfairi
CCGTCTTTAAATTTCGAGGGCTCCTGTTAACTTGATGTATGTTATCTACTAAAACCTTGTGAACTCAAGAGATCTACACTACGATTTTATAGATAGGTAGCAGCTGCCGCCTCGTGACGTGATAAATTTCATTGAAAACCCAGTTGCCATTGGTTGTGGCTCAGGATGAACCAAATCGCGAGCCAAACGCGCGCCTATGCGGGCGACTCTGAAACAGAGCGACCCTATAGGACCGAGTAGAGCTGACCCCTAGGCTTGCTGATGCTGTAACCTTTTGCAGAAGAGGGCTGCCCCATGAGGCTAACCTTTTGGTTAGCGGCCCAACCTTGCCACCAGGGTTCCTATGGCGACCCATGGACCCTACATCCCGAGAACTGACAGTTGGAGAATGGAAAAGCGTTTAGTGTTAAAGGAATCCAGGATAGCTGTATTTCTTTGATTTGCTGACAGCCTCCTGTGATTCAGATACGTTACCTCATCTACTGTCATTTTAGAGGCGAGGTAATCGGGGTTCAGAGAGTTAAGTAACTTGCCCAAAGATGGAAGGAAAAACAAGCTCTACCTGTGGGGGTCTGAATCCAGACTTTTCACATGCCAGCTTAACTGCCTCAAGTAAGGACGGAGGGGGAATAGAGTGCCAACTAGCGTCAGGTTTCCGGAGACTCAAGGTATGCACCGGCCTACTTGTTTACTTACTAATCTGTGGTGAACTATTTCCCTTTTTTTCATCACTTCAAAGACCACTCCTAGGCGCAGCTGGTGTAGCTGGTGTCTTAGCTGGCACCACAGCACCTTTCTACAGATCAAGGCTTTTTAAAAAAAATTATCATCCCTGACAGGGATAGAGAGTACCCAGAACACCAGGTAACTATGGGTTTACTTGTGCTTATTTACTGATCTGTAGTGGACAGGATGTTGTGGAGAAGATGTGAAACTTCACTACAGATCAGTTAGCACAAGGGAGCCTATGAACACCTTGTTTATTGGGTTATCTGCCCTTTGGGGTCATTAAGTGTTCTAGGTGGGAGGACTCTGTTTAGGAAATAAAATCTGCGTGTCCCAAAATAACGTCCTAGAAAAGAATGAGGCAATTTTATTAATACACAATACATATTACAGGCAATCAGCTAAAGAGATGGGGGACTATCGTACTCATTTATATAGCCAGCCAGACAGAATCTGTTACATACCTGTGAACTGCCTTAGCCAAAAGTAAAAAGCCAACATCTTGCGCCTTTTCAGCAATAGGAAGTTCATCTTGGATCCAAGCCCTTTGGTTTAATGCCCACAGAGACAAGGAGACCTGGCACCACCCTCCTTGATGTTCATATTTCAAAGAAATGGCTTTAAAGCCCCTAAGCAAGATCTACTTGGGATCAAAATTGGCAAGAGGATTGTTTAGCTTTTTAAAAAGATTTACTCATTTCACAAAGAGCTAAAGAATGCATTTACCCTTGGAAATTTTCTAAAGACAGGGGAGGAGGAAAAGTCCTGTCTTTTTTGGCCTTGGAGATTTTTTCACGTGTGAACTGTTCCTTAGATTTGTATTTCCCTTATAGTCCCAGATGTCAGAGCTATGAGGGCAAACAGCAGCACGGATGTGGACGAATCCATTGGGCAAATGAGAGGCAAATGGGAATGGAAAATGTTGTATGTGAGGATAAAAGATGCCACAGCAAAGTGTGGTGAAGAAAGCAGATGGTACCCAGCATCAATTGGAATAATATATGGGGTCTTACAGGCTTGTATTCAAACAAGCAGCCATCTAAGCAAGGGGTCAACTAAGCCCACATTGGAAAAGCACACCAGCATATGTGATCCAAAAATGACAATAGCAACATCCAAATAGGATGAAGGGAAAAGTATCAAAGCTTAAATTGTGAACTCCCAATTTGTAGAAGGTTATGGAGGACAGTGGGAACCCAAAACTCATCTGCAGCATTCTAGTCAGATTAAGCCTCTCTGGCAGATCCCCACTAGCCACTGGCAAAGGACTCAAAACAGCTTTACTACCAGACCAGACTATTGGAACCTTGATTGTGACAGATGGAGCCACAGTATAATGTGATACTTGGTCAGTTGACCTCCCTCTTGACCCAACCTGAATTTGCTCTAGGCTCAAGTATTTCTGGCTTGTTCCATAACAAATTACTTCTCTGGCTTTTAAAATATTGATGGTGGTCTTTTCTATTCTTGCTCTCTATTTTTATCTTTATGTTGTTATTGTGTACTTATTACTGTTTTGTTTTGTTTTATTATTTCTATTGGATTTCCCAGTTTGTGAAGCACAGAAGAAGTAGGTGCATAGAGACTATAACTGATGAAATGATTTATCAGGGACGTGGGAGTAGGGTAAGGTGGGGGGTTGGGATTTGGGGAGCAAACAATGCAGGAAGGGGAAGGGAACATTAGAAATGAATGTGATGATGTATCAACAACTCTTTTAAAAAGCAATTTTACTATGGAAATGTATGATCTATGAATATTACATCAAGAAAACTACTAAAATAAATGAAACCAAACAAACAATAGTTACTATAGGTGAAGGAGGAACAGTTTTTGCTTAGGGGCATTATGTTTATGTTAATGGTGGTGGAATAATTTGGAAAAGGATATCAATAATGGTTGTACAACATGAAGAGTATAATCAATGGCACTGAATTATACATGTAGAAGTTGTGGAATTGGAGAATGTTTTGTTGTGTATATTTTTGCCACAAATTTTAAAAAGATGAATAACAATGAATATAGAGAAGAAGAAAATGTTCTAGATTTGATTGTGGTGATGATTATACAACTCTTCTTAATATGACTGCATTGAATTGTATGACACGTGGATGAAGTGCCAATAAAACCGTTAAAACATTAAATAAATAAGAGAAACCTCATCTGTACAGACACACGTTTTGAAAAGGTTAGGAGAAAAGACATGAAAAATTCACTGGGGATAATAATGCATATGTATACATTTGATAATAAAAACAAAGCACTATGTAATGAAGTCAATTTTAAAGAAATAATATAGAGATAAAGCATGACTTTATTGAATGTCTGCTATTGAAATTATGACACAAAAACTATTTTCATAGACTTTTCTAAATCAAGCATGCTAAATGTTAGAGAGAGAGAGAATATGGAGCCCTGGTGGCACGGGGGTGACATGGTGGGCTGTTAACCCCAGTCGGCAGATTGAAACCACCTGCTCTGCAGGAGAAACACTGTTGTCTGCTCCCAGAAACCACACAGGCAGTTGATTGATATTAATTGGAATCAAGACATATAGATTCATATGAATTGGAATCAACTCAATGGCAGTGGTTTGTCAGTGTATCTAAAAAATATAAAGAAATTGTTAAATGTTTGCACCCAGACATAGAATTCCCCTGAATGCAAGTACTACGAATGGGGCTGGATACTAGTGTTCACATTGGTGACTTATCAGAGTTGTCATTTTCAACTTAAAACAAACCTCTAAATGTAACTATATTCCCTTGATTGACACAGTAGTTGTATTCCTGAAAATTCAAGTGTATATTAAAACCAAGTAAAAGCATTTTGAAGTTTATGTGTAAAGTGCTGTATCCTGGAAGTCACGCGGAGGAGGGAAACTCTTGGCTGATGGGCATCTAGAATCCCTGGTCACGCCAGTAGATTTCCAAAACACTCCTAAAGGTTTGGAACAGTGTTTAATGTTGGTGGTCATCAGAATCCCTACTTAGAATTTAGGTTCCTTAGACCTGCTCCCAGGAATCCTGACTTGGCAGGCCGGGAGCAGGGTCTGCAATGTGCATTTGCTACTGACCACTTTCGCCTGGCCATCCGAACTCAGTCACAAGCTTCACTTTATTAGAGGCATAGTCTTCAGCTTACCCAGGTTCTAGCAGTGGACCCAGTTACCCCATATGAACCGTCACACTAAAAAAGACCCAAAAAACCTTCACACTTAGAGGGGCTTGTTTGGCATATTTCTGTTTTAATGCCATGAAAATTGCAGTAGTATTGCTAGCAGTAAATTTTACTGCCATCACTTTGTGAAATGAAAAAAATTCCATTTGTAGTTTAAATGACTAAACTGTCGAGTATTATTGATAATCCAGTAACTATATAACACAGAAGTAAGCCTTAACATGCAAGTGCTACGGTACTAGAGAGGGGCCAGAAATACAATGGGCCATGTTCAGTAAGACAAGGGGAAATTCTTAGGTTGGTTGGGGGAGCCCCAGATTATTCCTAGCCATCCAGAGGGCCACGGAGTGGAAAGGAAATGGTATGTGACTGTACCAGGTCAACCTCAGGACCAGGGGCCACCATTGAGTGATTAATATGAAAGCCCAACATCCCACCTAGATGTCTGTGTTTCTGAACTGGCTGAGAACCAGATCAGTTCTGGAGTTTGCTTAGAGACCTTTCTCGTGAACAGAGTGTCTAGTTAGATTATCTATGAGACCTGGGACACTCCTTTCCCAAGTGCCAGTGGTTCACAAAGACTAGTGAAAGAGGCGTCAGGGCAAAGCAAATATGAGAGTCTGGAATGATAATAGTGCCAGAGGGCCCTGAGGTACTCAATTTTTGTGGTGGGAAAGCCATCCACTGTGGTACTTCTGTTACAGCAGCAGCACATAACTTAGGCACCTCCTTTCTCTGGGTTCCCTTTCCTCTGTTAGACACCCCATTTATGCTGATGCTTTATCCCAACTTACGCCCCAAGGTTCTTTGACAAGAAATGAGCCCTAGTGAGACAACACCCTGGTCCAATTAGAGTATTGCAAAATACTCACAGGTCAACTGGTGGTAGTGAGGGAGGTACCCATTCCACTCCACAAAGACAAATAGTTTGAATAGCAGGACTCAACCATTATGCGTGCATTTGGCCTGCATCACTGGCCGCCTTATTTCCTATGCCTCTGTTTACGTATTACAAAAGTCTGATTTGAAGACTCAAATTTATTTCATAAATGTAAGAGGATGTGTAAGACAATGGTAGAGGGTGGAACCTTACAAGGAAAAGGAACTCAGATCAACGAGTTGGTTTTTAATCATTCAGGAACAGTTTCTTCTTTGTCTAGCATACTGCAGCATTCTTTAATGATGACTGCAGCGCCCTCAGAAGGAGATAATGCACAAGCAGGGTAAACGTCATTTAGTTAAAGTGGCAAGAAGGGAAGACAGGAAAGAAAAGGGAAGTGTTGGGAGAGGAGGGAAATTGAAGCAGGTAGTATTAGCCGACTTCCTCTTTCTGGATTCCTTGTAGCTGCTCAGCTGCATGCATTTCCTCGCTCCCCTTGAATAGAGACAATATGTACCTATTCATTCCTAGACAGGGCCTTTGAGATGGGGCACATGTTCCATTTATTTTTCACTTCCTACACTCCCGGTCAGGTAGTGGGCCATGCATTGGGCTGCCAGCCACAGGGCCAATAATGCAAACCTAACGCACGACATGGAGGAAAGACGAGACTATTGGAAATCCTTTCTTGGTTGACAGAGAATACCCGAAAGTTGTTTACTTGTGTTTCATTGACTATACAAAGGCATTGAACTGTGTGGACCATAACAAATTATAGATAACCTTGAGGAGAATGGGAATTCTGGAACACTCCATTGTGCTCATGTATTGTGGAATTTGTACATGGAGCACGAGGCAGCTGTACAAACAGAACAAGGAAATACTGCGGGGTTTACATTGGGAAAGGTATGCATCAGGATTATATCCTCTCACCATAGATATTCAATCTGTATGGTGAGTAAATCATCAGAGAAGATGGATTATATGAAGAAGAATGTGGCACCAGGATTGGAGAAAGGCTTCCTAACAACCTGCAATACGCAGATGACACAACCCTGTTGACTGAAAGTGAAGAGGACTTGAAGCACTTGCTGATGAAGATCATGGATTGCAACTCAATGTAAAGAAGACCAGAATCCTCACAACTGGACTAATAGATAACATCATGATAAATGCAGAAGAGACTGAAGTTGTCGAGGATTTCATCTTGCTTCGATCCACAATCAGTGACCATGGAAGCAGCAGTCATGGACCTCTTTAAAGGGTTGAAAAGCAAGGATGTTACTTTGAGGACTAAGCTGTGGCTGAACCAGCCCACGGTATTTTCAATCTTCTCGTGCATGTGAAAGTTGGACTTTGAATAAGGAAGACTGAAGAAGAATTTGATGCATTAGAAGTGTGCTGGTGAAGAATATTGAAAGTACCATATGCTTCCAAAACAACAAATAAAGCTGCCTTGGAAGAAATACAGCCAGAACCCTCTTTAGAAGCAAGGATGGTGAGACTTTGGACATGTTATCAGGGGAGACTAGTCCCTGGAAAAGGACATCATACTTGGCAAAGTAGCAGGGGAGTGAGAAGGAGGATGACCGTCAACAATTTGGACGGACACAGTAGCTGCACGAGTGGGCGCAGATATGATGATTGTGAGAATAGGGAAGGGCTAGAGCGTGTCTGGTTCTCTTGTAAACAGGTCGTTGTGAGTTGGAGCTGGCTTGATAGCAACAACAATCAGAAAACACACAGCTCAGTTCGGCTCTGTCCTGTAGGGGTCCCTCTGAGTCAGAATCAAGTGAGTGCTGTCTCTCAGCCTGTTTTCAAGGTCTATGCAGGTTGTAGCTTGTACCAGGGCTTCATTTCTCTTCGTTTCATTGTATTATATACTCTCTTTTGTTACCCATTTGCCTATTGATTAGACATTTAGGCTGTTGCCACTTTTTGACATTTGTGAATAATGCTGCAGTGCTATAAAAGTATGCTTGGACCCCTGCTTTCAATTCTTTGGGCTATGTACATACAAGTGTGACAATTCCTGAGCCATGTGGCAACGCTCTGACTTTATGAGGCATTGTCACAGTTGGTTCTCTACCATTTTACAGTCCCACTAGAAATGGATGAGGAGCCCATTATCTCCACACCCTCACCAACAATTGTCATTTCCATTTTTAAAATTATCACCATCCTAGGGATAGGAAGTGGTATTTCAGTGTAGTTTTGATTCGCTTCTTCCTCAGGAGCTCAGTTGGCACTGCTGCGTAAGTGTTGGACAGCCAACAGATGACAGTGGATTGGTTTTTTAGTATTATATAACCATTAAATGGGGGGGGGGGAGGAAATGGAGGCATAAAATTCAAGTCCTGTTCAAAGAAATGTTTGGGAAAACATAAAGAGTTATTATAGCAATTATAACATTTATCAAAATCATAGATTAATAGCATGAAAGTAAGCCAGTCCAGCCACTTCATGTTCTTTAGTATTCAAACTCCTAAGTGATTTGTTTAATTTTAATTACAACCTAAAAACTAGACACAGGATCTATTAAAAATTAGAGGAAAAAACTCACTTATAATTGTACCTTCACCTACACAAATAACACCCATGTGCGTGTGTGAATGTGTGTTCTGACACATACCAACCCTATGTACAACAGAACACACCAAAGCACCGGTCCTGAACCTTTCTCACATGGTTCTTATGTTTGAGCCCATTGTTGCAGATCCAGTGGCAATCCATTTCATTGAGAGTCCTCTTTTTGGCTGACCCTCTACCAAGCATGGTAGGTATTTTGTAGACCCGGCTCACCTAATAATACGTCCTAATTATGTGAGATGAAATCTCATCATCCTCACTTCTATGGAACATTCTGATGTACTTTTTCCAATACAGATGTTTCTTCTTCTTTTAATCATTTTATTGGGGGCTGGTATAACTCTTCTCACAATTCATATATCCATCCATTGTGTCAAGCACATTTGTACATTTGTTGCCCTCATCATTCTCAAAACATTTGCTTTCTGCTTGAGCCCTTGGTATCAGCTCCTTATTTTTCCCCTCCCTCCCCGTTCCCCACTCCCTCACAAACCCTTGATAATTTATAAATTATTATTTTGTCATATTTTATACTGTCCAGTGTCTCCCTTCACCCACTTTTCTGTTGCCCATCCCCCAGGGAGGAGGTTATATGTAGATCCTTGTAATCGGTTCCCCTTTTTCCCCCACCCTCCCTCTACCCAGTATCACCACTCTCACCACTGGTCCTGAAGGGATCATCTGCCCTGGATTCCCTGTGTTTCCATTTCTTATCTGTACCAGTGTACATCCTTGGGTTTAGCCAGATTTGTAAGGTAGAATTGGGATCATTATAGTGAGATTTGTTTCTTCTTCTGGCAGGCCATGATACTTTTAATATTCTTCACCGACATCATAATTAAAGTCCATCAATTCTTCTCTGGTCTTCCCCATTCATTGTCCAACTTTTATATGCATATGATGCAGTTGAAAATACCATGGCCTGAATCAGACATTAGTTAGTGCTTAAAGTGACATACACAGGTAATTGTTTGGAGTATATCTGCACATATCTTTTGTTGCATATTTGATATAGCTGCAATCATGGATACCTTGTATCCATAAAATTTGGTATCCTATTGTTTTCACTTAGCACTATATTACTCACATTTTTTTGTGCGCTATAGTTTCTATACCAATCAAACAACATAGTTCATTGCTCATTGCGGCACAGACCTATGTAAAGCATTAAAACAAAGATTTCACTTTGGTCTACAAGGAAGGAAAGTGACTGAAGAGTGGCTCTCCTGGGAAACTGGGAATAGTTTCATTTGTAGGATCTAAGAAGATCAGGTTTTGTGTGACCATGGATTGGGAAAATAGGAAAAACTGATTATTATGAGCAGGAAATTCCCTGAAATTAGAGAATATCAGGCAGATGCTTGTCTTTTTTTTTTAACTATGTCAAGGCATTGGCCTTTGTGGATCATAACAAACTGTGGGTAACATTGAGAAGGATGGAATTCCACAGCACTCCGTTATGCCCACGAGGAACCTGTACACCGATCAAGATACAGTCATCCAAACAGCACAAGGAAATACCACATGGTTTGAAATCAGGAAAGGTGCTTTTCAAGGTCGTATTCTCTCACCCCACACATTCAATCTGTATAAGGAGCAAATTCTCTTAAGAAGCTGGGCTGTGTCAGAAGAACACCACATCAGCATTGGAGGAAGGATCACTGGCAAGTTGCCAGATGCAGTACACAGCCTTGCTTGCTGAAAGCTGAGAGGAAGACCAAAGGACTGGTGACGATAAAAGATGACAGTCTTCAGTATGGATTACAATTCAGTTTAAAGGAAGTGCAAATGCTCACACTGGGAAAAGAGCAGAACGTCATGATAAACTGATAAAAGACTGAATTGTCAACAGTGTCGTTTTACTTGGATCCACAATCCTGCCAATGGAAGCAGCACTTGAGAAATGAAAGGACATACTTGCATTGGACAATTCTGCTGCATAGGACCTATTTGAAATGTTAAAGATGTCACTTTGAGGGCTAAGGGGCACCTGACCCAAGGCCACAGTATTTTCCATCGTCTCATATGCCTGTGAAAGATGGACAGTGAATAAGAAAATCTAGTCAATTTACCCACAAGGCTACAACTCTATCCAAATTTACCCTCAAACCTTTTGTTGCATCAGACCTGTCATTATTACCCAATTAAATTGGCTCTTTCAATCACTAGGTTTCTGTTTCACAGGCTATAAATATGTGCTATTGTTTTCCTTGCTCCAAGTGTTTTTATAGCGATTGATTTTGTCAAAATTTCCAGCGTTGTAGCTATGATATAATGGAAATTACTATTTGTAAACCTATACCAATAACTTATTTTGAGAAGGTGGTAGTTAAAGAAAAGGAGCTCTTTCCTAGCTTGCAGTGTGGTGGTGAAAAGGCTTAGAAGAAGCTGGACACCAGCGAGAAGAAGCCTGAAGTCAAGAGAGCAGATGGCAGTGGCAAAGTTAAGAAGGCTAAGATCAAGAGCAAAAAGCTCAAGAAGAGGGAGTCCTACTGCCCAAACCCCATCCTAGCCAGAGGAATTGGCCAGTATTCCTGCTCCACCGTGTATTCCAGAAAGGCCAAGTACAACAGGAAGTGTTCAGCAGCCAAATCCAGGGTTGAGAAGAAGGAGAAGGCCCTGGCTACTGTCACAAAGCCAGTTGGTAGTGACAAGAATGGTGAGACCCAAGTGGTCACACTGCAAAATGCCTTGGTGTCACCCTACAGAAGATGTGCCTCGGAAGCTGTTGAGCCACGGTGAAAAGCCCTTCAGCATCACCCCGAGACCATTCCCCGGAAACAGCTGGGCAGTGGCTTGCTGGTACTGACCAGATCCCTCTCCCTCAATCGTGTTCCTCTGTGTAGAACGCACCTGAAAACTGTCAGCGCCACCTCCACCAAAATTGTTATCAGTGGTGTGAAAATACCCAGACATCTCACAGACGCCTACTTCAAGAAGAAGCTGCACTAGCCCAGACACCAAAAAGGCGAAAAGTTGATCAAAAAGCCCAGACTCACAAATTTTGGCAATAATCAAAAGTGATACCCCAGCTGCAAGGCTACTTGCATGCCACCTTTGCACTCACAAATGGAATTGATCCTCACCAAATTGGTGTTCTAGAGTTGTTCTAGAGTTCTTGCAAATAACCTAATGAAATAACTGATAAAAGTTTGAAAAAGGAAAAGAGGGGGAAAAGTCTTCCACTCATTTACTAATAGTATAACTAGCAATGTTTTAATTCAATATAGAAATACTTTTACATTTGAACAATTTGTTATTGTTAGATACCATTAAGTCAGCTCCAACACATTGCAACCCTATGTACAACAGAACAAACCACCTCCCAGTCCTGCACCATCTCACAGTTGTCATTTTTGAGGCCACTGTAGTCAGTTATCTCACAGGGGGCCTTTCTCTGTTTCACCAACTCTTTACTTTCTGATGACATACATGCCCAAAGTATGTGAGATGAAGTCTCACCATTCTACTCTCAAAGGAGCATTCTGGCTCTACTTCAAATGGTCATATGCAAATTAAGGTTGAAGCTAAAGAAAAAACAAGTTCACAAGAGCCAGAATAGGACCTTGGATATATTCATCTGAATTTAGAGACCATCCGAAGACCAGATTTGACACAGTGGACACTAATGACTGGAGACCAGATTAGTTGTGGGATGACATCAGAACAACAGATATGAAGAAAGTAAAGGGTTATTAAGAAGGAAGGAAAGAAAGAAGAGATCAAAGTGGATGTCAGACGAGACTCTGCCACTTGCTCTTCAGTATCTAAAGCAAAGAGAAGAAACAACAAAGTGCTGAACAGAAAATTTCAAAGGGCAACTCAAGAAGTCAAAGTAAAGCATTATCATAAAATCCAAAGACCTGGAGTTAGAAAAGCAACAGGGAAGAATACTCTCAGCATACCTCAAACTGAGGGAATTGAAGGGAAAGTGTTGTTAACCTAAGAAATCCTCATATAAGTTATATAGTTTGCAACTAGATTTATCACATATTACTCAGAGATTAAAATTTATGATAAACTAAGGATTCATTCTGTATTGACTGGTTTGGGAGTAGGTCCATGGGAGAGTACAGTGACAGCATGAGTTCTCACACTGAGTGGCATCAACATTGCTTTCTAAACACCGCAGGCATCAACCCTTTCGTTCCGTTCCCCTCTGCATACATAGGTTTATTGTGAATCGAAATGGATTGAATTGCAACTTACAACAATATGTAAGCCAGAAGGACACTCCCAGGAAGATGGTGGGCTAGGCAGACATGCTTCACAAACCGTCTACAACAAAGATGTGAGAGAGCCGAGGAAAGAGCTGCAGATGATACTACTGGGACCCTGTGCTTCAGGGGAAAGGATGGAGAAGTGGGCTGAATACTGACGAGGAGAACAAAAGTGGTGAGAGCAAATAGATGAAATGGATGAATTCTTAGCTTGCCTGCTGAGGACTAAAAGGGGATAAGTGCTGTTAGGTAAGCAGGTACAGGGATATGGAACCCTGAAAGAAAAGGGGATTGGGCTGATGGATTATAACAGGTCTTGCTCACTATTCAACAAAGAGATTCTCATCTACACTGGGTCAGGATAACAGATAGACTTAGAACTATTTGTATGGTCTATTTTTCTTCTTCTTTTGATGTCTATCTATATAAGATAGGCAGGATAAGCAACCTCAAGGAAACAGTGATGGGACTGGCGGTTCTGGGGAGGTGTGGGGAGCAGAAATGGGAGTGGAGAAGGAAGGGGGTAGGTGAGCGGTGAGCTAATAACAGGGACAAGGGAATAGCAAGAGTTCTAAAATTGACAGGGAGGAGGCTGTAGCATTCCTGGCTGTGTTTGATCAATTTAAATGTTTCTGAGAGGAATTAGTGAGAGGTGAACGATGGGTAAATATGATAGTGTGGCAGGAGGAACGAAGAAAAGGAGGGAAGAAGAAAAAGTAAAATTTATATAGGATTAAATATAGATATGTCTATATATAAATATATAGAGGTAGGTGTATTTATGCATGTATATACATGTAAATACAAGGAAGCAGATGGACTTTGAGCCTTTACTTAAATCTTACTTCAGTAAAAGAACAGTTGTTCTTATAATGTGGCATTATATGATCCTCACCTTCCTGACGTGATCACTGAAGACAAAAACGGTGCATAAACAAATGTGAAAAAAGCTGATGTTGCCCAGCTATTAAAATATATAGTGTCTGAGGTCTTAAAGGCTTGAAGATAAACAAGTGGCCATCCAGCAGGGAAGCAACAGAGCCCACATAGAAGAAGCACACCAGCCTGTGTGATCATGAGGTGCCAAGAGGAATAGGTATCAGAAGTTCAAAAAGTTCAAAATCAAGTTGACGTGAAGGAATGTGGACAAAGTGGAGATCCCAAATCCACCAGTAAAGTGATTGGACAGTCCCTCACAGAAGGGCCACATGGAAGGGATGTTAAACCCAGGGTGCAGTATAGCACTAATGAAACATATAGCTATCCTATAGTTCTTTACTATTTCCTCCCCTTATTATTATGGTTTTTGTCCTCATTAATATTGTTAGACCTGCATGTGTTCATTTGTATAATTAAGATCATTAGATGCATGAAAGCCAAGATAGATAACCCTTCAGAAACAGTAACAGGAGTAATGATTCCTTGAGGGTATGGGAAGAGGGAGGGGGGCAGCTGATAGCAATGATGACTGTATAAACCCACTTGAGGGGACTGAAATTAACAGAATTGCAGGTGAACATATACATTGGATTGTGTACGATATGGCAATTAAAAAATTAAATAATCGGGGAGGAGATGAGCCAGTCAGGGTGCGATGTAACAATGATGAGAAATACAATCTTCCTCTAGTTCCTAAAGGTTTCCTCCCCGCTCCCACTACCATGACTCGAATTCTATCTTGCAAGACTGGCTAGACCAGAGGAGGTACACTGGTACAGATAGGAACTGAAAATACAGGGAATCCAGGACGGATGAGCCCTATAGGACCAGTGGTGTGAGTGGCAAAACAGGGAGGGTAAAGGGAGAATGGGTAGGAAAGAGGGAACCGATTACATGGAACTGTGTGTGGCCTCCTCCCTGGGGGACAGACAACCGAAAAGTGGATGAAGGGAGACGTCGGACAGGGCAAGATATGACAAAATACCCATTTATAAACTATCAAGGGCTCATGTGGGAGGAGGGAGCGGGGAGGGAGGGGAAAAATGAGGACCTAATGTCGGGGGTTTAAATGGAATGAAAATGTTTTGAGAAACGATGTACAAATGCGCTTTACACAATTGATGTGTGTATGGATTGGGATAACAGTTGTATGAGCCCCTAATAAAATGTTAAAAAAGAAAAAAAATTTAAATAAATAAAAATTAGGGTTCCTGGAGGATAGGGTGGGGGAAAGAGGGAACTAAGGGGAGCTGATATTAACGAGTTCAAGAAGAAAGAAAATGTTTAGAAACTGATTTTGGTAGCAATTGTAAAATACCGTGTGATGTGATTGAACTATGTAATGTTATGATATCTGTAAGAGCTCCCAATAAAATGATTAAAAATTAAAAACAAATGCAAAAACATCACAATGTCTAAAAGACAATTTGGCTCACACAATTTCAGTTCAAACAAACAGCCAAAACACAGAGCCAGAAAATACTACGATCAAATGGCTGTAGAACTACCTTAGAAGGACTTCAAGAGAATGATGATATTTAGGCACCTTCAGTGGATTAAAAGAAAGTTCAAGAAAGCTACAGATGAAATGAAGAAAAACAGACAAAAGTTTAAAAGAATACAAGAAAACGCTCAAGAACAAAATTTTAAAAATAAGTGAAAAATTAGAAACCATGCTAAGGCTAACTTAGTGAACTTGAAGACAAACCTCTCAATATAAATCTGCTAGAGAAACAGAAAAATGTCTAAGAATTATGGGAATACTTACAGGTTATTGGAATTCTAGAACAGGAAGAGGGAACAAGAAACAGAGAAATTTGTTGAAGGGTTATTTTAAGAAAACTTCTCTAATATAAAAGATATGCACTAGAGAAGCTAAACAAATCCCAAACAGAATGGACTTCAAAAGAAAATAGCACAACTTTCTAAAACTAAAGACAAGGAAAGAATCCTGACAACTGCTTGGGAAAAGCAAAAAGTTACCTAGAAAGTTGGAACTAAAAAGACTAAGCTATAGTCTCAGCAGAAACCATAGAAGCAAGAAGGCAAAGGGTGACACAAATTAAATATTACCAACTAAAGATAACCTACCCAGCAAAACTGTCCCACAAATGCGATAGTGAAATTAGGACATTTCCAGATAAACAGAAATTAAATTTGCAAAACCAGATAAACCTTATAAGAAATACTAAATATAGTTCTTCAGACGGAGGACCAACAAGAGCAGATGACTAATTAGATTAACATACATGATAGCACCATTCAGAAGTCAACCCAGGTGCAGAAGTATCCAAAGTAAAAAACAAAATTCTCTAAGATTGACAATAGGGAACCAAAGATATCAATTTGTAAATAAAGAATTACAAAGTAATAGTAGGGAATAAATAGTGTAGTTACAGAATTTCCATATGGAGAACAATTGATTGTAAAATAGAACAGACTTTTTTCCCTTATTATTTTCTAACAGCTTTGTTAGCATATAATTCACATGCCATACAATCAATGATTTAAATATATTAAACAGTTGTGTAATCATCACCACAATCAATTTTATAACATTTTCTTCATTTTTTTACCCATTATTACTAGTTACCCATTGCCCCCCAACTACTCTTGCCATAATCCTAAGGAACTATTAATCAAGTTACTATCTCTATGGATTACTTATCCTGGCTATCATAGAAGGAAAATCATATAGAAAACCCCACAACAAGAATAAAACACAGAAAAACTTCAAAAGAAAGAAGATAATAGAAACTAGAACAAATTAAAAATGGAAAAAATGGGAAAGCAAATAATAATACAGTAGAACCCCTGTACCCAACCGCATCTGTATTTGACATAATCAGATTTCGATGTGAAATGTCAAGAAAATTTTGCATTAGAGCTTGAGCAAAACATAGGAATCTGGCCCGATGCACGTGATTTTTGTGAACAAAAGCAGTCCGTGTTTCGCTTACTCGGCGTTAGTTGGCATTGTTAGTACACATTGTTGAAACCTTTTGCAGCTGTGTTCCAAGCGTTTTGCTATAATTTTCTTAGATTTTGTGGCTTTTTGCACTGTTTTGGGATAAAAAAACATGGGTCCTAAGAAAGAGGTTTTTTAAAAACAATCATCATGATAAAGAACTGGTTAACCGGGTTGTCTATTGTTGATGATAATTTAATAAACCCTTTTAGAAAGCAGTTAAGAAAACGCCAATAGCAGACCACATTAGACAGATTTTTTTTTTTTAAGAGAAAGCCAGCCAGGTCCTGGTGGAAAAAAGCAAAGAAGGTGTGTGGGGGTGGGGGTGGGGGGGGAGGGGGCGGGGAGGACGGAACTCCTGAAAAGCAGCTACCAGTCGATTTTATGGAAGGGGATTTCCCTACCAAACAATGACTCTCTCTCCACCCCTCCTCTCCACATCTGTGTCCACAGATCCAGATCCTCATCAATCTCAAGGGATGGGCCATACTGTAGTTGTTAAAAATCTTTTAAATGTTGTGTTTCTTATTTAGATTATATTCTTTAACTCTGAACTTATTTACTTTGGAATTTCTGTGTAATGTTTTATATAAAAAGGCAAGGTTAGGGTAAAAAACTTGGTGGTCGAGAATGGATTCATCCGTTTTCAGTTATTCCTTTTGGGAAAAATTTATTTGGAACTTGACTGCATCACATCTTGATGTTCCTTCTAGAACAGATTCGTGTTGAGGCCTGGGGTTTTACTGTATGTTAATTTTAATCTAATTATATCTAAAGTGATCCACTTTCCAATATACTGTCTGAGAGTAAAATTATTCACATCCCTGATCAATGGTCTGAGGATGTTCAATGAAGGCTTAATCCTTGTGGGGACCCTGCAAATGGATTTGGGGCTTTCACTGTCATCTATAGTCTTCTGCAAACCAAGTCCTCAGAATTCAAGCTTAGATACAATTCCTTCCTCTGATCTTGGATTTTATTCTTACAATCCTTGGATCACACTGGTTGGTGTGCTTCTACCATGCGGGTTTACCTGACACCTCACTTAGATGGTTGCTTGTTTAAGACAAGCCTTTAAAACGTCAGATGCCATTCTTTCTGATAGCCTGGCCATTTAATTTCTTTATTACCTTTTGCTATAGCATTCGTATCTTCAGTGGTAACTTCCTAAGGACAAATATTGAGTAGGGCCAATATTTATTAAGAAAAAATTTTTCAAAAATTTTTTTTCTTAGATGAGATCTTCTGATTAAGTATAAGCTCAAAATCTATTTGTATACCTAGAACAGATTTTTTAACTTGGGGAAAATTAATAAACTATAAGGTAACATTAGAGAATATTAATATGCCTTCTCTAAAAATAAAAATACGTGAAAATCATAAAGATTTAGTAAACACTAAAAAACACGTATCAGTTTGTCATACTGTGGTGATTTTTGGGTTGCTGCCATGCTGCAAGCTATGTCATTGATATTTCAGATACCAGCAGGGTCACCCAGAGTGAACAGGTTTCAGCAGAGCTTCCAGGCAAACAGACTATGAAGAAGGAATAAGCTGTCCACTTCAGAGGAATTAGCCAGTGAATACCTTATGCATAACAACAGAATATTGCCAGATACTGGAAACCTTATGAGTAGCAGCAAAACATTGTCAGATATAGTGCAATATATGAGTCCCGCAGGTTAGAAGATGCTGAAAATATGACTGAAAAAGAGCTGCGTTCTCAAAGTAGAGTCAACCACATTAATGTTGGAGGAAATCCTTCAAAATCTTAATTTGCTGATGGGGCATGACTCAAAATGAGAAGAAACAGCTTTGAGCATCTATTAATAATTGGAATTTGGAATAATCAAAGTATGAATCTAGGAGAGTTAGAAGTTGTAAAAAATGAAGTGGAATACTTAATCCTAGGCATTAATGAGCTGAAATGGACTGGTATCAGCCATTTTGAATCACACAACTATATGATTAACTATGCTGGGAATGACAAATTTAAGAGCAATGGTATCACATTCATTGTTAAAAAGGACATTTAAAGAACTATCATGAAGTGCAAGGCTGTCCGTGATAAGATAAACATCTAAGCACCTACAAGGAAATTCAGACAATATAATCATTGTTCAAATGTATGCACCAATCAAAAAAACTAGTGATGAAAAAATAAATGTTACCAACATTTTCAGTCCAAAATTGATCAAACATGCAATCACGATGCAGTTGGTGATGGGAATGCAAAAGTGGAAACAGAGGAAGGAACAGTAGTTGGAAAATATGACCTTGGTAATAGAAACAAAACCAGAGATCGCCTGAAAGGATTTTGCAAGACTAGCAAGTTCTTCATTGCAAATACCTTTATTCAGCAATGCAGACAGCTACTCTACACATGGACTTATCCAAATGGAATATACAGAAATCAAAGTGACTACACTGTGGGAGGAGGTGATGAAGAAGCTCAGTATCAGCAGCTAAAACAAGGCCGGTGACCAATTGTGGAACAGACCATCAGTTCCTCATATGTACGTTCAAGGTGAAGCTGAAGAAAATCAAAACAAGTCCATGAGAACCAAATTAAGAGCTTGAGTATATCCTACCTGAATTTCTACAACATGTTAAGAATAGATCTGACACTTTGAACACCAGTGCTAGAAGACCTGATGGGCTGCGAGATGCCATAAAAAAAATCACCCATGAAAGGTAGCGAAAGGTCATTAAAAAGGAAAAAGAGGAAAGAAATAAATGATCAAAGTGGATGTCAGAAAAGACTCTTACCTTGCTTTTAATTGTAGAGTAGCTAAGGCAAATGGAAGAAATGAAGTCAAAGAACAACAGAAATTGTCAAAGGCCAGCTTGAGAAGACAAAGTAAAGTATTATAATGAAATGTGCGGAGACCTAGAGTGAGAAAACCAACAAGGCAGAACGTGATCAGCACATCTTAAAATGAAAGGACTAGAGACAAAATTCAAGCCTAAAGTTGTAATATTGAAAGAGTCTATGGGCAAAATATTGAATGATACATTACAGGATGCATCAAAAGAAGATGGAAAGAATACAGAATCACTAATACACACCAAATATATGAGTCAATTTTCAACCATTTCAAGAGGTAGCATATGATCCGGAACCAAAAGTGCTGGGTAAAGCTGCACGGAAAGCATTAACCAACAAAAGGCTCTAGGAACTGACTTTAATACTAGTGAACACGTTTCCACATGCTGATGAAGCACTGGAAGTACTCATTTGTCTATGCCAAGAAATGTGAAGACCTCTACTTGGCTAACTGACTGAAACGGTTCTATACTTGGACCCATTCCAAAGTGACCCAATAGTATGCACAGAGTATAGAACAATATCACTGGTATTACATGGAAATGATAGCAAATTTTGCTGAAATTCATTGAACAATGATTTGGCAGTTCATTGACAAAGACCTGCCACAAGTTCAGGCTAGATTCAAAAGAGGACATGGAACATTGCTGAGATAGTTAATTGTGCCAGCCTGGCCGATTAATCACATGTGGTGCTGGTTGAAAGGCGGAGGGATAAATGGGTGGTGAAGCCTCGCCTTTCTAGTTCTCGGGTCTCTTGTTTTGTGATGGTTGCATCGGGTGCAGCTGCCTTAGCAATTCCCTGCTTCAGCTTGCAAGATTGACTTCCTACAAGACATCCCCAAGGAGAAGCCGCTTGGATCTATCCCGATGCAACCGTGGGTGCTGGAGCAGCCGTGTGGTGACCCCTGCCAGTGCTGAGATGCTTACACGTTCATGGACTCAGCTTTCCTCCTGCAGTCGGCATCATTGCCTCTGTTTTGTGAGGTGGAGGACTTTGTGGACTGTGTTGGGTTAATGGGTTAATGTTGGACTTGTGGGCTTGGGCAGCATTGGGTTGGGATGTTCTCGTGATGCACCTTTTCTTTACATAAAACTCTCTTATACGTGAGTCGCCGTGGATTTGTTTCTCCAAAGTACCCAGAATAATACAATTGCTGAAGTTAGATGGATCTTGGCTGAAAGCAGAGAATAGCAGAAAGACTTTTACTAGTATTCGATTGACAATGCAAAGGCATTCAATTGTGTGGATCAAAACAAACTGGATAGCCATGAGAAGAATGGGAATGCCATTGTGCTCATGTGGAACCTGTCCATGGATCAAGAGGCACTTGTGCGAACAGAACAAGGAAATACTGCTTAAAATACTGTTTAAAGTCAGGAAAGCTGTGCCTCAGAGTTGTATTCTTTTACTATCCTTATTCAATAAGTATGCTGAGCAAATCATCAGAGAAGGTGGATTATATGAGGAAGAATTTTTCATCGTGGTTGGAGGAAGGCTTATTAACAATCTATGACATGCGGATGACACAACTTTGTTTACTGGAAGTGGAGAGGACTTGAAGAACTTGCCAGTGAAAATAAAAGATTGCAGCCTTCATTATGAATTATCACTCAATTTAAAGAAAGCCCAAATCTTCCCAACAAGACCAATAGGTAATAAAATGAGTGAGAAGTAGGAAAAAAAGGAAGTTGTCAAGGATTTCATCTTACTTGAATCTACAATCATTGCTCATGGAAGCAGCAGTCAAGAGATCAAATGGTGCATTGCATTAGATAAATATGCTTACACAAGACCTCCTAAAAATGTTGTAAAGTGAGGATGTTACTTAGAGGATGGTTAAACCAGACCATGGTGTTTCCAAACACCTCTATGTGAAAGTTGGATGTTCAATAAAGACTGAAGAAGAATTTATTCATTTGAATTGTGGTGCTAAGAAAGAATTTTGAAAGTCCCGTGCACTGCCGAAAGACGCCTTTCTACTCCCATAAACAGTTACAGTGTCGCAAATCCACAGGGGGTCGCTATGAGTCTGCATTGACTAGTGGCAGTGAGTTTGGTTTTGGCTTACATTTCAGATAATCAATTAACCCATCCCATTCCTGAGCTAGCAATTGGGTTAGAAATGAGCAAATGATACAATTCTGACCAATGTAACACGAGGGGAAATTACCAGGGAGCTCCTAGGATAGGTTTTATTTATTCATAGAAAGAGGCTCACACCCCAATCCCGCCCCAAAGAAAAAGAAGCTCACTTCCAAGGAAGAGACAGTCAGCCATGGACTCTAGGGGGTTGCTAGCAGCAGGCCCAGTAGCCAAGACAAAGAAGGGAAAAAAAACAGCCCAGGAAGATTAGCATGGACATTCCCTGTGGGTGGGCCCATCTCAATAAACCGCCCCCCACCCACAAACACACACACACACACACACACACACACACACACACACACACGCACACGTCACTGGGCTTTGTTGTGCCTGACAGCTGAATGATAGAAGCCACGTTAAGACCTTTAGTTCATAGAGCCAGCAAGCTGAAAAGGTGAGAGCAGTAAATCTGGGCGGAATGTGAGCATTCGTGCCACCTCAGAGGGCTTGTTATATTCAAGGCTAAGTAAGTAAGTATTGTCACAATCATAGAAACCTTCATTAAACAAATAGAGCACAACGTTAGTGTTCCTCAACACGTTCTCCATCTAGGTCTCTCAGCACCAGCAGGCGGCCTCCATTGCATTAGCCCTTCCCCCAGTTCTGCGCTCTCCAAATTGAACCAGTTGTATTTCTTTAACACGTACTTTGAATATGGGGAGCAACAGGAAATGGGAAGGGACAAGATCATACTTCTGGGGGAAATCAGGTAAGGTTTCCTGATGAAATTTTTCTTGTAGGACAGCCCTTGTTCCGCTCAAAGAATCAGCCGGAAGTTGTCATGATGGAAACCAACTATGTAGTGCCACTCGCTGACCGGGCAGACTTCTTCCTGGTAAGTGCCATCATTGTTCCGTGTCCTTGGAGTTCTCCGTCTTGAATTTCCCTATCCCAGCAGGTTCCCTGGGAAGCTACTGTTCTGGTTGTACCTTTGATTCTGGGGCACCTTAATGAAACCAAGACAGTGAATTCCTGAGAGCATGGGGCTGCAGCCATGCACCGATGGCAGAGACGTGTGTAGACATATTGTGTTTGGAATAAACATGTGCCTGTAGGGACTAGAGCCCTAGAGGCAATAATGTTCACTCTCCCTTGTCTGAGATACTAGGTATCCTCTGAATTTTTGAACCGAGGTTCTTGTTCTCTCAGACTAAAACAATGTAGGAGCTGTGGAACTGCTACTAAAAGAGAGACTCCTAGCTAGGCCTGTTAGCACTTGGCATAAGACCTTTGGGATAGGAGTCATTCACTGGTGAGAGGGTGAATTGACCTGGAGGGCTAAGCTCCTGGGAAATGTTCTCCACTGAAATAGCTATTTCCTTTGAGCGGGAGTTTAATTCTTCTATCAATATTAAGTCAAGATGGAGCATTTAAATTTTCACTTCCTGAATTATATTTAATAGTTACCCTTACTCTTGCTCAAGACCACTGGTGGATTCAGAAATAGAACACAGTGCCTACCCCAAGGTGGCAGCTTGCAATTCTCAGAGACCTGTGACCGAAAGGGCAGGAAATAGAAAGCAACCAAACAGGAAGTAGGCCCAGCAGAGCAAGAGCAGCACGAAATATTTGGGCATGGCTCAAGAATTGGTCTATTTACAGAAAAGGTAAATACCAAGCCAGCAATTTAGACCTGAATTTTTTAATTTGGAAGATCTTCAGAGGATGGTGAAACAAGGGGAGGGGTCACATAAAGAGGAGGAAGAAGCGAGAAATGATGTATCTTTCTAGAGAATTGTTGCAGAAGCTCAAGAATGAACCTGTGTTCTGAATAGAGAATGGCAGTTGTAAAATATTTTTTGCAATTTCTTTGACCCTACTTCTCTCAAGAGGTCGAGTCTTTGGCTCCTGCCTTAGAAACGGAGCTAAGCCTTAGTGAGTGATTGACCAGTAGAAGACGGCATAAGGGACGCTGTGACGTTCAAGGCTAGATCAAAAGAGGTCATACAGCTTCTACCCAGTTGGTTGCACACCCTCCTGGCACCGTGAGCACCGGGAGCTGCTATCAAAGAAGTCCTACCACCCCGAGCACACCGTGCTGTAAGGAAGCACAAGATAACCCCTCCGGGAGACTACTGGTAAAGGACCAGGCAGGAGGAAAGAGGTGCCTGGCCAGGTGATCCCCCACAACCCCTCTTTCAGCTCTGGTCACTGTCTAAACCAGAGATGCTAAACCAGAACCACCTAGTGGAGCTATTCCGGAGCCGGACCCAAGAAGATCAGGAGAGAGAACAACAAACAAACAAACGATGGTTGTTTTAAGCCAATGACAGCATTGGGTGGTTTGGAATGCAGCAGCAGTGAAGCAGAACTAGGGCGAGGTGATTTGAATGCCTGGGCTCTTAGGTGAGGAAAGATCCAAGGACCCATTAGAAATCATTAGCACTAATTACTGTGACTACTACCAAGATGAAGTGGTTTCCAGTCTAAGGACCTGTTACCAATAATCAAAGCAAATGCCTAATTGGTGAGGTCAAACAAATTTGTTTGTTTGTTTGTTTGTATCTTGATTCTAAAAGAACTGTAGTTGATATAAAATGTTTACATATTAGACTACGTTGCTCAAGGGCAGTTTGTATAAGTGACCTTTACTACTTTTCATCCCATTTTAGAAATTCATATAGCCCCAAACTGTGAAAGATATTTAGGCTAATCACTGTTTAGCCATTCAAAAGCCACAAGTTGAGCGGGCTGGAACCTCTGGACACTGGGTACCAGTTTCCTGGCCTTGCAGCATCCAATCACTGAACCTTTCTTTTTTTTTTTGCTAAACAGATTTTATTTTCCCTTTCCCATCCCACCCCCCCACTGAACCTTTCTATAAGGGAGAGACCATGAAATGGGTCAGAGCAGAGTGGGCAGCCAGTGGTGTAGTCAGTGGGCCACATTTCAGGACATGGGGAGCGATGATTCATGACAGAGAAGTCAAAACCCCCGGCTCACAAGATCTGCTACAAATTCCTCTTGTTCTTAAAGTGTTGAAAGAACATAAATCAAAATGTACTATGTATACAGGCAAAGTGGAAAATTCATACAAAATGTCCTGAGTGGGCATCACTACAGAGACGTTGAGTAGATTGATGGCTGCCTCAAGCTGGAAGATTGGGGAAAGGGGGAGAGTGAGGGTCGGTGGGCACAGGGTTCCTTTATAGGGCGATGAAAAGAGACTCGAAGTGAGTGTGACCATGGTTCACAACTCCGACTACAAAGCCTTGACTTGTACACTCTAAATGTGTGAATTATACTGCTGACCGGCCTTTTGGCTGAGATCAGGTGTGAAAGTGTGGATTGTATGGTGCTGGATTATGTCGCAATCAAGCTGTTTTTGTTTCGCTTTAAGCAACGTAGGATCGTTTATAAGAGAGGTAATGGATAAAAGTCAAGTCTCTGTCGTAATGAAAATGTTCTCATGGATGCTTACTTAGATCTTTCCTGGTCACATCAGGGGTGGCAGATTGCTCTGGAGCCCCAGCTCTTCAAGCTCTTGCCATAAAAGACAAGAAAATAGCACACAATGTAGGCTTTGCAGGCCAAGAGGCAAGGCTGGGGGTATTGTGTAGGGAATTAAATAGCAAGGTGAAAAACCAATGTCCTCAAGTTTCTGTTGATGACATGAAAAGATAATAACAGAATACTTTGGGAGATTACATTTGGGTTTACAGTTCTTATGTTTTGTCATCAAAATTGACATTAAACCTTCTTTTGCGAAACAACATTCTTAACTCATGGGCCACACAAAACATGCTGGGTCCCGACTGTAGTTTGCTACCTTGAGCTCTGTAAAGACTGGTGTCCAGAGTGAGTTCCCCCTCCAGGGCCTAGGGCACAGAGCCTCAGTGGGCACAAGGGCAGTGACGTTCCCTGGTGGCATTGTTGAGTGAGCATTGGACTGCCAACCTCAAGATGGGCAGTTCAAAACTCCCAGCCTCTCTGCAGGCGAAAGATCACACTGTGTGTTTCTTTGGCAGCCTTCTATAAGGTCGCTATGAGTTGGAATGGACTTGATGATGGCAGTGCTTTGGGTGTTTGGGGTTAGGGCAGTGATAACCATCGATGACTCCCAGAGGAAGCTTAGTTCTCACCCAAGGAGCACCTACAAACCAGGCACAAATTAAGAGTATGGTTCGGACTCTTATTTTTTGTTGTTTAGAGACCCTTAAATAGTCCCTGAGTGGGGCAAATGGCTAGGCACTCCACTACCAAGCAGAAGGTTAGTCGGTGGATCAAACCTCCGCTGAGGTACCTCGCAAGACAAGCCTGGTGATCTCTTCTCAAAAGGCCTGGAAACCCCATGAGGTGCAGTCCTACTCTGAAGCACGTAGTCGCCATGAGTCAGAATCAACTTGACAGGAATAGATTTCTTTTGGTTTTTCCCTTTGGAAGGCCCTACATATTAGTTACTAGTGGTGTCAGCTGCCATGAAGTTGGTCTCCAGTTGTTCTGTATCGAACTGAACAACACGCTGCTTCAGGCCCTGTACCAACCCCATGTTGGCTTTCAGATTGAACTAGATATTAATGCCTGGCTTTACAATGTCACTTATTATTAGGAGGGGAAGAAAAAGAGAGAGAGAGACACACACACATTTTCCAGAAACGTAACGGTAGAATGAATGTTTTTTAGCTGTTCTGCAGTTCCTGGAAGAGCATAATACATCTGAGATCCTAGAAGAGAGGTGAAATTGCATCTTAGTTTGTTTCAATTTTATATCTCTAGAAAATGATATGGTATAGAGAGCTTCCAACACATTTAATAAAGCTTACAATTGGGAACTCAGGCCCTATTTGTACTACCGGAGTCAGAGGCATCCCAGTGAAAGAAGAGTGAGGCTGTAATTAATTTTCTGATGTGTCCTACATGAGCACTTAAGGCCAAGGCCACAGTTCAATGATTGCCAAGTCACTGTGAGCATTGTGAGCACTCTATTGGGGTAGCTGGTCTTAGGGTTTTTGAATTTTTCATAATACGACTGCTGCAGTAAACCTGAGTCATGCATATTCCAGGGACAAGATGGGTTCTGGGCCCCTGTTGAACTCTACCCCTAATCAAAAACAGTTAGTTCTGAAAACAAGGCCCTGCTTGAGACTCACATTGCTCACTGTAACTTGGACAACATAGAAAAGGTGAAGAAAAAAATGAGGGAAGTGCTTTCAGCCATTCAAACAGATGAGTTTGAAAAATGTTTCTAAGAATGCAATAGCAGATTTAACAAATGTATTAAGTGTAGCAGGGAGTATTTTGAAGGTGATAAGGTTGTTTTGTATAATAATAATCCATAGCTTTGGGGGGGGAAATCCGTTTTGGTGGGGAGGGGCATACCCTCTTGTAAGATAGCTACCTTCTTGCCTTTCATGAGCTTCTCAGGTTGAACATAACCCACACAAAATTCACAGATCTTCCTCTTTCGATCCACAAACCTGGCTCTTCCAGTGGGCCTCCTTTCATTCCATGATGCTGTTCAACTCCCTCTAGACCCCACCTGCATTTCTTTTAGGTGCAACGATCTCTTGCTTTTTCATGACAAACACTTCTTCCCTGCCTTTTAAAATATTGACAATGGTCCTTTATTCTTACTCATTGTTTGTATTTTTATCTTTCTTTATATTACTATTGTTTTATCCT
This sequence comes from Echinops telfairi, assembly GCF_000313985.2. Lineage (NCBI taxonomy): Eukaryota > Metazoa > Chordata > Mammalia > Afrosoricida > Tenrecidae > Echinops > Echinops telfairi. Next base: position 11,048,959 of record NW_022106471.1, read on the forward strand.
TACCACTTCACTTTGGTTTTGTTCTTTATTATTTCTGTTGGGCTTACAGTTTGTGAAGCACAGAAGTAGTGGATGCACAGAGATAACTGATTCAAGGGTTTGTAGAGGATGTAGGGTGGAGGAGATCGGGAGAGTGAGGGGATTTCAGAAGTAAACAGTGAAGGTGGGAGGGGGAGTGAGCACTAGAACAGAATGTGATTACACAACTCATTTTAAAGGCCATTTGATCATGGCTGGGGAGAAAATGTTCTGAAATTGATTGTGGTAATGATTATTTAATTCTTCTTGATATAAATGAACTATGGAATTGTATGATAAGTGGATTAAATGCCAACAAAACTGTTTTTAAAAAAGATTGCACCTTAAGAACACTTTGGAGACCTGAAATCAGGAGTGTATTGTGATCTGTTTTGATTTTTAAAGCCCATAAAAGCCTCAGCTGCTGTGTAGAGAAAGTTCTGGAGAGCAGGGCCAGGGAAGTGAAGTGAGCCCATAGGGATTGAAATTAGACACACGGGCCAGTTGATGGTGACTTATAAGAAGGGGACGTTCTGATGATGTAGTGGCTTACTCGTTGACCTGCGAGCAATAAGATCAGCAGTTTGAACCCACCAGCTACTCTGCAGGAGAAAGGAGAGGCTGTCTACTTTTGTAAAAATTTAAAGTCTCAGAAACTCAAAAGAAAAAAAAAAGAAAGAAACTCAAAAAAAGTAATTTTCCTCTGTGCTGTAGAGTAGATTCGAGTCAGAACCGACTTCACGGCACTGGGGAGCTGTGCGCTAAGGTAGTAGCCATGGTATGGGGGACAGTGTACATGCATTGGTAACCTGTTCCTAGACAGGGTCTTCAGTGCTGCGAACTTCTTGTGTGTGGGTGTGACACAGAGGAAGACTTGGCCGTTGAACAGCACCATGAATGAAAGGAGGCCCACTGGAAGAGCCAGGTTTGGGGATCGAAGGAGGAAGATCTGTGAAATTTGTGTGGGTTGGGGGGAGCGGGGAGGGAGGGGAAAAATGAGGACCTAATGCCGGGGGTTTCAGTGGAGAGAAAATGTTTTGAGAATGATGACGGCAATGAATGTACAAATACGCTTTACACAACTGATGTGTGTATGGATTGTGATAAGAGTTGTATGAGCCCCTAATAAAATGATTTAAAAAAATAAATATAGAAAAAAAAAAGAAAAAGAAATTTGTGTGGGTTATGTTCAACCTGAGAGGTTCATGAAAAGCAAGAAGGTAGCTATCTACAAGAGGGTACCTATCCCCCAAAACTGGATTTTTTCCCCAAAGCTGTGAATTAATTTTTTTTACCAAATAACCTTATCACCTTCAAAATACTCCCTATTACACTTAATAAATTTGTCATATCTACTATTGCATTCTTAGAAACATTTCTCAAACTCATCTGTTTGAACGGCTGACAGCACCTCCCTCATATTTTTCTTCACCTTTTCTATGTTGTCAAATTGCTCTCCTTTCTTGTCCCTCTTCATTCGAGGAAACCAAAAGAAATTGCATGGAGCGAGGTAAGGTAAGGTATGTGGGGCAAGCAAAGCATGCTGGGTTTTTTTTTTTTTTTTTGCCAAAAACTGGCACACTAAGATGGCTCTGTGAGCAGGTGCATTTTTGTGGTGGCAAAACCAGTCCCCCGTCTGCCACAAATGAAGCCTTTTTTTGTCACACACTTATGAAATCTTTTCAGAAACTTGATAGAAGGCTTGATTAACTGTCTGACCTAGTGGAATGAACTCCAAATACACTATCCCCCTTACATCAAAAAATAAATGAACATTATCCTGATTTTTTTCCCTGATTCTTTATTTCACTTGACAAACTATTTTGAGCAAGGTGATGATGATGTCTTCCATTAGCTTGGTTGGTAATGTGAGACTAGTGTGTGTCTTGTGACAGTAATGGCCTTGTAAAAAAGGTCAGGGTCTCTTTGGAGCTGTTCTTTGAAAGCACGGCATGTTTCCACTCGGTGCGTTTTCCCTGGTCAGTCGGAACCTGAGGCACAAATTGTGCAGTGCCCCTTCTTACTCCCAAACCTTCCCTTACAGTTCAATGAACTGAGCTCCAGGACAGGCCAGCTAACGTCCCCATCTCTTCAGTGGTCCACTGTTGGTCTTTGAGCACACGTGTACAACTTTTGTCAACATTTTTGTCCATGTGGGAAGTTGATGGACATCCAGAACAAGGTTTGCCATCAATAGCCATTTCACCTTAAAAAAAAACACTTTTTAAAGATTATTTTATTGGGGGCTCTTACAGCTTTTATAACAATCCATACATCAGTTGTGTCAAGCATATTTGTACATATGTTGCCATCATCATTTTCTAAACATTTACTTTCTATTTGAGCCCTTGGTATCAGCTCCTCTTTTTTCCTTCCTTCCCCCACCCTCCATTTCACCATTTTTGACACAAGAAAACTGCTTGCACATTTGTAGGAAGGACTAAATGTTTCTGAGTATTTCAGCAGGAAATGAATGGCGAGTGCAAAGAGGTAATTGAAGAGAGTTTCACAAAGGGCTTCTTAACAGAGGTGGCGGCAGAGGTGGCGGTGTGGTTCAGAGCAGCGACACAGGCTGTATAGGCATCCAGGAACTAGACACAGGGAAGTTCTAGCCAAGAGCAGGGGAAAAAACTGTTACCAGAACTCTGAGCATTCTGATCCAGGTGGGCTGTGACTGGAAAGCAGCTAGTGCCCTGACCGGGCAAGGGTGGGGGTGGCTGGGTGTGTGTGTATGTGTGCAGTGGGGACAGATAAATATTCCATCTACTCTCCTCCCACTGTCTGTACTCCCTCCCATTGGCCAAACTCAGATCTGGGGTGACCAGGAAGGTCGTCTGTACCTGACTCGCTGCAGAGCAGGGCAGAGAAGTCTTGGCTGGGGAGAGCGTGGGGCCAGCCACACCAAACAGTACAGTGTCGACACCATGCATGCAGCAGACTGCAATAAGCCAAAGGAATATTTTGAATGACTTCAAATCTTCAAATAAAGAAAGACTGTTTTGAAAAAAATTGTTATTGTCAATGTAAAGTATTTACTTTCACCTCACAAAACTTCTTATTTAATTGCAAAAACTAAAAAGTCCTACATGATAGGAAAAGATTTCATGTTACCCGCTGCTAATAAAGTGTCAGAAATAGTTCATGGGGAAAAGTAGGGGGATAAAAGTCACTTTAAAAGATTCCTTGAAACTGGAAATACAGGGAATCCAGGGCAGATGATCCCTTCAGGACCAGTGGTGTGAGTGGTGATATTGGGAGGGTAGAGGAAGAGTGGATTGGAAAGAGGGAACCGATTACAAGGAACTATATGTGAAGCTCCTCCCTGGGGGATGGACAACAGAAAAGTGGGTGAAGGGAGACATCGGACAGGGCAAGATAGGACTAAATAATAATTTATAAATTATCAAGGGCTCATGAGGGAGGGGGGAGCGGGGAGGAAGGAGAAAATGAGAACCTAATGTCGGGGGCTTTAGTGGAGAGGAAATGTTTTGAGAATGATGAGGGCAATGAATGTACAAATGCGCGTTACATAATCGATGTATGTATGGATTGTGATAAGAGTTGTATGAGCCCCTAATAAAACGATTAAAAAAATTAAAAAATAAGAGCTAGGAAAAAAGAACGATTCCTTGATTGGATGATACGACTTCCAAAAGAACTTCTGAAGTTAGTAATGGTCAATTCCAGCAGCTTCTTGCCATGCTTAAGGGTAGCCATTTTGCAACTCATCTAGAGGAAACCGCTGGTACTTCTAACATGACACAGTTTTATTTTATGGAAGATATGTATATGAAGAAAGCATACCTGAGGAATTATTGTTTTGTTGCATTTTAGAAGAACCACAAAAGTGAAATATAGAGATATGTTAATATAGATGAATGTTTTACAAGTGAAGTTTACAGTGGAAAACCTGCTCTGAAATCTGCCCAGGTGGTGCTGGAGCAATGATGGGTGAGAATGCTGAATTTGTAGCAAAAAGTTAAACCTGGTGACCATGAACAGCCACTTTTACTCATTTCGTGATTCATCAGGGAGCACTCATAGTGCGCGCGCGCGTGCGTGTGTGTGTGTGTGTGTGTGTGTGTGTGTGTGTGTGTAACCAGGGTTAGATGTGTGCTCCGTGATACTATCTGAATCATTACTTCATTAAAAGCCATGCCCTTAACAGCCATTTGTTTTCAAACCTATGCAAACACGTTGACTTGGATTATAAAAGCTTATTACTACAAAAAGGGGCAAGATGGCTCTCAAGGGGGTAAAGTTAAACAGATTATTGAAATTGAAAGACGAATTTGTTATGCTTTTGACTGAGTAGAAATGTGTTTTTGTTCATTTTTTCATAATTATAACTTTCAAAATGGTGTTATTTGACAGATATTTGTTTTAAAACTCAATATTAGAACATGTCATTTCAAGGAAAAATTGTAATATATTTATGTTAAAGGATTAAATAGAAAGTTTTACTTTAAAAGTTACTTAAAAAGACTAGGGTAGAAAATGATTCTTTAGAAATGCTGACAGCTGCAGATGACGGCCTAATTGCAGAGAACCTTCCCAAAGAGTTCGTTGTAAGAGTTATAAAGGATCATCTTGGAGGACATGGAGCGGGTGCTATTTTTCAGAAATACTTCTCTGCAAATTTTGACTCCAAAAAACCCAAGTTGGGTTCACAGACCATACTCAATTGAAATAAAAGCATCATTCACCTCCCATTAAAAGTTCAAGAAGAATTTATTGAGTTATCAAGTTGAAAACACGACTTTCTTAGAAAGCTGTTAAATGAATTTTGGCTTGGGTTAGGAGAGAATTCTCGGCCATGTCTGAAATGACCCTAAACATACTTCTGCTATTTGGGCTACACATTTATGTGAAGCAGAGTTTTCAGCATCGATGATTATAAAATCAAAATATCAATCAACTCTGAAAATGTTGAAGATGCTCTACATCCTGCAGTATCAAATAAGACTTAATTCTTTACGTAAAAATACACAAGCACATTTATCTCAGTATGCAAATTTGCTTTAGTCTTTAATCAATGGTAAGATCATGAGTACCAAAAATGTTTTAAAATACATTTCTTTATGAATTATTATCAGTAAGTGTTTGATTTATAGCCATTTTATATACTATTTATATACTATATATAAATATATGTACTATTTTATATACCATATATATAGCTATTTTATATACTATCTATATACTAAATATAGCTATTTTATATACCTCGACAAGATAGACTGAAACAGTGGCTGCAACAATGGGCTCAGACACACAAACATTGGTGAAGGTGGTGCAGGACCCCACGGGGGCTGTTCTCTTCTGGTGTACACAGAGTTGCTATGGGTCAGATCCGACTAGATGGCACCTAACAACAACAACAACAAAAACAACATATAACTGAAGTTAATGTAAGAATTTTTCAGGCGAAAACGGGATGGAGGGTGGAAAAAGTTTAAGAAACCTGCTATAGACTACGTGTGAATAATCTCAGGAGAGAGTAAAATGATAGTAAACATTTTTTTCCCACTTTGAAAACAAAGATGATTCTACATATCTAGATTTAGACTATACAGAGCTTCTAAGAAGGCTTTATTTGGCAGATAAGTTACTTTGCTTTTATTTTCTTTTTTATGTATGCACAAGAGTAATGTATGAACGGAAGGTACTTGGTAGAATAGTGGGTTATGAGATGGGCCGCTCACTGCCAGGCTGGCAGTTCAAACCCACCAGTGGCTTTGAGGGAGAAGGATGAGGTTTCTGCTCCTGTAAAGATAGGAAACCTAGGAGCAGTTATACTCTGTCCTAGAAAGTCATTGTCAGTTGGAATTGACTTGATGGCAGTGAGTTTAACACATGATAAAAATCTGTGTCCCAATCAGCCTTACAGACATTGTTAAATAAGTATAAAATCAATGTTTCACATGATGAAGAAACACCATGTACAAGTTTACAGGCAGTTTTTCCCCCAGTTAGTGGCTGTTGAGGTGACTCTAACTCATGGCAACCCCATCTGTGCCAGACTACAGTTGTGCTCCAGGGGCTGATTGTGAGGTCTTCTGAGGTACCTCTGGAGGGATTCAAACTTCCACCCTTTCAGTTAGCAGCCAAGCATGTTAACTGTTCACCCCAGGTCAGATATAGGACTACATCCCCAAACCAAAAAACCCGCTGCCATCAAGTTAATGCTGACTCATAATGACCCTATCGGACCAGGGTCCCAAGGATTAACAGGATGTAGAAGGTAATCCCAGAAGCAGCTCAACACTCAGCAGATATGGAAAACATGAGCCTATCTGCTGCCCCCATAGCAGTTAAACCAGTCGTATCAGTCCTGATGCTGCCTCATTCAAGCAGAGAAGGAATTGATCAATCCATTGGGCAGTTGGGGATATTACAGGAAAGGTGGGAAAGCCTAGCTGAGAGTAGTTCGACGGACAGAACCGGTTCGGTGAAGACACAGCTGTCAGTTGCTGAGCTGTGGACACCCTGCTGAGGAGGATTCTTTCCTGGGCTCGCATTCGGGCATCACTACCTCTTGATTCAAAGTCATGGTTGGTGCATCTCATCGGGTGAGCCTTAGTCATGTGACTGCACAGAAGGCCGGGGAAGTAAGTGGTGTTTCCAGTTTCTGCAAGAGGAAATAGACTGTCTCTCGTCAAGAGTTTTAAGGAGAGGGAAGAGATTTAGATCAGATGAGGGGCAGCCAAAAAACATAATGAATGTTGACTTTACCCACCTAAAGAGAGTCCTCTAAACCCCAGAACACACACTTGGGACTGGTATCCCCTGAAGACCCCAGCAGAGGCCAACAGTATGGGAGGGAAGGATGAAAAGCAGAGAAAACATGAACCTAAAGAGCAAATCTTGTACCTGGCAGCCTTATCTGAATGCTTCTCGGTCTATGTCCGTTTTCCATTGTTCTTGATCATGACCTTTACACTCTTTTGGAAGAAGTCCTTCATCAAGAGGTAAATTGTGACTTAGGTTAGCCACCTGGAATCTGAAAACATCTTTATCCTCTTGCAAAATTTAGAAACGCTCAATGGTGCTAGGCTCCACTCAGCAACCCTTACTGGAAGTTCCTTTCTATATCCATCCATGTCCCCTGTGTTCCTGTCAGACCAAGGACACAGCCCTTGAGTGAGCAGCCACTGCAGTCATCAACTGGTCAATTGGCACTCTGGAAGGAACAAACAAACAACAACAAACACCACACCCTGCTTTGTAGCATTCACCAATTTCCTTGGTGTGAATATTGCCGCTATAAATTCTAAGCTACTGAGGTGGTGACTTGAAAACTCCCAGAATATTTAACCATAGGTTGTTGTGAGCCAATGCCCATGCCTGGAATTTCTTAGATCAGTGAAACAGGCTTTCCAAAACCAGGTCCCTCAGTTGTCTCATCCGGAAAGTCACTTATAGTCAACTCCTCAGCGAAGGCTGTCCTTGAACGTCCACCTCCATGAGGGCTGCGGCCTCCGTCTTTGCTCAGTGCTGTACTGTCTATCACGGCAAACCCACTGCCAGGGAGTCCATTTCAACTCAGAGTGACCCGACACAGGTTTCTTAGTGTCCATTTTCATGGGAGCAGACAGCCTCACCTTTCTCCGACAGAGTAACCGATGACGTTGAACGACCAACTTTATGGTAGCAGCTTAATGCCTAACCCACAGCACCAGAAGGTTCTGAATGCCTGTTTATTTCTGATGGTAATTCTGCGGCTCTTCCCTGGGGCCTGCCAAGGACAAACACTTCTGTCGTGGCGGGCCCACAGAGCACCGCTGTCCCTTGCCTTGGGTGTCGGAGCTGTGTCCCAGGCAGTGGAAACATTCTTCCTGCCCCAGTTTTGCTGTGAAGGGAGACGGGTCTCTGACTCTTCACACCAAGGCTCAGCCAAGATTGAACACTTTCACTTACTTCTCGTGCTGGCTGGTTCCTTCTGTATCACGTGGCAGCCCACACTAGTTGCTGTATTTATTAGGGTTCTTGCTCTTTGTTTCTCTCTGCTTCCGGGTCAAGGCATTTGTTTTTCTAATATACCCTTTAGGTTCCCTCGGTGGGGTCAGACCCAGCGAGCAGTACAAAGTTGAGCAGTTTTGCATCTGTCAAACACAAGGCTATTGACACAAATCTTGTCCTTCTTTGTCTCTGGGGTGGGGTGGGGGTGGGTCATCGTTCCTGGATGGTGCAGTCCTTTTGAATTCACATTCAAGCCAGGCTTGGACTCATTCTATCATTGTCTTGTCTTGTTTCCTTGAAGAACGTGCCATCTCTCTGTGCCTTCCCTGAAAGTCCTCCTCCAAAAGTTTCCCCAGCATCTTCGCTCAGGGCACGTGCGTGCCAGGCCTGTCTCCCCACCTGTAATACCAAGTCAAACTCACTGGTAGGACTAGGCTCATCTTTCTCAGACAAATCTGGGTGCAATTGCACGGCCACCTGGTGCAGTCCTTGGAGTCTCGAAAGGGTGCTTCCCCAGTTTAAATGCTTGTTGGCTCCTTCTCCGACCTTTGAAGAGGCCACTTCTCAAAAGCTTCCTGGAACTGCCCTCCCTGGTGGTGGGTGGGCGGTGTACTTATTCCAGTGTTTTCTCTGAAATCTTGCCTCCCTCTGTTAGAGGTCCTGGGACCTCATCACCTCCAGTTTGGTGTCGTGATACCTGAAACAGTTAAAAACTACTGCCATAGGGTCGGTTCCGACTCACAGCAACCCTAAAAGACAGAGTAGAAATAAATGCTGCATGGGTTTCCAAGATGGTAAATCTTTTTTTTCCCAAACGCTTTTATTGGGGCTCTTACATCGCTTATCACAATCCATACATTCATTCATCCAGTGTGTCAAGCACATTTGCACATATGCTGCCATCATCATTTTCAAAGCATTCTCTTCCCACTTGAGCCCCTAATATCAGCTCCCCATTTCTTCCCCCTTTCTCCCTGGATGTTAATTTTTTTTATGGGAGCAGAAAGCCTCATCTTTCTCCCATGTTGGGAGTATTAGATCCCAGTACATCTCCTTTCACTGTTGGTATTGTATTATCCTGGCCCCCACCATCAAACCTTTCCCCTAAGGAAATCCCTCTCTGTACTTGGCCATGGTAGTAATGACCAAACCCAACCCAATTCATGCTGTTGAGTCATTTCTGACTCATATCATACCCTATAGGGCAAGGTAGAACTGCCCCTGTGAGTTTCCCAGACTCAAACTATTTGCAGGAGTAGAAAGCATCGATTTTCTCCCAAGAAGCAGTTGGTGGTTTTGAACTGCTGACCTTGTGGTTAGCAACCCAGCTTGTAACACTAGGCCACCAGGGCCCCTATTAGTGATGCCTAGAGGCCTACCAATTTAGATGGACATGGCTGCCAACGACCATACCGGTTCTGTGTCTCACCCCTCGGTTATCAACCTGCTCTTTTCTTGGTCTTTCTTTAATTGTCCTCTCTTTTTTTTTTTTTTTAAACATTTTATTAGGGGCTCATACAACTGTTATTGCAATCCATACACACATCAATTGTGTAAA
>NW_022106471.1:11059633-11062121 GCF_000313985.2 Echinops telfairi
TCTGCTACCTTAATACTAAACCTACAAATATAGGCACATAGATCTATTTCCCCATCCTCATATATAAATATAGAGTTCCAGGTTTTTACAATCACAACCAACCCTCTTAACAATGACTCACCGTGGAATCATAGCAGCCTATCTGTATCTTCCCCCACACCTACTCTCCCCCAGACCCTTCTGGCTCAAGCTATTTGGGGGTGGGGGGGAAGGGGTGAGTTACAAAGACTAGAGCTCTCCTCTGACCATGGACCAGGGATGTGAACAGCCTTGCTGTCATGCAGAGTGGATTGGAAAGTGGATCGCTGCAGGTGCAATTAGGCTAAAATTGAGCACCCTGTCATTGGAGATCCTTTCTGAGCCATTTAAATGTGTTCTTGTTTTGAATAGTTTCTGCTTCCTTTTCATTCGAGAGTTTTATCTGTTTTACTTTGTTGTTGTTAGTTTTTCTGTTACATTTTACTGTTTTTCTGTAAATGAAATCCAGGATACCTAAATCTAGAGAGACAGTAACTAGATCACGGTTCCTCGGGGAGTGGGGGAAACGGGGAGCTAATAAGGATGAGTGCGGCTGAAGAACTCGTTCTAAAACTGTGGTGATGGTTGTACAGCTCTTCTCGATGTGCTTGAGCCATTGAATGGCATGATATGTGAATCATATGCCAATAAAAGTGTGGAGGGGAGAAGGGTTATGGCTTAAAGAACCACATCCAATAATTCACTGCACTGCAGGGATTCCTGGCACAAATGAAGACTCCAGGGTGGGCAGAGGGGAAGGCCAGGATTGGGGGCGGGGGGGAAGGTTTGAGGAAAGCTCACGTTTTAACATTGAAATATGACTTCAGGGAGGAGGCCTGGACCAAAGGCCCCAAGGAGAGGCCACAGAACAGGAGGAGGAATGGCAGGGTTGTGTGTCACCGAGCCGGGGGAAGGATATTTTCAGAAGAGAGCCATCAGCAGGGTCAACATGTTCTGAGTGGGCCAGTGAGATGAGGCACCTTAACTGTCCCTTCGGTTTAGCCGCATGGACCCTCCTGGTGATCTTACTGCAGAACACAAGGGGGGACCAACATTGGTGGCAGCTGCGGGACACAGTTGTCCAAGGAAAGATTTTGTTTTTTTAATGAGAGAGATGAAAGCTCATTTGAAAACTTGAGGAACCACAGCCGCATGCTCACAGGCAGCTTGTGTCGGGGTCCGGCTGCCCAGGCTTCATGCTCCAAGGCAAGAACCATGGGGTGAGAGCCAACTGCTGGGTGCACTCTGTTCTCGTTTGCTCAAAAATTCAGGATGAGGTTGCCGCAGTCCACTGACAGGGCGCTTCGAGAAATTCAAGCCAGATTCAGAGGAGAACATAGAATGAGGCTATCACTGCTGATGTGAAAGGATCTAGGATCAAAGCTGAACGTACCAGATGTGTTTTCTTGACTATGAAAAGGCATTCAACTGAGTGGATCATAAAAAAAATTGCAGCTAACATTGAGAGGAATGGAAATTCCAGAACACTTAGTTGTGTGCAGGCAGAACCTGTATATGGACCAAGAGGCAATCGTTTGAAAGGGATATTGTGTGTTTTAAAATCAGGAAAGGTGTGCAGTAGGGTTGTATCACCTCACCACACTCATCAACCTGTATGCTGAGCAAATTGTCTGAGCATGTGCGTTCTACGAACAGAAGCATGGCATCAGGATCGGAGGAAGACTTACTAACAAAAAGACTTACTAACAAGCATGCAGATGGCACTTTTTGCTTGCTGAAATCAAGGCAGACTTGAAGCACTTATTGATGAAGATCAAAGATGGCAGCCATCAGTATAGTTTCAGCTCCATGTGAAAAAACCAACAAGCAAAATCTTCACAACTGGACTGTGGCGGTCACATAATCTGTCAGCTGGCGAAGGGGTGGAGTCTAGCCTGTCAATCAGGTCGCCGCAGCTTCATGACCTCATTTGGAGTCACGAAGGAGATAAATAGCTCACTGGAGGCCAGATACGCTCTCTGCTTTGACTTCCTGCTGGCAAGTCGCTTGGAGCTACCTTGATGGCAGTCAGAGTCCTGGAGCTGGAGGAGCCACATGGAGACCCACGCCAACACTGAGATGCTTCCACAGCCACTGGATCTACAAGACTTTCTACTCACTGGCCTGTGATCTTCCTGCATCCGACAACATTGCAAGTGTTGCATGAGTCTGAAGAGGAATTTATAGACTGGTATCGGACATATGGGCTAATATCGGACTTACGGACTTGATCTGGACTGAACTGAGATGTTTTATTAATATAGGATTGCTCTTTTATATAAAGTTCTTTCTTATACACATATGAGTGCCTCTGGATTTGTTTCTCTAGTCCACTTAGACTAACACATGGACCAATAGACAACATTCATGAAAATGGAGCAAAGATCCCCCCAACTACCAGGACCCCAATATTGCCTTGCAGACCTGGTTAGACCAGATGATGCACAGCGGTACAGATGGGAATTAGAAA
>NW_022106471.1:11064827-11077312 GCF_000313985.2 Echinops telfairi
GGTCCCGTTGTTTTCTCCTCCAGATTGTTCATCCAGCCTATCTTATTTAGACAGACCTGTGGAGATAATAACACGTACAAAAACAAGATTGAGCAAAACCAAGCAACAAAATAAAACAACAACAAGCCAATGACAACAAAACAAAACACAACAACAAGAAGGAAGAGCTTTTAGTTAGTTCAAGGACTGTTTGTTGGCATTTAGGAGTGTTTTCCAGTTCAGTCTGCTGGGGCGCCAAGCCCTGGCCCCAGAGTCCATTTTTGGTATTCCCTGGGGACTTCGTTGCTCTATTCCCCTTGCTGTTCTGTTCCACATCCCCAGTGTCCCGCCTCAGTGTGGTGGGATCAGATCGGGCGGAATTGCCACACTGTGTCTCCAGTGCTGTCCCCTGCAGGGCTATGGGTCAGTGAGGGATGTCATGTCTCACAGTGGAGCTGGCCATGTGGTCTTCTCTGTGGGTTGGCTGCTCTGAGCAGGAATATCGTCCTGAAGGCTTGGGGGGCCTGGCTGTGCTCCCCTCTCTTCCTCCCCCTTCACCTGCTCCCCTGCGCTCTGACCAGACACATCCCCCTCCCAGAGCTTCAGACCCTCCCTCCCCCTTCACCTGCTCCCCTGTGCTCTGACCAGACACGTCCCCCTCCCAGAGCTTCAGACCCAGCGCTGTCCTCTGAAACAAATTCTCCTGGGGGGAGGGGAAGAAAAGTCTTAAGGATAAGCTTCCCCTTACTAACACCACACTCTTAAAACTATTTATTACATGACCACATGTCTGGAAAGCAAAAATATGCCTACTTGGATGAAAATGGTTCACCATTTTGTTAAGGATCACTGAAGTCTCTTACTATTTCTCTTCCTTCTTGATGTGTTTGTTTTCTTTTAATATTGGCCAAATTCCATAAACAAAAATGTATACAAATGGTCCTTGCTGATGGGTTTGTGTTATAGTGAAGTGCGCTTATAACTTGTTTGTTTGTGTATGCTCTCATTAGCAATGAGCACTACACACACATGGTTGTAGTTTATAACTTGCCGATGTCATCATTCTCAGGTTTCACTCACTCACCATCAAATGAAAATCAGACTTAGAAAGATAATGATCATTATCTTCGGATGTGTTCTCCAGGGAAACAAAACCAGTAAATGTTACATGTGTACATGTACAGAGAGGGTTATACTGAGAACGTGGCTCACAGGAAGTGGGCCAAATTCCAAGTCCATAGGTCAGATGTTGGCGGCAGTTTTTTCTGATTGCTGTTGCTGCAGGAGCTGATGAACTCAGGAGAGGCTTGATGGTTAAGGCGGCAGGCCACTGACAAGTCCAAGGTGCTGCAGGCCATGTGACAGGCTGTTGGCTCAAGTCCAAAAATCAGAGGTTGTGAAGTCAGATGCAAGACCCAGACCCAGCATATAGCAAGCAAACATTCCCATTGACATTGAAGGCAGGTCGCATACTCAAAGAGATCTTATCATGAGGGGGATTAATAAACCCTAGCTGCCAAACCCCTGAGAAGCCTGGCCCAGCCTAGTTGACACAAAACCTTAACTATTACAATGGTAAAAGGCAATGATCATGAAAACTAAGAAAGTAAAAAAATCTGACTGTTAGAACTGGGTTGTTTGTATGTGTGTGCATGGGGCTGTAGGTTCAAAAAATATACATATCAAAATTATTTTGCTTTGGGGAGCAAGCAATGTATGTGGAAGGGGAAGGGTGCACCAGAACGGATTGTGATTACACAACTCATTTTCAAAGTGACTAGATGAAAGAAAAATAAATGCTCTAAAATAGATTGTAGTTATGATTATACAATTCTTCTTGATGTGATTGAACTATCGAATTGTATGGTATGTGGACTATGTGCCAATAAAACTGTAAAGAAATTTAAAATATAAAAAAAAATTTAAAGACTTGCAGTGCCGGCATTCCGGGGGAGAGAGAGGGGAATTATCCTGTGTCCACTGAAAATAAACTTTTAGCCTTAATATTGATTTCCCCCTTTCAATAACAGATTTAAATTTCAATATACACTATACGTACCTTTGTCGCAATACCTTGACTTGTGATGGGGTTCTACTCTTAATGAATCTCTCATAAATTGGCTTGGTGTAAGTTGAACGTCACCTCTGTGAGTTATGTCAAACTATGGGTCACTGAGCAAAGAACGGGAATTCCAGGGCACTGTGCTTGTGCAGAACCTGTATGTCGAGCAAGAAGTCAGTTAAACAGAATAAGGGGATTGTATGTGGCTAGAAATCAGGAAAGGCATGTAGCAGTGTTGTCATCTCGAAGGCAGCCTTGGTGTGAGCACCCCAAATCCCAGGGTCATCAAAGGGCAGCTCTTGGTGGGTTGGATGGCCCGAGCTTGGAGTTGTGGGCTAGGATGTCCACCTGCATTCGCCCAAACCCTGTGATGTGGGATCGAACTGAGCGGAGAGGTCAGAGAGGCTGGAGAGGGGCTTGGGGCTTGAGACCGGGCTGGCACTTCATACGTCAGCACTTGTGGCAGAGAAGTCTGAGGAATTTTCAGAATTCTAAATGTGAACCAGGCCTCCCAGGTTCTTGTGAAGGTCTAATGATCCAGCCAAGAGAGTGGACATAATCAATCTGGTAGGCAGGGTTCTGGCTTTGGGAATGAGTGTCAGAAAAATTTGCCCTCCCACCAACCCTTATTGTTCGTGTAAATAGTGTCCAGTCCCTTAAGAGTTTAATCTGCACAAATAAACAAGTCATGTATTATGGTCTGAGTAGTCAGCCTATACTTGTATAAGTTCTTTTTCTCAATATTGTTTTAAATTCTATGCCATTGAGTAAATTAATAACACTCTCAATAGAATTACCTTATACCCCAGGGGGATGATTATAATGTCCTCTGTCATAGAATGATAATGGTGTCTCAAAGACATATGTAAACCATAGCTATATGAATGGATTTGGAGCTCACACTTAATTCTAGTCCCAATCTAAGAACAATAAGTTCCTATGACATGGCTGTACTTGATACTCGCCCTCAGGAAGGGATCACTGAGGGTATGGATGCTATAGCAAAGCGTGGTGAAGAAACCAGACAGTGCCTGGCTAGCAGAATGAATAGGTACATGGTTTGTGGGCTTCAATGTACACTTTTGGCTTGAGCAATTAATGGTAAGGGACTGTCCTGGATTACCTTCCTTAAGGAAATCTGGGACTTTCAAAAGGTGATACCTCACCTTAACCCAAGAATTTTCCTAGTCAGAGTATGGAAAATATAGTGACAGGTGAGATGTGCAACAGGGTCTTGCTGCCTTTCAAATCACACCAGGTACATGGCCACCTGAACTTCTTTGCCAGCTGGCATCGACTACGGAGTTGTAACTGGGTGTAAATTATTCAAAGCTGACAGTTCACTCCCTCTAATGCACTGGGGGATTAGCACACTTGGGTTGCTAAGCACAAGGTCAGTAGTTTGAATCCATCAAAGGAGAAAGATGAGGCTTTCTGCTCCCTTCAAAAGTTACAGCCTCTGAAGCCCACAGCGGTAGTTCTACCCTGTTCTACAGGATCCCTATGAGTCACAAGCGATCAGATGGCAATGAATTTGAGTTTACCCTCTCTCACCAAGGCCAACTAATGATGTTGTTGGATAAGAACTGAATGGTTAATCATGAAGTTGTGGTTCAAACCCACAAGTCTCTGCATGGAAGCAAAATGAGGCTGTCTACTCCTGTAAAGATTTACAGCCTTGGAAACCCAAAGGAACACTTCTACTCTGCCGTATCGGATTACTATGAGCTGGAATCGACTTGATGGCAGTGAGCTTGGTTTTGTTTACCCTCCTCCCCGCTCCATGGGAGAAATGGTATTTACACGGATGTAAATAGCCCTCTAGTCTGTTTTGGAGACATACTAATAAGTTATGGGAATTTATCCTTGTTATAGCCTAAAAATAAGTTCCATTCATTCCAGGCAGAAGGATTCTCTGGATAAGAAGAGCGAGGGGCCTGAGACAAGAGAACTTAGACAAAGCATAAACCTGCTCCAGGACCTATTTGAGACCACAGGGACCCAGGGCATGTCCAGATCCCCTGGGCTCTTCCTTCCTCGGGCTCCCCAGCCCTTCACGTGTCTCCTCTCCTCCCCCCTCTTCCCTTCCCCACGACCCTTTCTTGTATTCTCATTAAGGATTATGAATGGGTTTCAGAGGCAGGCATGGCTCATCTTTATTATATAAAACTACCAATACTAAAGGGGAAAACCAAAACTTTCCCCCTCAAATATGTTGTGTTCTTTTTCAAGCCAAAGAACTCTTGGGGATTTTCCCAAGATCTCTTTCACCAACTGTGTTTGTTTTGTTTTTCATTTGTGAGTAAGGACTCATTTATTCACTAAGCCAATATTTACTGAGCTGGCGTTTTAGGTAAGCGCTGCCCCAGGTACTGGGGAAGCTGGTATGAAATGAAATGACAAAAACCTTGGCCTCATGTCCTTTCCATTCTACAAGATAAATAACAACAACAACAACCATAATGTGTGTGTGTTTGTGTGTCAGTGTGTTAGGTGACGAGAAGTGCTAATCAAATGAAACCAACCTCAGCTGACTCATACTGACCCAAATAGGGCAGGGTGAAACTGCCCCCATGAGTTGCCAAGGCTAACTCTCTAAGGGAGCAGAAAGCCTTGTCGTTCCCCAGGAGGAGCAGCTGGTTTTGAACTGCTGGCCTTGCAAGTAGCAGTCTAATGTGTAAGCACCATGCTACCAGGACTCCTTGGTGAGAAGTGCTAGGGAGAAACTACAGTAGGGGTGGAGTGAGTATCAAATACAGGGGTGGGGACGGGCGGCCTCACTGAGAAGATGACATTTAAATTAAAACTGGGGATCTGAGGGGGAAAGCCTTTCAGGGATGCCAGTTGCTGTCCAGTTGATTCTTACTCACGGTGACGCATGTGTGTAAACGTCAATTGTCCCATAGGGTTTTCAAAGCTGTGTCCTTTCAGAAGCAGGTGGCCATTCTTTTCTTCTGAGTCACCCTTGAATGGATTCAATCCACCAACGTGTTGGTTAGTAATTGAACACTTAAGCCACAACGACCGAAAACCAGACCTGATGTTGTCGAGTTCTGACTCATGGTGACCTCACGTGGGGCAGATTGGAACTGCCCCATAGGGTTTCCTTGGCTGTAATTTAAAAAAAAAAAATTTTATTGGGGGCTCACACAGCCCTTATCACAATCCATACATATATCCATTGTGTCAAGCACACGTGTATGTATGTTGTCTTGGCTGTCATTTTGATGGAAGCCTTTCTTTGATGGCCCTGCTGGGTGGGTTCAAGTCACCAACGCTTAGGTCAGCAGCCACTTGCAAGCTGAGTTTGATGCCAGTCTCCTGTCCCCTGCGTGTTGCTGGTTGTTGGTAGCTGCTGAGTGGCCTCCAACTCATGGCGACCCCCAGTGTGCCGACCAGAACTGCTCCACAGGGTTTCCCAGAGGGGCCTGTCAGAATCAGGGAATTTCAAATGCGGAAGGCTTGAGGCAGGAGCAGACCTAGCCAGTCTGGTGATCGAGAACAGGATATAAAGAGTAGAACGTGAAGTCAAAAACACGAGTACGGGAGGGTGGGGATCATGAAAGACTTTATGACTTTGACTTTGAACAAGGAAAACCACAGAACTGTGTAAGCAGAGAAGAAACATGATCTGATTGGCATTTGAAAAGGATCTTTCTGGCCGCCGTGTTGAGAGTACACTATAGAAGATCATGCCCGGTGAAGCTGATTAGAGGGCCCAATAATGTAGGTAAGAGAAGAAAGTATCCCAGACCAGAGTAGTAGTAACAGGGATAGTGAGATTCTGGATATACCTAGAAAAACAGAGTCAAAAGGCAACTGGAAAGAAGATGTGGTGACCTGAGAGCACAGCCCGCAGAGGTGCAGATTTGAAGGAAAAGTCAGGAATTAATATGGGGCCATGTTTTCTCTATTAGGGGTCCTAGTAGAGTGCCAACTACACACTCAGCTAGGTGGATCTTGTGTAGAGGGGGAAGGTTGAGGCTAGAGATAAGCATCCTGGGAAACCATCCATGTATAGATGACATTGGAAGTCAAGGGATAGTGAGATCTTCATGGGAAAGAAAACCACTATCAATTGCCCTTGAGTTGGTTCTGGTTCACAGTGGCCCAAAGAATAGAGAAGAATGCTCTAGGTTTTTTGAGACTAAATCTTTTTTTTCCTCCTTAAATCAATTTATTAGGACACAATCCGGACATTATATCATGCTATAGTTCAGCCATATCAAGCAGTGCTGTACAATTGCTATCACAATTTATTTTCACAAAACTTTCTTCCTTCTTGTACTTATGGATATCAGCTCCCAGGTGCCCCTCCCTCCCCTGCCGTACCCCCCGGAACACTTATTCTAGTTATTGTCTCTATAGATACCCCATACCTGGGTTTCATATACAAAAAAAAAAAAAAAAAAAGAAAGATACATAACAGAGAGTCAAGAATGCTTCCAACAATACTAAAATACAATAGAGATAAATTCCCATCTAAAACAAGGAAACAAACAAGATATTAAAAACCAGATCAAACTCCCAAAGTGTTGATCAAAAAGGAGATCAAATAATGTTTTAACCATTCAAGTCAGATTTATTTTAATCTACTATAATCACCTCTCCAGTACTCCCTATTTGATAAACAGATTATTTCCCTCCCTCACTTATGGTCAGAGGGGAATCACCCGAGGCTTGTTCCATGTTTGGAGCCTGTGAATGTCTTGGACCCCACTGTTATCCATAGCCTTCAAGTCTAAATCTTTACGGAATGAGTCAGCCTCACCTTTCTTTTATGGAGCGGCTGGTAGGTAGGAACTGCTGATGAAGCTAGCAGTTCAACAGGTAACCCACTCCGCCCCTAGGGCTCCAAGGGAAAGATGGCAAGCAGACAAGAGAGGACTAAGGTATAGCTTTT
The DNA here is from genome assembly GCF_000313985.2 of Echinops telfairi. NCBI lineage: Eukaryota > Metazoa > Chordata > Mammalia > Afrosoricida > Tenrecidae > Echinops > Echinops telfairi. The sequence continues at coordinate 11,071,772 of NW_022106471.1, forward strand.
ATGGTTGGGCAGGAGAGAAAAAAAACAAAACCCACAAGAAGACTAAGACGTAGTGACCAGTGAGATAAGAAGAAAAGCAGGAGAGCATGGTGTTTTCCCTAGAAGCCAAGTGAAGAAGGCAGATTGAAGAGGAAGGAGCAATGAACTGTGCCCCATTCTGCCCAGAGAACAAGGAAGATCAGTAATGAGAAGTAGCTATGGTATTTATCAAAGTCAGTCACTAGTGCCCTTAACAGAGTCATGTCAGTGGCTCGGTGGCGGGGAAAATTCATTGGAAAAGGTACAAGAGTAAATGAAAAAATGAATGACAGTCAATGAGAACAAACAGGTTCTGCAAGGAGGTCAGTTGTAAAGAGAAGAACAATGAAGTGTGAGCTTGAGCTAGAGGAAAAAGTGGGGTCAAGAGAGTTGTTTATACTGATGGGAGAAACAACCGCATTTTGTATACTGATGGGAGAAACCCAGTAGAGAGGGGAAAATTGAAGAGGCAAGGGTAATGGGCTCCATTGGGTAATATTAACAATATCTACATTGTAGTGAATGTTTGCTGTGTGTTAGGTTTTAAAAAATTTTACTATTAGTTCTTAAAATTTTAAGGTATACACTCTAATTCCCATTTTATGATGAGAAAACGAGGCTCAAGGCTCTCAGCAAGGATAAGGATAAGAGCTGGGCATATACGGGGCTACCCACCTACCCCCACCCTCCAAAAAGAAGAAAGTTCTGCTAGGCAGAGCTTTCATAGTACGCATTTCCGGCCACTGGTTGAGCGTGGAGCAAGTCACTCTGAGTTAGTGCATTCAGTGGCATCACCTGGGAAGGTTCTTTCTAGTCACAGGGAGTTCTTTTTGTAAAAGCTGTTTTGCTTGAACCTTGTTTTTTGTGATGGCCAGTTTAAGAGAACAGGGTGCGATTGTGAAATTTTGTTTCCTGCTCAGGGAAAATGCCACAGAAACTGTGGTGATGTTGAACACAACTTTCAAGGACAGCGCTATGGGAAAAACTCAAGTGTGCCAGTGGTTTTTTGTTTCAGAAAAAGTGAAATGTTGATTGTTGATGACAAACCTCGTTCTGGATGTCCTGAATGGATGAAAATGTTGACAAAATTCATTCACTTGTGTTCAAAGACTGATGGTAGGCTTTTGAAGAGATGGGCCATTATCTGGACTATCTTGGAGCTGGTTCAGCAAATTTTAATGGAAGATTTGGGCATGAGAAGAGTTGCTGTGAAATTTGTGCCTCAGGTTTGGACTGACCAGCAAAAAGACCATTGAGTGGAAAGAACAGCGCCAAAGAGACCCAGACTTTTTCCCCCAAGCTCTTTACTGGTGACGAGACATAGCATTATTCTTACGACCCCGAAAGCAAACATCAATCAAGTTAGTGGAAGACACCATCATTGCCTTCCCCCCCAAAAGCTCATCAAGTGAAATCAAAGATCAAGATGGTGCTCATTTATTTTTTTGATGTGAGGGGGATGTGGAGTCTGCTCCACTAGGTCAGACTGTTAATCAAGCGTTCTATTTTAGAGGTTCAGTGACAGTGTGGGACAAAAAGACCTGATTTGTGGGAAGCAAGGAACTGGTTTTGCCACCACAATAATGCACCTGCTCACATAGCCATCGCAGTGTGCCAGTTTTTGGGCAAAAACAGCATGCCTCACTTGCCCCACACACCTTACTCACCTGACCTCACTCTTTTTTTGTGAGTGAGTGAGTAAGTGAGACTTCTTTTTGTTTCCGTGAATGAAGAGGTACATGAAAGGACAGCAATTTGACGACATAGATGAGGTGAAGAAAAAAACGAGGGAGTTGCTGTCAGCCATCCAAACAGATGAGTTTGAGAACTGTTTCCAACAATGGAATCACAGATTTCTCAAATATATTAAGTGTAATGGAGAGTACTTTGAAGGTGATAAAGTTGCTTTGTAAAAAAATTTAAATACATACTTTTTTTGGGGGAAATCCTTTTTGGGGGGGAGGGGGTACCCCATGGTATTGCTCCGGAGGCTACTGACCACTCTTTTGGTTGTTGAATGTGTGAGGTACCCAAAAGGCAGTTACGGTTTGACACCCTGCTGGTGCCTGGAAGGGAGGACCTGTGAGCATTTCACACAGGGACTTCAGTTCTGGGGTGGGAGTTGGGCTGGTAAAATAGTCATTTCATTCTGCTTTCCTTTCCCCGAATCCCTGCTCTTTAATGAGAAGATGCATCTTGTTTTCCCAGAACTCCTACACATGTAACATCTAATTGGTGGTGCAAACAGTTATCATGCTGGACTACTCAACCAAAAGTTGAAGGTTGGAGTCCACCCAAAGGTGCTTTGGAAGAAAGATTGTGAAAGGTCTACTTCAGGCAGCTCCATGGATGAGAGTTCGACTTTGATGTTCAATGAGGTGGCTGTGGAGAGACAGACACTGGACTCTCCCTATTTCCCCTGTCCCTGAATGATGCATGCTGTCAGTCCCGATTGTCAGAATGTGGCCATGCTATTTTTGACAAGTGAAGTCACTTTGAGTGTGAATGTCCACAGCAAAATATGAATGAAAATATCTCAGGGTGGTTGTGGTGCTGAAGCTATTCCACTGGTGTTTAAAATACTAACAGGGTCACCCATGGTGGACAGGTTTCAAGACAGCTTCCATATGAAGACAGAGTAGGACGAAAGACTACTTCCAAAGAAAGATCTGCTCCATCAAAACCAAACAGAAAGTTGGTGGGTGAGAACCTCGTGCCCAGCAGTGGAAAGTTGTTTGAAGTCATGCCAGAAAATGAGCCCTGCAGGTTGGAAGGCATGTAAACTGTGTCTGGGGGAGGATGTCCTCCTCAATGTACAGTGAACCTTCACGATATAGCGGAGCGAAGTTTTAAGGGCCTTCATTTACTGATATGGCATGACTCACAATGAGGAGAAATATCTGTAAACACCATTCGTAATTGGAATTTGGAGTGGGTGAAGTAGGTATCTAGGAAAGTTGTCAAATATTAAAAGGAATGCATAAAGATCAACATCCTAGGTATTTTTGAGCTGAAATGGACTGGTATTGGTAAATTTGAAAAAGACAATCCTATAGAGTCGTTGAGTCAGAATCCACTTGATGGCAGTGAGAGTTTGGATCCTATGTGCTATATGGAAGTACATGTCAGTAATATGATACTATCTACATACTTATAAGGAAGATGAGTAAATATAACGATTATTCAAATTTATACTAATGTCAAAGATGAAGAAATTGAAGACCTTGAACAACTTCTGCAGTCTGAAATTTATCAAGCATGCAGTTGAAATGCTCTGCTAGTTACAGGTGACTTGACTGCCACAGGAAGAAATTAGGAACTAAAATTAGAACGCCAATGACCAAACACCAAACAGAAGCTAGAAAATACGTCCTTGGTGATAGAAGCAATGCTAGTATGTTAGGCTGGGTAGACTAGGGAAACAAATTCATGGACACTGATATGTGTATAAGAAAGGGCTTTACATATAAGAGCAATTGAATATTGAGAAAACATCCCTGCCCAGTCCAGATCAAGCCCATAAGTCCAACACTAGCCCATATGTCCAATACCAATGTATAAAGTCCTCTTCAGACTCACGAAACACATGCAATGATACCGAATGCAGGAAGATCACAGGTCAGTGGGTGGAAAGTCTTGTGAATCCAGTGGCACTGTAAGTGTCTAAGAACTGGCAGGGGTCTCATGTGACTCCTCCAGCTCCCGGGCTTTAGCATAGCTCCATGTGTCTTGTCCACAGGAATGTCTCTCAGGGAGTGAACGTGTGTCCCACCTCCAGCGAGCTGTTGATCTCCTTAGCACCTCCAAATGAGGCCATCAGGTTGAAACCTGATTCACAGGCTAGACTCCACCCCTCCACTCTTAAGTCTCAAATTGACACCAGATTACGTAACTACCACAACCAGAGACCACACAATTTTGCAAGACCAAGAAAGTATTCATTACAAATACCATTTTTATCAACAGCTTAAAAAGTGACTACCCATGTGGACTTCACCAGATGAATACACAGAAGTTAAATTGCCTACATCTATAAAAAGAGATGATGGAGAAGCACAGAATTATCAGCCAAACAAGGCCAAGGGCCACCTGTTGATCAGATGATCAATTGCTCATATGCAAATTCAAGAAGTTGAAGAAAATGAAAACAAGACCACGAGTGTGTGTTAGGCCGGGTTGACTAGAGGAACAAATCCAAGGATACTCATATATATGTCTAAGAGAGAGCTTTATATTAAGAAGTAATTATATATCAAGCAAACATCCCAGGTCAAGTCCATAAGTCCAGTGTGAGTCCATAAATCCGATACTAGTATCTCTTCAGATTCACGCAGCCATATGCAGTGTTGCAGAATGCAGGAACATCACTGGTTGGTGGGTGCAAAGTCTTCTGGATCCAATACTTGTGGCAGCATCACAGGGTCCTCACAGCTCCCAGTGTGGCTCTTCAACAGGAAAGTGAAGGCAGAGAGAGAGAGGAAGTTCCCAGGATCCTCCTCATGAGAAGGCCATGCCCACCAGGAGGTACCATCAGGCTGTGATCTGATTGACAGGCTAGACCCCATCCTGACACTTTTATATCTTTTAAGTTGGCATGAAATTATATAACTACCACAGAGTCCAACTGTGACCGAGAGTGTATCCACCTGAGTTTAGAGAACTTATCAAAAATAGATTTGATACACTGAGCACTAGTGACCAGATGAGTTGTGGGCAACATTGGTGACATCATACATGAAGAAAGCAAAAAGACCTTAAAAAGACTGGAAAGAAGGAATGTAAGAAAAGTCCCTGACGGTTATTTTTGAATGTAGTGTAGTAGGTAAAGCAAATGGAAGAAATGAAGAAGTAATAGAGTTGAACAGAAAATTTCAAAGTGGTTCAAGAAGATAAAGTACTGTGTGAAAAGAATTGAAGTTAGAAAACCAAAATTGGAGGTCAGCTTTGATTTGCTCAAGCCGAAAAGACTAAAAAGGAAAGAAAAAAAAAAAGTCAAGTCTCAAGGTCTTAAGTTGCAAAATCAAAAGAGTCTGGAGGAAGCATCCAGAGAAGATGACACAGGAATGCAGTTGTTGGGCCAAAAAAGAACTGGTCGACATTCAACCATTTCAGGAACTAGCATATGATCAAGCACCGATGGCATTGAAGGAAGAAATGCAAGTTTCAATGAAGGCATTGGTGGAAAGCAAGACTCCAGGAATTGACAGGGTATCAATTGAGATGTTTCACCAAAGAATGCAATTCTGGAAGCACTTGTCTATGCCAAGACGTTTGGGAGACAGCTCCTTGGCCAAGCGACTAGCAGAGATCCCTATTTGTCACCATTCCAAAGACACAAGCTGGAACGTATCAAACAAGAACATTCATAGCACAAGCAAGTAAGATTTTGCTAAAGATAGTTGAAAAAATAGTGGCAGCAGTGGATTGACAGGGAAATGCTAGAAATTCAAGGCAGATGCAGAAGAGGATGTGTAATAAGGGATATCGTTGCTGACATCAGATGGATCTTGGTTGAAAATAGGG
>NW_022106471.1:11077472-11109095 GCF_000313985.2 Echinops telfairi
ATCGCATTTGTACATTGTTTCTCAAAACATTTTCTCTCCATTCAAACCCCCGACATTAGGTCCTCCATGTCTTGTTTTTTTTGACTATGCAAAGGCATTCAATTGTATGAATCACACCATTTGATGAGTTGTTCACTTTGATTTCTGTATGGCTTCAACTGAAAAACAAGACTGTAGAACTGCGAGTTCCCACAAAGAGCAGTTAAAACAGAATCTCTGTTGCCCGGCCCTGGCAGGGCATTTTCAGAAGCGCAGTCAGGGTCGTGAAGTCCTGCCCTCCACCTTTGTTGATGCCATTCTTTCCAGAAGCCTCTGGATGCTGAAGGGGTTGGGGGGTCTCAGAGCTGATCAGGCGACGTAATGGAAAGAAGGCTTGAGGCCCCTGCCTGAAGGACTGATTCATGGCTCACAGCGCTGAGGTGAGGTCGAGGGCTCCATAAGGGCAGTGACTGAGGAATATTGCTGTGGGCACCAGCCTTCAGGGACTGTCCCCAGCTGACCTCCTTTGTGAAGCCACGACTGGATTTCATTTCAAGTTTACTGTTCAGACAGTCGTTGCACCTCGTAGTTATTTAACCCGCCTGTCCCTTGGTGGAGGTTTGCTCTCTCCACTTCGTATTTTACTGCATTGTCTAGTTGTGCTTTGTTTTCTCTCTCTCTCTCTTTTTCTTATTTCTTCTTTTAAAAAAATCATTTTATTGAGGGTTCTTACAGCTCTCATCACAATCCATCCATCCATCCATCCATTGTGTCAAGCACATTTGTATATATGTTGCCTTCATCATTTTCAAAACATCTTCTTTCTACTTGAGCCCTTGGTATCAGCTCATTTCCCCCCTCCCTCTTCCTCCTCTCTTTTAATACACAATCTTTTAGCTCAGCATTCTTGCCTGTGTTTTCAATCCCTCGTGCACTTTGGAGTCAGAAAGGGGGTCCTGGTGGCATGGTGCTGGTTACGACGTGCTGGGCTGATAACTGCCAGGCTAGTTGTGTGAACCCACTACCTGAGGCTGTCTGCTCCCATAAAGATTTACAGTTTCAAAAAAAAAAAGAAAAAGACTTACAATCTCGGAAACCCAAAGAAGCAGTTCTATTCTGCCCTATGAGTCAAAATTGAGTCACTATGAGTTAAAATTGATCAAGCGTTGGATTGACTCAATGGCAGTGGGCTTGCTGGCTTGGGTTTGGAGTGAGAACACTAGGTCCCAGTGCGAGGGGAGTTGTGGAAGTTTGGGGCTGGAGCTGGGGACTGTAAGCCTTCTCTCTTTGACTGGTGCTGCAGGGGGCCTGTGAGTATCCCCATGATGGAGGGAATGGGACATTAAACAGTGAATAAGAAGCATCCTGGCAGGCTGAGGGGGGAGGACGGAGAAAAAGAGGGAGGTGGAGGCAAAACTTCATGTTTTAGTACTTCAATAGCTATTTCTTCTTGCTTTTTTGAACAAGAAACACTGAGAGCCTTTTTATGTTTTACTGGGGCCACAGATTATGGCCTGGGTCCATTCTTTGTCTCCCTAAGGCACAAGGTAGCAGCTAAGTGTAAAGACCGAGCTACTCTGGAATCACCTGAGATGTTGGTTTTGAGGCCATGAACCCTCAGATATGGTAGAGTCAAAAACTCAAAGTACTGTCATTGAGTTGATGCTAACTCATAGCAACCTTGTAGGACAGGGTAGAACTGCCCTTGTGGGTTTTTGAGTCGAGAGCCCCGTCTTTCTCCCAAGGAATGGCTGGTGGTTTTGAACTGTTGACCTTGTGGTTGGCAGCCCAACACATAACCACTTTGTCACTAGGGCTCCCCACAAATAGTTGAGGGAGCATTAATGCTTTCCCTTAATCTTTCAAGAAGAAGCCCAGGTAGACTGGGAACTCCCCTGAGGCACTCTAGGAGTGAGATGTGGGCGCTCAGTCAAGGGGCGCAGGCTGACTGCCTGTGGATGTGATATGGGGTTCCCTCTGTGTGGTGCCCCGGGGAGCTGCTGCGGGAGAGAGGGACTGTGGTAGGAACAGAGTTTGCAGAGGTGTGGGAGGAAACCAAGAGAAGGTCACAGCCTCAGGGTGGGGTGAGGTGGACAGTGGCCTGGGTCACAAGAGAAGAGGTGGAGGGCCAGGAGGAGGATGATAGGGTCTCAAAAAACCCTTCACCTTGGAAGGCTTGACTGGGGCCCAGGCCTTCAGCATGCCCATGAGATTAATGACAGCGGAGGTGGTTTTGCTCCCATTTCTATAGGAGGGTCAGCATCACACATTATTTAATAATCCCATTTTGCCTGTCTCTTTCCAGCCACACAACTGTTGTCTCAGGACCCAAACTCCACAGTCCCTCCAACATGCTTCTCTCTGCATTGTGCTGATGAATCGCTGACAGACTGGAATATACCCAGGGGACCTTTCCTTACGGACACACTGGCTAGTGGCTGTCCCGATCCTTGCTTTTGAGAAGTCCAAAAAGGGGGAAGAACAAGGGAGGCTAATGAGATTATTTCTTAAGTAGAATTTAGAAGCAACTAGACAGAACATAAGGGGGCTTGGTGTTGCAGTCAGTTAAGCACTGGGTTGTTCATTGCAAAGTCCACGGTTCAAATCCACCTGCTTCTTTGTGGGAGAAAGATGAGGCTGGCTGCTCTCATAAATATTGACAGTCTCGGTCACCCTCTGTAGAGTCACTATGAGTCAAAATCAACTCAATGGCAGTAGATTTGGTTTCAATGTTTGTTACCCAGAGAATAAGTAAAGGTGTATCTCTTCTTAAGTAACACTTTGTAATGGATTGTTTCCATTGACTAAGAGTTAAGGTGCTGTCAGAAGAAATCAATTTTGTTGTGATCCTCAACTCAATGGGGAGTGTGCTGTATAGATTTTGTTATGAAGGATGTTGAAATCGATGGTGGAAATACGACCTTTATAGGTGCAAATATTCCTCCTATGACTGCTGCCATTTCTGAAAAACCTGTGTGCATATGGATCTGTTATATAGAGGAAAGGCTGTTCATTATGGTTATCATCGAATGGTGGCTTATGGGCATTTCAATCTTTTAATTTGTGTTTGTATATTTTGCTCTAGTGGAAAGAGAGAAACAGGAGTACACCCATTGTCTACTTTGAGTTAAGGTCTGAGTAGCAAAGCCACTAAGCATCTTGTGACTTCAAAGTGTGGTTTTGGGAGCAGCAGCTTCAGGGTCACCTGGAAAACCTGGTAGAAATGCAAATGCCCGGGCCCCACCCCAGACCTGCTGATTAAGCTCAGGAAGCTGTGTTTGATAAAGTCCTCCAGGGGACTGATGGGCCCTGAAATGGCAGTACCACCCCACCACAGTCTATCACCAAACATGGCAAGCCCTCCAGAAATCCATTCTGCAAATAGGTGTTCTGTATTGTTTGGCTTTTGCTCCCCATTTCTCTTTCCAACAGGAAGCATCTTTGCCGAAAATCACACCGATACCAGCAGTTCTGCACCCGAACTGGGTTTAAAAAACAAACAAACCAACAACCACTGCCGGGTCTCTTCCCCAGACCAGCTGAAACACACCTCTGGTGGCTGGGTCCTGAGCCTCCAGGTGCTTCTGATGTGCCCCAGGGCTGCAAACCTCTGTTCTATATTCAGGTCCTTTTGCGGTCGGGGCAGACGATTGTGAGCACTGGCTGTCGGATTCTTCTGGTTGTTTCCTGCCCGATCTGTGAAGCAGAACTCAGGCCTCTAGCAACTGCATGTCCAGATCTAAAGGTGTTTCCTGAGGGATGTGTTGGCCATGCGTGCAGGTACCTCTGCAGACCACAGCAGTGCCCAGAGGTGGCTCGCCCACAGGGCCAGCTCCTCGGCGACACATCAGACACTGCTGCCCATGCCTGATGCCCAGTGAGATAACGTGAGCGAGCCCCTTGGTTTCACACACCGTAAAATCTCCTGCTGTTGGCTTGATTCCAACTCATGGCAACTCTATAGACTAGAGGCCCCCCCCCCCCATGGTTTCCAAGACTGTTCTCTTTGAGAAACCAACTGTCACGTCTCTGTCTGTGGTTCCAGCAGCTGGCTAACAGCCAAGCGCTTAACCATTGCGTCACCAGGGCTCCTTCCTGATCTAAAACACACCGACCTCCTTTCCCTTCAGCCCACAAAATAGCTGCTCTGAAAGCCCCTCTTGGTGGTTCCATCTTAAATGCTCTGCCCACTCCAGCCCCCACTTTCATCTGAAGCCCAGGGGCACGTTTCACATCCACGAGAGATGTTCTAAGCCTTTGGATCTACAAATGTCACACTGGACCAGCAGCAGCAGCAGCTCTTAGAAACTTACTGGGAAGGCAGGCTCTTGAGCTCCACTGGGAAGGACCGTATCAGAATGTCCGCAGATGGAACCCCGCCGTGAGCAGGGTGCGGTGGGTGGTAAGTGGGTTCTTGCTTGGTTTTGTTTGGTGGTGGTGGGTTTAACATTTCATTGTGAATCAGGTGAATATTTACAGAGCACAGAATCCGTTTGACAGCCCATCGTTCAGACACATTTGGTTTGGACTCATCCATTGCATCCCCCTCAATGTAGCCTCATTTATTGCACTTTCTCCTTGTGTTTCCGGGTTTCCCACATCCTTCTTCCCTAACTTGGGGCTTGGGTAAATGCCCTAGTGATTGTACATAGTTGGTTAATCTAACGTGGGGGGGAAGAGGGGAAGAGCGGTGAGTTCAGATCCAGACCTAAAAGGTGGCTAAGGGTCATAGTCTCAAAGGTTCCACCAGCCTCTCTCTGACCAGCAAGTCTGGTCTTGAGGATTTTCGGTGTTGTTCCAAAATTTTCTCCTCCTCTGTCCAGGACCTTCTAATGCGACCCCTTTCGGATCAGTGGGTCATGGTAGCCAGACACCAACTAGTTCTGGTCTCAGCCTTACGGAGACTGAAGTTTCATTGGCCCATACGTCCTTGGGACTAATTCTTTCCACATATATTTCCATTCTCATCATTCTTTTAGGGGACATGGAGAGACCAATTGTTGGGCAGAGATGAATAGTTGCACCATGAGTGGCTGCCGACCAGCTTTTAAGACCCCAGTCACTACTCACCAGAGCAGCAGCCATGAATGTTCTGATGCGAGCTCAGGTTAGAATCTTAATCCTTGAAGGTTTAAGTCTTAGCCCTTGCCTCTCAAATTTGTTAGAATTTGGACTCTCAACCGCCCACCACCTCTACCACCAAACCAATTGCATTTGAGTCCCCAGGAAACTCATGTGCCTGTTTAAGTGTGAAAAGAGCTGCCATCGAGTTGGTTTGGACTCAGGGAGACCCCAGGGGGGTCAGAGTAGTACTGTGCTCCACAGGCTGTTTCGTGGTTGATTTTTCAGAAGCAGTTGTCAGGCCTTCCTTCCAGGGCAGCCTTGGGTGGGCTCCATCCTCCATCCTTTCAGTCCTCGGCTGGGCACATTAGCCATTTGCACCTCTCATGACTCTGAATTCTCTCCCCCAAGTAAGATTAGAATGAGACCACCAGAAATGGGCAGTCCTGGATCACAGCTTCTCGGCACCCCCACCCCGCACCCCACCCAAAGACATCATTCCAAGGCCGTTCTGTGAGCACGAGAAACAGTGAGCAAAAGACCTTATTGCATCTATGGAAGACATCGCTGTGCCCATTCCCTACTCCTAGGCCTGTACATGCTCTTAGAGTTTGGAGCAACATCTGTCCGTTTGTTTTGTTTTGTTTTGTTTTTTCTAGGCTAAGATGTGAAACTCATTATACTTCAGTGGCCAGACACCCGGTGTGACTTTTTCACTCAATTGTAAGACACATGTCTGAGGCAGGTTTTCTCATACAACTTTCCCTTCCCTTCCGTAAAGTGATCTGGGTGTTTTCATTCTTGTTTCTAACAATTTGACCGGGGCTATCTTCTTTTGCTTTTAAGTAGCCTCAAACATTGCACGAGCAGATAAAGGATGAATAAGAAATAAGGGTGTGCACGAAGGGCTTCAGGGGCAGTAGATGGAGAAGACCACCACTGCTAGCCCAGAGACTGGAAATTTGAGCCCGAGGCAGGTCAGAAGACAGGGCTGCTGAGGGAGGGAGGGAAAGGGAGGGAAGGAGGGAAAAATGAGCTGATACCAAGGGCTCAAGTAGAAAGAAAATGTTTTGAAAATGATGATGGCGACAAATGTACAAATGTGCTTGAAACAATGGATGGATGGATGGATGGTGATAAGAATTGTACAAGCCCCCAATAAAATGATTTAAAAAATTAAGATAATGTGACTGCAAGTGGAGCGCCAGAGCAGGCCAGAGATCCAGGGCAGAGCTCGTATCTTCCCTTGGCGGTGGACACCGAGCGGAGTCAGTTTCCGAGGCCATCCTCAGCCGATGGCAGCAAGGTGGTCATACTGCCCTCCCCACATCCCCTTCCAACCCAAACGTCATCCGATTACAGCACTAAGGGTAGGGGAAGAGAGTGGCGGGCGGTGGGGGTGGTGGTGGATGGAAGAGATGACAGGGAACTGATATCAAGGAGTACAAGAAGAAAGTGTTTTGAAACTGATTGTGGGAGCAAGTGTACCATACTGCTTGATGTGATTGAACTATGCAATGTAATGATGTCTTTAAGAGCTCCCAACAAAATGATTAGAAAAACGAAAAGAAGACAGGGCTGCTTCCAAAAAGTTACAAGGCTGAAAGCCCTGAGGAACCACTCCACTCAGTGGGTGGCTTTGAATCTGAGTCAACGTGACAGTAACGAGCAATAGCAGCCATGGGGGACCTAGAGCCTCTCCGCACAAGGATTCCATGGAGTTTTCTGGTCTCTTCCCCCATAGCTGTGATCCACATGGCCTCATCGGGCACTGTTTGTTATTCGTCATTACAACATACATTCATACATACATACATACATTCATACATACATACATACATTCTTGTGAGCTAATAGGACCCTCAGTGAGGTGGACTGACACCATGGCTGCGGAGATGCTGCTGCTGCGGAGATTGGCTTGAACATAACCACTGGGCGCAGGACCAGCGGCCTTTCACTCTGTTTTATTTAGCATTGCTCTGAGTCAGAACGGACCGATGGCACCTAACAACATCAGTAGCAGCACTTATAAAGTGCTTAGTACGGTGTGAAAACGTGGCATATACATAATTATCATCACCGTTGTCAGTATTATTGCTGTTCTTATTTTTCCATTTATATTTAGTCTGACGTCAGGAGGCTGCAGGAAGTTTGCGGGGGTGGGAGGTGGGGGTGGGGTGGGGGTGGGATGGAATGAAAAGATAATGAAATTTTTCCCGCGAACTTGTTGGGGTCCCCCAAATGGTTGGCTTGCAGCACACTCACACATACGCAGCATGAAGGAGACTAAGTGAGTGCTTGGATAGCAAAACGAGCTGAATTGCTATTGGTGGGACACCAGGTCTCCGCTGGTCCTACCCCGAGAGAGAAGCTAGCGGTGCCAACAAGAGCCACACATACCTTGGCGTCAGTCCCAGAAGGCATCAGAAAAAAAGGAAGTGGAGGACAAATGTTACCAACGTTCTCAGCGAAACTGAGTTCAAAAGAAACTCTGACCAAAACCAAAATGGAACCAACCGAGTTATTAGTGATCATTTTTAGTAAGTCACAAGAATGTGAAGAAAGGCTATTTTAATGAGTAGAACAATTTCATTTTCCATATAGACTGGGAAATCGAGACCTAAAGGGTTTCATTGACGTAGTCTCAGGTCAACTTTGCATCTTTGGTGTAGAAAGCAGTATGGGTATGGTTCATCTTTCATAACTTGTAGGAAAGAGAGCCAAAAGGGATAATATCTTGAGTCATTATTTCTTGTTATATATAGGCTATTTAGCATAATTTTTTGAGATGGCTGGCAGGACTATCCCATTTTAATTTATATTTTATTGAGCTATAATAAACTTATCCGACAACTTAATAGTTCAACCATACCAAGAAGGGTTGTGCAAACGATCACCACAAGAGACTTTGAAACTTTTTCTTCATTCTTGTACCCACGAGTGTTGACTCCTCATTTCCCCCATCCTTCCCCGCTCTGTGCCCCGGGTGGCCTCATCATCTTTAGAAACCAAAAAAGCTCAGGCAAGAGAAGAGAGTTGAACAAAGAACCAGGTTCATCTGCTGTGTAGAAACAGCTTCTCGGAAACACTCATGATGCCCGAGGACCAGCGCCACTCACTTGCCTCTGATTTGTATTTGAATGTTGTCCTTTTTAATACTTATGTTATTTTTGGTGAAAATTTGCACGCACGGAGCAAGCCCTGCTCCCAGGCAGCACTTTCTACGCCGCACACAGTTCAGCGGCATCGATTCCTTCTTCACCCTGTGTCAGCTGTCTCCAAGCTCTGCTCCAATTGTTTCACCACCGTTGACTTCACCCATTCTCTCCCCAGTCTCCTCTGCCCCTTAGAGCAGTTGTTCTCAACCTTCCTGATGCCACGACCCTTTCAGACAGTTCCTCATGTGGTGGTGACCCTCCCAACCATAACATTAATTTTGTTGCTACTTTATCACTGTCATTTTGCTACTGTTATGAATCGGGCGACCCCTGTGAAAGGGCTGTTTGATCCCCCAAAGGGTTCGTGACCCACAGGTTGAGAACCGCTGCCTTAGAGGGACTCTGGTCGAGCGTATCTCATAGACGAGCATGTAATCTTTTCAAAGAGCGCAATACTTAAGGCATAGCATCTACATTAGATGAGCTAAAGGGGTATTTATTATTTTGCATGACTGTTCGTGAAAAGAGAGTCTCAAATTGTACATGTTCCAGAATCTACACAACTGCAATCACTCCTGGTGAAATGCCTCCACCTGCAGCCCTGGCAGATTTGCTTTTTGATCAACTGTGCCTGGCCAGGTGAATGGATGGCACAGTGGGGAAGAAGGCCCATCAAGAATGCTGGGAGAGGAGATTGCTCCGGCAGAATTTGAAGTGATGAAATGTAGATATTAGAAGATTTTCTTCAAGATTTAGCATTGTCCTTCTAGGGCAGTGGTGCTCTGCCAGGTGTAATTGTATCCCCCTGAGGATATGTTAACATGTCGGAAGGCATTTTTGAGTGTCCCACTGGATAGGGTGGAAGATGCTATTGACATTTGTGGATAGAACCCAGGGAGGCTTCTGAACACCCTACATAGTACAGGACACGCCCACAACACAAAACCATCCAGCCCAAAATGTGAACAGTGCCAAGGTTGAGAAACCCTCTCCTAAGGGACTGCAGGCCATTGACAACGTGGGTTGTCAAGCAGAAGGGATCAGTAAGAGAATAAGGTAACGTCACCAAAGCATTTTCACAGTAGGTTCTTTCCAAAACGTGGTTCACTGAGCACCTGGTTTCTCATTTCTTTGGAAACACACCCCAGGTGCTCTGTCCCATGTTTTTCTGGCCCTTAAGGAGTCCCTGGGCAAGCAGAAGGATTCTGGGCCCCCACTGAACTCTAAGCCCATCTAAGAACAGTAAATTCTGATAAAATGGCCCTGCTCGAAACTCCTCTGCATGAAATGATCACTGAAGATAAGGGTGCTACAGCAAAGTGTGGTGAAGAAAGTAGATGGTGCCTGACTATCAAGCAGAATAGTGTCTGGGGTCTTAAGGCTTGTATTTGAATAACTAGCCATCTAAGCGAGGAGTCAGCTGAGCCCATATGGAAGAAGCACCCAAACTTGTATGATCCAAAGGTGACAATAATAAAATTCAAATATAATGAAGGGAAAAGTCTATCAGGGCTTCAATTGTGAATTCCCAATTTGTGGAAGGCTTTGGAAGTCAGTGGGAGCCCAAGATCCATCTACAGAGTGTCTAGTCTGATTAATCCACTGGCAGATCGCCTCTAGCCACAGGCAAAGGTCTGGAACAACCTTACTGTCAAATGTAGATTATTGTAATCCTGATTATGCTGGATCAAACTTGATATTTAGTCAGCTGACCTCCCTCTAGCCCCCACCTGCATTTGTTCTAGGTGCAAGGATCTCTTGATTTTACCATGACAAAACTTGTTCCCTGGCTCTTTAAATATGGACAGTGGTCCTTTTTTCTTACTCATTGTTTGTAATTTTATCTTTATTTCATTTTTGTTCTTTCTTGTTTCTGTTGGGTTTACCAGTTTGTGAAGCCCAGCAGTAGTGGATGCACAGAGATAATAACTGATGCAAGGGTTTGTAGGGGATGTAGGGTGGAGGAGATGGGGAGGTTGACGAGATTTCAGGAGTAAACAATGAAGGTGGGAGGGAGAGTGCGCACTAGAACAGAATGTGATTACACAACTCTTTTTTTTTTCTTTCAATCATTTTATTGGGGGCTCTTACAACTCATCACAATCCATACATCCATTGTGTCAAGCACATGTGTACACATGGGATGTTGCCATCATCATTTTCAAATCATTTTCTTTCTACTTGAGTCCTTGGTATCAGCTCATTTTCTCCCTCCCGCCCTCCCTTTCTCATGATCCCTTGATAATTTATAAATTTTTATTTTTTTTCTTGTCTTACACCAACCACTGTCTTCCTTCATCCATTTTTCTGTTGTCCATCTCCCTGTTAAGGTGTGGGGGGAGTGTTATATGTCACTCCTTGTGATCAGTTTCCCTTCCTGTCTGAGAGCCCTTATCTGTACCAGTGTACATGCTCTGATCTAGCTGGATTTGTAAGGTAGAATTGGTGTCATGACAGTTGAGTGGGGGAGGAAGCATTAAAGAGCTAGAGGAAAGTTGTATGTTTCATCAGCGCTATACTGCACCCTGACTGGCTCATCTCTTCCATGTGTCCCTTCTGTGAGGGTATATACAATTGTCTACAGTTGGGCTTTGGGTCTCCACTTCTCCTTCCCCCTTATTCACATCGATACGATTTTTTGTTCTAGGTATTTGATGCCTCATACCTGATCCCATCGACACCTCATGATCCCACAGGCTAGAGTGCTTCTTCCATGTGGGCTTTGTTGCTTCTCAGCTAGATGGTCGCTTGTTTATCTTTAAGCCTTTAAGACCCCACATATTATATCTTTTGATAGCTGGGCACCATCAGCTTTCTTTACCACATTTGCTTATGCACCCATTTTGTCTTCAGTGATTGTGTCAGGAAGGTGAGCATCCCAGAATGCCAGGTTATTAGAACAAAGTCTTCTTGTGTTGAGGGAGTACGTAAGTGGAGGCCCAATGTCCATCTGCTGCCTTACAACTTAACATGTAAATTTGTGTACATAGATCTCTCTCCCTATTATTTATATAAATGTGTTTACATATGTACATGCCTGTATTTAGACCTCTTTAAATGTCATTTGCCTCCTAGTTCTTTCCTCTATTTCCTTTTACTTTCCTCTTGTCCCACTATCATGTTCGGCCTTCATTCAGGTTTCAGTAATTCCTCTCGGTTACATTGCCCTTGATCAAGCCCCCGCACTCCACTCCCAGGCATCCTATGCCTTTCTTGCCATCGATTTTAGCTCACTTGTTGTTCCCTTGTCCCAGGGTTTACACAACTCATTTTAGAGGTGATTTAATCATGGGGAAAAAGAAAGAAAATGTCCTGCAATTGATTGTGGAAATGATTAGAAATTCTTCTTGATATGCTTGAACTATCAAATTGTGTGACATTGTGGATTAAGTGCCAATCAAACTGTTTATTTAAAAAAAAAAAGAGTCCCTAGGTGGTGCATGATCTTTAAGCATTCAACTACTAGCGGAAAGGCTGGAGACTCTAGCCCACCCAGCAGGACCTTGGAAGAGAATTTGGTGACCAGTGTTTGAAAAGCCACAGCCTTGACACCCCCATGGAGCACACCCGTTCGCTGCACACAGGGGTCGGAATCACCTGAGCCCCTCTCTGGGGGTAGAAAGGGGCTGGGAATGCCCTCAACCCTTGGGAAGACTCACAGGCAGTGGAGAGATGCTTCACTGGACAACTCCCAGTCCCAAAGCCAGCTTCCCAGAAACCAAAGCCATCGACTGCTTCATCTGGTGAGACAGGTGGGGTGGGGGTGGGGGTGAGGTTGCACTGACCACCTGCTGGTGTCCTCCCCAGGTGACTGAATGGGACTAACTGTAACTCTGAGAGCTGCCAATGGACCGCCTCAGATTCATGCCTCAGCAGGCCCTTCACTCCGTCTTGGCCTGCCTCCCAGTCACCTTCTGGCTGTTTCTAGGTCATAGTAATCCCCATACTCGCTTCTCCCCAGCCCCCAAACCATTCTTTTCTTCCTTTCCTTCAAAAACACGGGCACCTCCTGCTTTCCTGGGATGAGTAGCATTACTAATAATATCTGCGACCATTTATGCAGCTGCTACAAGCAACAGGCAGTGTCATGTTGACACTTCATCTGCAAGGTGTTTATTGATAACCCCGATTTGCAGGCGATAAAATGAAGGCTCACAGAGGCCTCTCCCTTCCTCCTAGTCAACATGTGGTTTGTGGTTCCTGGACTGCTGGTCTCCAAAAGGAACTCCCTATATTTTCCACACCTGACTGCCCTCTAAATAAAGCAACCCTCTGTTTTATTTTTAAAAAATGAATTTTTAATTGAAATATTATTTTACTGGGGGCTCTTACAGCTCCTATGACAATCCACCCATCACTTGTATCAAGCATATACTTTTTAAAAATTTGTAATTTGAGTGAAAACAGAGCAAAACTGGTTTTCTGTTCAACAAGTCCTACTTTTCTTTTTTCCGGGCATCGATTACAGCTTCCAAATGTCACAGCTCTCTTTTGACCCCTTCCTGTGTTTCCATTCGTCCTTCTTCTCGATACCTTCCTGCCTCAGAGCATTATCTCTGGGCAAAGACTGCCTGTTGGATCTCATATGGTTCATTGCTCTAAGGAGTGGTACCTTCCTGGTGTTATGGTGCACCTTATAGGTCTGTCTGGAGCCCTGGTGGCGCAGGGGTTATGTGTCAGGTCGCTAACTTCCAGGTCAGCGGTTCGAAAGCACCAGTGTCTCTGCAGAAGGAAGACAAAGTGTTCTACTTCTGTAAAGAGATGCAGCCCCAGAAACCCTCAGGGCAGTTCTACTCTGCCCGACAGGGTCCCTCCAACTCAGAGCTAGCCAGATGGCAGTGAGTGTGACTGAGGAGAGGTGTGTATTGTTTTGGTCAAAGTTGAGTCACCAGGGTGAGTTTACTTGCAGTCCTGACGAATGGCTAGGACTGTAGGCTCAGGGGGTTCACCTGTTTCTAGCACACTTAGCAAGCCTGGTGTTTTTAATGATTCTGAGTTTGGGTTCACATTTCCCTCCTCCTCTATCCAGGACTTTTGATTGTGATCCCTTTTAGAGAAGTTGGTAGTGGTAGCCAGGCACCATCTAGTTCTGGTCTCAGGGTCACGGAGGCCGAGATTTTCACGGTCCATAAGTCCTCTGGACTCATCGTTTCCATGAGCCTTTGATCTTCTTCGTTCTCCTCTGCTCTGCATGGGGAGAGACCGATAGTTGAACTTTAGAAAATCCCTAGCCTGACCCAGACCTCTAAGAGGAAGAAAGGCTTTCCTGCTGACCCAGAGCCCCCTCCTCCTCCCTTTTGATCTTGTTTTTCTTCTTCTCCTATTGGGTAAGGCACTCGCCTGCGAAACAAAGTTTGGACATGTGGATCTTCCCAAAAGACCCTTGGTAGAGAAGTCTGGTGGTCTACTTCCACAAAATGAGCCAATGGACACTTCATGGGGCACAGTTCTCCTTTGCGCCACATGTGGCGGCCGTGAGTTGAGTCAACATGATAGCACCTGGTTAGGTTGCCCTCCCTCCTCTACCTCGTTCTCTCCTCTCTCCTGGTTCCTTCCCCGACACACTCCTGCCTCGCTCATCTGGCTCGCTGGCTTCACCACCCACTTGTTTATAAGAAGCGTGCCACTACTTGGCTGCGTCTTTTTTGGCTTCCTTCACTCACTGCACGTCGTTTGGTTGGGCGTTGGGTCAGAGCTGTCCAGTTGGTGACTCCAAGAGCCAAGCCTTGCTCTTCCCTAGTGCTGTGCCTCTGGGGTGGGGAGTGGGGAGTTCCCTGTGTGTCCTGAATGCCCTCTGGCCTCTCCTGGATGGGTAGGTACCACATCACCACCTTCCTTTTGTTTCTCCGGGCTCAGGACAGCATCCTGAGTCCTATGGGTGATGAGAACTACCTCGCATTCCAAACCAGGCAAGCACTAGATAAGCACATGCCTTCCAGGGCCCAGGGAGATGGCTGAAGCAGGGATCCCAGGGAAATTCCTGTGGGCTGGAGCTCCCTTCAGCAGAATGATGACACGCCCTTGCCATAGGTAGTACCGTGATTACCGAATGGAAATACCCTGTTTCACCAGGGACTGGGATTCAAAGTCATTCGCTTCATAGCTAAATGTCACTCAACTCTTCATTTTAACCAAGGCTCTGAGAAACAGAAACACATGACCACACGCTGGAAGATTCAATTCCTGTTTTTCCTTCCTGTTTGTCCTTTGCTAAAATAAAGAGAGACACCATAAAAGAAACTTCTCGGTATTGTTATCCTGGTAGAGCATGACCACTACATATGTAGAGATACTTGGTCCACACTGAATCCTATAACATGCTTCAAAGGAACAGCAAGTAGTTCTGGGCTGACAGCTTCAGCTTGTAAAGGCAAGTAACATCTGGGGCCTACATCTCCTTTTGAGAGCAGAGACTCCTTCCTGGGGTAATCCCATTCTCATACCCTGTCCACCGAAATGTGTGTAGGGATTTCCACAGTTGACATTAGTAAGCTGATGTCTAATGTCTCCTTCATTCCACAAGCAGTCATTCAGATAGCCCAGGTTCCAGGCACGCTTTGGTGGCGTTTCAGGTTTAATTCCAGACACCCCACCCCCCCAATAAAGTTCACATTTCAGTAAAGCAAGTCACCCAGGATTTTAAATGTCCCCAGGCTTCTAACAGGTCTGTTGACAACCCTGTACTGTAGTCAACGCATGTGCTGTGGCACGACGAAAAACGGCAAGAGTGTAAGAACGACCAAAACGTGACACAGCCATGCGAAGCGAACTGCTGGCGAAAAGGCACCAGGACGCTTGCCCGATGCAGGGTAAGCACAAATCTCTGGTGCGTCCTGTTTTAAAAAAACAAGCAAAGCACAAGAAAACAAGGTGCAGTAAGATGAGGCACACCTGCAAGCACAGGACCCGCCACCAGAAGGCTTCGTGTCCCACATCTGGTTCAGTGTGGTGGGCACTGCATAGGGGAATTGTAGGATCTGCACAGACCTAATGGACCAAACGTTCATGGTCCAGGATGGCCTCTGGGAGAAAGTCAAGTAGAGGGTGAAACGTGAGGATGGTGACTGAAGGCAGAGGGGCTAGGCTGGGAGGAGGGATTGTCTGCATTCGAATAGCATTTTAGAAGACAGAGAGAGAGAGGAAAGAGAGAGAGTGAGAGAGAGAGAGAGAGAGAGAAAGAGAGAGAGAGAAGACTGATTTTATTTGAGAACAAGTTCACTCTTGCTGGGTCAGAGGAGAATGAAACAAGCACACCCTCATACCCAGTCCTTTAGGCACTGTTGTTATTCCTGTTTTGCAGATGCGGAAACCGAGGTGCACAGAGGGCAAGAAGGTGCCCAATTGGCATGTCTCATATATTGAGAACTGATGTGATACTACACTGTCTCCCATACTGCCGTTTAGGTCATCTTCAAAACTCTCTCCTGTCGATTTTTGGGAGGCCCCAGGAGACGAGCATGGAGGCAGTGAATGGACACGCAGTAGGAAGTAAGAGTGGAAATAGCACCCTTGAAAAAGCCTGCTCTTCCTTGGCATCCAGAAGCAGAGTCTGAGGGGAATTTTCATGGAAAGGAGGACGGGCTATGGTGTTTCTACTACCCTCATTTGAGAAGAGAGAGACCTTTTTTGGGATCCTGGCGCAGCCTAAACCCTTGCCTCTGCCTTGCAAGGGGGACAAGTAGGTAGCACATAATGGACCAACGAGTCATATAATGGGAGGCATGTTTTCGGCTGAGAGGGATTAGTATCAATTAGTATGCTCCTTCTTTGTTATCAGAGAATGACACAAACTCTCAAAAGTTGCACATTAGGAAGGTTTTTTCTCCCCCCTCTCGATTTTTTCCCTTCAGTTTCTCTCTTTGCCATTACTCTGATTGCCATTACTAATGACTGAAAATTAACTCGAGTTGCCTCAAGGAGTAAACAGATTTATTCATAGGCAGCTGCGCTTTATTTAAGCCCATGACTCAGCTAGAGCAAACAGCAGCTTTATATCACTGAAGAAGGCGGCAAAAACTTTTCTGTGGGAAACGTCTTTCTTTTTTAAAAGATCATTTTATTGGGGGCTCTTATAACAATCCATTTATCAAAAAAAATCCATTTATCAATTGTATCCAGCATATTTGTACATATGTTGCCATCATTATTTTCTAAACACTTTCTATTTGAGCCCTTGGTATCAGCTTCTCTTTTTTCCCTCCCCCTCCCCACCCTCATGACTCATAGATAAGTTATAAAACTACAAATTATTAGTTTCATATCCTGGGTCAATTCGACATCTTACCATTTGTACCTCCTAGAATAAAAAATATTTGAGTTTGAAAAGCACCACCATGTTAGTCTGGGTACTTTAGAGAAACAAATCCACAGAAACTCATGTATAAGAGAGTTTTATATAAAGGTTAAGTGCACATCAAGAAAACATCCCAACCCAGTGTTGCCCAAGCCCACAAGTCCAACATTAACCCATATGTCCGACACCAATTCACAAAGTCCTCCTCCATCTCACAAAACACAGGCAGTGACGCCGACTGCAGGAGGAATGCCGAGTCAGTGAACGTGTAAGCATTTCAGTGCTGGCAGGGTCTCCAGTACTCAGGGCTGCATCGGGGTAGGTCCATGTGGCTTCTCCTCAGGGATGTCTTGCAGGAAGTGAGCCTTGTCAGCTGAAGCAGGGAACTGGCTAAGGCAGCTGCCCCCTGGTGCGACCATCACAAAGCAAGAGACTTGAGAACTAGAAAGGCAACTAGAAAACTAGATGCTCAGTTTTCTTATTGCATCTCAGTTGGCTAGTTCCTTCTCAAAAGAGTAGACCACCCCTATTACTGATTACAATAGAGGCGACTGGGATTAACCCAGCGTGGAGAGTAAGAGATGGAATAATACCTATCTGTTGAGATTGGCTACTTCTAGAGACTCCTTGTGCTGAATGGATGAGGACTAAGAACATTGATGGAGTTGATTGCACATAAAAAAACCCCCAAAACTTCAAGGAACCTAATTGCCAATGACTGTTAGTTGCCTGAAGGGTGTGTGTTCCATCTATTTGTGTATCCTAGTATCTAGGGGACATAAAGTCATGAGGAAATTGAGTATCAATTTACCTTATATACTCAAACCATTTCCCATCCTCCTACCCCTAATGGGCAGTATTTTTATCAGTTCCTTCCTTACCACTTAAATCTCTTCTGCTTGGCTAGATGTAATATTACCCATTCCTCAGGCAAATAGAGTTTGGCTTAACACTTCTACTAGCTGAATTACTGTACAACGATTTGGTTCAGTGGTTCTCAACCTTCCTAATGCTGCCACCCTTTAATACAGTTCCTCATGGGGGTGGCCTCCAACCATAAAATTATTTTCGTTGTTACTTCATAACTGTAATTTTGCTACTGTTATGACTTGGCAACTCCTGTGAAAGGGTCATTTGACACCCAAAGGGGTCGTGACCCGCAGGTGAGAACCGCTGATTTAGATGATTCGTGACCATGGAAAGCCAAGGCTGTAATTGATATAACAAGGAACTGCTTTCCCCCTTTGGGATACATACTGTCCCCATCCTTAGACCGACACTGGTGAAAACACAACAGTTAGCAATGAGTCTTTACCCTTATGGATCTCCCTGTTGCTATAATGACTCAAAAGCTATGACAACATGGTGCCTCTGGCTTGGAGATTGAGTGGAGGAGGGAAAAGGAAGTGAATGCCTTGCTGAGTTGAACTCTGATTGAGCCTGTGGCTGTCAGAGTGCTGGAACAATGGGCACACCATGCTGGGATGAACAATAAGATTGTAAACAGAAGTAATTAAACAATAAGATTGTAAACAGAAGGGCTGCAAGGAAAGGATCTTTAAGAAAGGCTGACTCAGCTAGGAGTTTTACCGTTAGCCTTCCTCCTCGTTCTGCCTGGAATGTGGACATTGTCCTGACATATGAGCCGAACTTGAAGATGAAAACCAATCCTGAAAATGGTAGAGAAAATGGCAGATACCTGGGATATAGATACACCTGTTTTATAACTGTAGACAACATTTGAATGAGATAGTATGTATTTCTATTTTATTAAAGCATTCCTACTCCAAGTGTCTAACACAATTCTAATTCTTTTTTTCCCTTTAAATCATTGTATTGGGGGCTCATACAGCTCTTATCACAATACATGCATACATTCATTGTGTCAAGCACATTTGTTGCCATCATCATTTTGGAAACATTTTCTTTCCACTTGAGTCCTGGGTATCAGCTCCTTATTTTTTTCCCTCCCTCATGAATCCTTGATAATTTATAAATTATTATTTTTTCATGTCTTGCACAGACCGATGTCTCCTTTCACCCACTTTTCTGTTGTCCACCCCCCGGGAGGGGTTATATGTAGATCATTGTGATTGTTTCTCCCTTTTTTCCTCCACCTTCCCCTTATTCTTCTGGGGAATTTTTATTACTGATCCTGAGGGGTTTATCTGTATTGGATTCCCAGCTTTTATCTGTACCTGTGTACATTCTCTGGTCTAGCTGGATTTGTAAGGTCGAATTGAGATCATGATAGTGGCGGGTGAGGAAGCATTAAAGGACTAAAGAAAAGTTGTGTTTCTTCAGTGCTATACTGCATCCTGACTGGCTCGTCTTTCCCTTGTGACCCTTCTGTGAGGGGATGTCCAATTGTCTACAGATGGGCTTTGGGTCTCCACTCTGCACCTCCCCTCATTCACATTGATAATGATTCTTTTGTTCTGGGTCTTTGATGCCTGATACCATGTCCATCTGCTACCTTGATACTTATATAAATATATGTACACAGATCTATTTCCCTATTGTTATACATAAATGTACAAGCCTGTAGTTGGTAGCAAATGTTCTGGTTCTTTGATGCCTGATATCTGATCCCATCGACACCTCGTGATCACACAGGCTGGTGTGCTTCTTCCATGTAGGTTTTGTTTCTTCTGAGCTAGATGGCCGCTTGTTTATTTTCAAGCCTTTAAGACCCCAGATGCTATATCTTTTGATAGCCGGGCACCATCAACTTTCTTCACCACATTTGCTTATGCACCCGCTTTGTCTTCAGCGATTGTGTTGAGAAGGTGAGCATCATGGAATGCCAATTTAGTAGAACAAAGTGTTCCTGCATTGAGGGAATACTTGAGTGGAGGCCCAATGTCCATCTGCTACCTTAATACTAAACCCATAAATATATGCACGTAGATCTATTTCCCCATCCTCATATCTAAATATATTTGCAAATGTACATGCCTGTATTTAGACCTCTATAAGGCCCTTTGCCCCCTAGTTCTTTCCTCTATTTCCTTTTACTTTCCTTTTGTCCCACTATCATGTTCGGCCTTCATTTGGGTTTCTTTCAGTAATTCATCTCTGTTACATTGTCCTTGATCAAACCTTACCAGGCATCCTATGCCCTCCTCGCCATCGATTTTAGATCATTTGTTGTTTCCATGTCCCAGATTTGTCTAACACAATCCTTCACAGGTATCTTCTTCTCATACCTCTTCTTACAGTTCTACCCTAATTTGGCCCCAGGCCTCACCCGCCTCTCCCGACTCCTCTCTGGTCATGCTGTCCTGCCTCTCTTTACACTCTCCATGCTAACTCCTGTCCCTTGATCTTTTCACAAGCTCTTCCCAAAGCCTGGGTCCCAGCTCACTGGTGGCTTTCTCAACAAAGCCACCCTTGATTGATCTATTCCCTCTCACCAAGCAAATACCTCTCCTTTGTAGCACTCACCCCTGTTGGAATCTTACGTTTATTTGTGTCTTTCCTCCAATTGTTGACTCACATTTGGCCCTCCCACTAGACTGTAAGTTCCTCAGAGGCAACGACTGTGTTGTCTTTTTCTCACCTTCATAGCCTTTATCCCGAGCACAAGACTGTAGAAAGTGCTCTTTTCTTCCACCCACTGCCCAAGAGAAAAACAAAACAAAACATATATTGAATAAATTAACACACCAGAAAGCAATCACTCACACTTTCTCAGGTGCTTAGATTTTCAATCCCGGGGAAGTTTTCTCACTGGCCAACATATGACAAGGCAGCTTTCAAACCAGCCGCATGTTTGGAATGGGGAAAGGGCTGTCCCAACAGCAGGGAGGGCTGGGTAGATCTAGCAGTAGATGTCCATCACGTCACAGGTCTCCTTGATGCTTTTTTCACCTGCCTTCTCCTGAGGAGGAAAGGAGGATGCCCAATATAATTCTGCTTCGTCCCTGCATTCCCTGGGAAAGGACTTGGACTGCAGCTCCTGTATGTAGGGAGGAGGTGGCCTCGCTATGTCTCCTCAGGGCCTATTCTGCAATACGGAACCATAGATGACAACAGGAATGGGCAACAGGAATGGAAACGCTAATTTTAGCCAATGTGATTTCTATTCCATTTAGCAAACACTTGGAATAAAATAGAAGTTCCTTGCTTAACTGGAAGCCCCCATCTTATCTGGCCTGTATCCCCCTCCCTGAAATCTTCTACCATTTTGTCTCACCTTTATTGAGATCTTCCCAGCCCCCTATGTGTCAGAAGCTGAGTTCAGTCTTGTCTGTTCTGCTTAGACCTCTGTGTCCCATGACTTTGACCTGGTTAACTCCTGGGGCCAGGAAGAGGCTGGTCAGCAAGGCTCCTGGGGGCATTTCTGCACTCTGTGCACTCCACCGAGATGCTGAACTGGCTGATTGGTGAGGACTGAAATTCCGCACCAGTGGTGCCCGCCAAGCTGTGCATCCTGAGGGTGCGTTTTTATTTATTTTGGCCCAAATGACATCTTGTACAAAATCCAGGAGTCCTTGGGTTTTTATCTGGCCAGAGGTTATTGCTGGCCTGTGGGCCAGAGGGCCTTCTCATGAGAACTGGAAACTTTTCTACTCAATGGACGATGGGCTCCTTGGGTGGTGCCAACAGGTAATGACATAGTCTGCTAACCAACAGGCTGAGCCCACCCAGAGGTGCCTTGGAAGAAGGCTGTTGACCTACTTCTAACCCAGGCACTGAACACCCCAGTGGAGCACACCTCTACTCCAGCACACCGGAAGTCTCTGATTTAGAGTTGACTGACCAACAGGTTTAATTTTCAGCTTATAAGGTAACAGCCCTGTAGCTGAACTGACCCTAGACATCAGAACCTCAAAACTAGGGGCAACTGGTAGTATTGGCACCTCTACCTGAAGGTGAAGGAGAGTTCCTGAGAGCTGGTTCTGCCTTGCTTTGCCTTGGGGCTCGTTCAGTTCAATCCCTTCCTCACATCCTAAACTGCATGATCCCACAAGTATTTTCTGTGTTAAGGAGGGGTGGATGGTGACCAGGCCCTGTCCCTTGGGAATTTACCATTTAGAGAGAGAAAAATACAAATCGATACTCATCCCCCAGAGAGACTGATTACCCAGTAAGCAAGGTGCACACTGGCTCACTGTGCTTCTTGCCTAATCCGTGGTGAACCACCCCACATTTCGTTCATTTATTTATTTATACCACGATGTGAAGCTGTTTGCCAGAGCTTAGTGAGTATGCACAAGTAAACCTGTGCTTTCTTTGCTTACTATCCTTCCCATACCAACATGTACACTAAGCCGATGAGCGCCAGGACAGGTGGGCATGGCTTTGAGAGCTTCTGGTCTGGTGGGGAGAGTCAACCTGAGCAGGGATGGGGTTGATTCTTTGGTTGGTGGCAACGGTGAAGCCGCATCACTGCTAACCGAAAGGTTGACAGTTCATATCCACCCAGAGGCACCTTTGAAGGAAGGCCTGCCCACCTACTGCCAGCTATCCACGACTGGAAATCTCACGACAGCGCCATCCTGCTTGACTTGCGGGGAGCTGTCCCAAGTTAGAATCAATTTGAACGGGATTTGGTTTGGGGGATGGGAAGATTGGAAAGACTTCCTTGAGGACGCAGCCGACTCCCGTTGAGGGTGGCAGGATGGAGGGGGCATGATACTGGAGGAAGCAGGTCCAGTGAAGACCCCAGGCCAGTGCTCAAAGAGATTTGGCTTTAGAGCTTTTAATAACACGCAGGTCGCTCTTTCCCTGGGCCTGGGACCAGGTGGTAGCAGGATTCTAAGCTCAGCTGCGGCCAAGATCGAGGCCAGGAGAAGGAAGGGCGGCTGTCACAGCGGGACGATCTGAAGGTGGGGTTGTCGCAGCTGCGCCTTGCCCAGGCGCCCAAGCTCCCCAATTCCACTGCTGGAGCCCTCTCTGGTATTGACCAGACCCAGGAGAACCTCAGGAAGTTCTACAAGGGGAAGTACAAGGCCATGGATCCGCGGCCACGTGCCGCCCGCTCAGCAAGCATGAGGAGCGCTCGAAGGCCAGGAAGCAGCAGCTGTGTCCACTGCACAAGTTCGCAGCCCAGGCCCGAGCAGTGTGCGTCCATGAAGCACACTGGCTGAGAAATTACCCAAACAGCACGCAGGTCATTGTGGAAAGCCATCTCTCAGGGTCTGGGTGGCATCTGATTCTGTGGGTGCTATGTGCTGGAGCTGGCTGTGAGCATCTCTTCCCGACTCTGCCCTCACCGACATCACGCTGGTAGCTGTAAGTTGGTCACAGTGGGGGATTTACACAGGCACATAGGCACGGGCTCCAAATCAGGAGAGGGTTTTTGGTTGGTTGGTTTCCCGATGGGGAACCGGTGTCAAACACTTATTAGCATGCAATTGAGAACCTCTCACAGTCCTGGCGAATGTATTCAATTCCTCAAACCATCACAGGGTTTCTTGAAAAGTTCAGATTTATGAAAAAGTGACAACGGGGCTTTTGAGTCATTCCCGAGACAGCTGGGAAAAAGAGAGGTACTGATGACTCAACTGAGATGGAACGTGATTTCTGCTACTTGGGGAACATTTCCTGTCACTGGCTTTCAAAGAGCAGCTCAAACATATTATAATTCGAAGGGAGTAGAGGCCGGGTGGCCCTTGGCCTTGGCCTTACCGGGTCCTGGGGCAAATAGTAAGTCACCCAAGACCTCTTCTCTCCCCTGAGAACTAGCAGATGGTGAGCCACACAGGCACATACAAATCATGTGTGTAATTCTAAGCTGCCGGCAGGGCTTGCTCTAGGGGAATGCAGTGTAGCTCAGTGGAAGGATTCTCCCCTTCCATGTGGGAGACCCAGGTTCAACTCCAGGCCAATCCCCTTTAGGTATTACCACCATCTGTCTGCCAGGCGAGGCTGGCAGGCTGCTATGATGCTAAAGAGTTTTTTTAGCAGAGCTTCCAGACTAAGTCGGGCTAGGAATCAGTCAATGATCAGATACACACCTGATCATGGGGCTGCTATAGGACTGGGCAGGTGTTTAATTCCATTATGCTCCGGGGCCCTGCCTGAGATGGGGGCCGTTCCAATGACAACTAACAACAGTGCAGTAGGCAGGGCTGCGTTCAAACGGCAAGCGTCCTGAGAGCAGAAAGGCTTTCATATCTGGGTTTTCCTCGCAGGATCTGGCCTGGGACTTGGCATGCAGACGGGATCCCACTGGATGCTTGAATTAATATGCTCCAGTGGGGCTGTCTTCCTCTGGTTTCACTCGAGGAACACGACCAGTGAAGTGTACACGTGTAAGTGTACCTTTTACTGTAAGTACAAACGTCTAAGCATAAGTATATGTCTTGTCTTGGAAGAAGTACAGCCAGAATGTCCCTTAGAGAAGAGGATGGTGAGACTTCGTCTCAGGTACTTTGTTGTTAGGGGAGACCAATCCTTGGAGAAGGACATCATCCTTGGTAAAGTGGAGAGGCAGCCACAAAGAGGAAAGCCCTGGATATGACATAAGATGGGCGGACACAGTGCCTGTACCGAGGAAGCGTAATAAGCATAACAATGGAACATAAGAACAATTGCAGGATGGCGAAGGACCTGGAAAGATTTCAATATTTTGTTCTGTTGTACTAGGTTGTTATGAGTGGGGAACAACTCGGCAGCAATTAACAATGTGTGTGTGTGTGTGTGTGCTTGTGTGTGTAAACTAAACCCACTGCTATCAAGCTATTCGGACTCAGATTGGCCCTGGAGGACTGAGGAGAACTGGCCCGTTTTCAAAGGTGTAAATCTCCTTAGGAAGAGACACCCACGTCTTTCTCCCATGGAGCATCTGTCAAATTCAAACCACCAACCTTGGGGTACATGCTGAGTGCCTAGACACTGCCCTTCCAGGACTCCTCATGACTGTACAACAGTGGCTCTCAACCTTCCTAAATAATTTTATGGTTGGGGGGGGGTCACCACGACATGAGGAATTGTATTAAAGGGTTGCAGCATTAGGAAGATTGAGAACCAGTGCTATAGACAATAGGACATCCCCTCATAGAAGGGTCACAAGGATGGAATGAGTTAACCAGGGCACAGTAAAGCACCGATGAAACACATAGTATTCCTCTGGTTCCTTGAGGCTTCCTCACCCTCCATGATCATGACCCCAGAACTGCCTCTCACTTCAGGCTAGACTGGAGTGTGTGCACAGGTACAGAGAAGAGATAAGAGCTCACGACACATAGAATCTAGGAACAGGAATGGGATTGTTATAAGAGCTGTAAGAGACCCCAATAAAATTATTTTTTAACGAAAAGAAAATTCTAACTACCATAGATGCCCTGATAAAGTACCCCAAACGGGGCAGCTGAAACCACAGAAACGTATTCTCTCTCAGTTCTGGAGACTAAAGGCCAAAATCAAAAGGCCTGCAGGGCCACTCTGCCGACTGAAGGCTCGGGACGAGTCTTTCCTTGCACCTTCCTCGCTGCTGGTGGTTGCCAGCAATCCTTAGCATTCCTTGGCTTGTCGCCTCATCATACCCACCTCAGCCTCTGTGTTCCCTGTACGCGTGCACGCTCCAGTCTCTCTGACTCTTCCACTCCCTGTGATGACAGCAGTCCCCGGAGAGCTACCAGAAGCTAGTATTGCTCTTTCTGAACTTGACTACAGGGGAAAGACTCTATTTCCAAACAGCTCATATTCACAAGTTCCAGGACTGTACTTGAGTTTCTCTTGTTGAGAGACACAATTCAATCCAGCATGTGGTGGTTGTACCATTGAGTTAAGTTTTGATCATAATGACCCTGTAGGCTGATAGGACTTCCCCAGCGGCCTCCTCCGGAGGAATCTTGACAGGAGCCGTCTGCCGGCTCTGCTTTCCAACTGAGCCTGCGGGATGAGTTCCACCAGCCGGCCCCTGCCGGACCACAGTGCCACCAGGGCGCAGTCCACTACAGCACAGAGCTGGCCACTGTGCCTCCAGCTGAGACCTTGACCAGGGGTCTCAGAATGGTCCGATGCAGGACCAGCTGCCTCAGAATTACCTGGGGGCTTGCAGGTGATTCAGAAGATTCCGTGGGTCTCTGGACGGAATCCTGAAATTCCTATCACCACCAGGCACTCCTCACTGGCTTTTTGTTTTGCTTGGCTTGGCTTTTAAGGACCTTTTAGGGATCCGTTTAAAAAATTAAAGTATAATTTACATAGCGTTAAGTGCACACATCTCAAGTAGCTAGTGTACACCGAAGTGTCTACATTTTTGCCTAAGTCTGCACCAGCTTCCCCACTTCTCAGCTCCAGAGAAGAAAGCTTCCCTACCACCCTTCTGACTTTCATGATCACGGATTCCTTGTCTGCTCTGGAGTTTTGGAGGCAAAATCCTACCAGCACATGCTCTTTGGTTCTCCTCTTCTTTCATTCGGGGCGTTATTGCAATGTGTCCACATTGTTATATGCAGCGCTGATGCTGGTCAGACTTCATTGTGTGAACACACCCCACGTTTTAACTGTCTTTTCTTGTTGAAAATCAATAACCATGGTGGCAGCGTGGGTATGAGTTAGGCTAACTGTAAGGTCAGCAGTTCGAAACCACCCGTCGCTCCTCGGGAGAAAGAAGGGGCTTTCTACTCCTGTCAAGAGTTCATCTCAGAAACTCATCGGGGTAGTTCTACCCTGTCCGATACGGTTACTAGGAGTCAGCATCAACTCCAGAGAAGTGAGTTTGGTTTTGTTGCTGTTGAGGACCGATGATATTATTACCCATTTGATTTTAGATGAATAAACTATTTAGATAATACAGAAAGAAAGAACTAATTCAGATGATTTCCCATTTGAAGCTATGATGGATGACGCTGTGTCTTCTGGTACCCCGGGCTCGCCTTTCCCTTGGGTTAGTACTTAGCAATGACATTGCTTCTGGTGTATGGGATGGCTGCAGGAGGTAGAGGTGGGGGTACACACAGCCCTGAGAGAGAAGGAAGCATAGGGCCAGGGCAGGATGTCCACCATCGCCACCACAGGAAGAGAGTGAGCTCCTAAATCCAGCTCAGGCATTCCCTCTGTGAGCAATATCATCCCCCAGGGACATGAAACTCGGTTCTGGGGCGCAAAACAATAAACTTTTGGCTCCATAGGGCTTGTGGCCCTTCCGTATGGTGATCTACAATATATCTGTGCTATGAAAATGCAGTGGGAGTGGGGCGGAAGGAAAAAGATCTCTGACGAGGGTGATAAGGGACTCCCAAAAGATGAGAAACCGTGGTCAGCTTGGGACATCATCACAGCTCCAAATGCGACGCTGAAGAGGATGCTGGCGTTTTGGTTTAAGAAGTCGACGTTGGGAATGAGCCACATGACCCAGAGATGTCTGAGGAAAGCAAGCAGCGAAGCCTCCGTGTACGTGTGTCATGTGTGTGTGTGGTGGGGGGCACAGGGGTTCGCAGGCACCAGGACTTGGCGATATTTCGAAGGGACCGGTTCGTCACCAACATCTGTGAATATCTCCTTCTAACCAACGCTGGGCCATCCGGCCGGTGAGAGGAGCAGTGTCTTTTCTTAGCGCCTTTTGTTGAGGGAGGAAGTGATGACTGCCCGTGCCCCACGTCACTGCGATCAGATCTCCTGTGGAGGAAGCGCCGGAACCACAAGCCAGCCACCGGCTCGAGGCTGACTCGGCACCCAATGTTCTCCTGTCACACTTGGCTGGTGTTTCCACCCCAGCAGCCCTTCCCTTGTGAGCAAACGGAAAGAAAGTGAAACATCTGGAAAGAATGAATGCACCCAGAGAAGGAACACGTGGACACCAGGCCGGAAGCAGGGAGACTTTGAGAGGAAACCTCGACCTTCTCCTCAACGCAGGTTCTCTTCCACACAGGTGTGTGGTGGCCTGTCTGTCACCTCCGCTGGCTCCTGTGGGCGGCCCATCGGGGAAGTGTGTCCCCACTGAGTGCCCAGTTCAGCCCTGACTCACGCAGAATGGGGGCCACACTCACTGTTGGCCTGTGAGGCCTTCGCAAGCTTCCTTTCTCACGCTCTTCCTCCTCATCGGCAACGAGGGAGAAGCCTGGTCCCTACTGCCCCCGGGGGCTGGATATGAGGATGACATTGGCGAAGACAACCGTACCTGGCTCCCAGTCACCTCTCTAGGAGCCCTGGCCTGTGTTCTGCTGCTTCATTAAGCTTTGGGCTGTGCCCTTGTGTCAGGCCGGGTTGACTAGAGAAACAAATCCTGTGACACTCATATATGTGTAAGAAAGAGCTTTATCTCAAAGAGTCATTGTGTATCAAGAAAACACCCCAGCCCAGACAGACTCAAGTCCCTAAAGCCGGTGCTAGTCCATAAGTCCCTCCTCAGACTCACACAGCCACATGCAATGATGCGGAAGGCAGGAAGATCACAGGCTGGTAGGTGCAAAGGCCCGTGGATCCAATGGCGTGTCTCTGGCCTCCATCAGGGTCTGCCAGCAGGAAGGTGAAGAGAGAGAGGGAGGTTCCCAGGACTCTCCTTATGAGCAGGCCACACCCACAAGGTGGCACCGTCAGGCTGGGCCTTGATTGACTATTGAATACCACCCCTACACTTATTTTTTTTTTTGAGTTTTTTTTGTTTTTTAATTATCCTTTATAAGGTAGAATGCCGCTTAAGATAGATTCAATTATGTTTTCCTCAAGGTATGTATTGAGATCCCATCCTATGTACTTGTAAATATGACTTTGTTTGGAAATTGAGTGTTTGTTCTTTTGTTTTTGTTTTTTTTTACACTTTTAGATGTCTTCAAGTTGACATGAAATTAAATAACTACCACAGTCGTGTTGGCTGAGGTCCCTTTGGCCAAAGCCAATCACTTGGTCCCACCTTTGTTTACTGCAGGTGGGACCCAAACCAAGAACCAAACTCCCTGGCCTGGAGTACCTTCTGACTCCTGGCGACAAGCTAGGGAAGGGCAGGGTAGACCTGCCCCCAGGGGTTCCAGAGACTAAGTCTTTCCTGGAGTAGCTAGCCTGGAGTTCACAGCCTAATTTGAATGGCATTACGTCCACCCACTAGGGCTCTGGGTGGGGACCACACAAACCCAACAGCAAATCTGTTGCCATCTAGTGGATCCTGGCTCCTGGCAGCCCCAAGCTCCACAGGCATTTCCTGGCTGTAAGGTACATGGGAGACGGTCACCAGGTCTTTTTGCTGTGGTGCCCACGGGTAGGTTCAAACTGCCAACCTTCCAGTTATGAGATAAGCGCAGACCGTGTGAGGCGGACCGTATCAGCCTTTTGGGGTCTGAATGAAACGAATGCGTGCCTTCCAGCCTCGCTCACATCCGAGGGAGGGTTAAAAACAACCCAACAAGCCCAACGCACTGCCATCAAGTCAATTCTGACGCAAGAGCGCACCTATGTAGTGTGTCCAAAGGTATAAATCTTTAAGGGGGCAGATTGGCCTCATCTTTCTCCCAAGGAGCCACTGGTGGATTTGAACCGCTGACCTGGCAGCTGGCAGACCAAGGCTTACATGACAGCACCACCACCAGGGCTCCTGGCAGGAGAGTACCAAAAACCAAACTCACTGCCATTCAGGGATCGCTCCTCATGGTGACCCCACAGAACCGAAGAGGACTGCCCCTGTGGGTTTCCGAGACAATAACTGTTTATAGTATTAGAAAGCCTCCTTTTTCTTCCAAGGAGCAGCTGGTGGTTTTGAACTGCCAACTTCCATTTCTCTGTTAAAAAACAGAACACCACAAGGCAAGGATGATTCTAGTAACTCATGTCTGTCTGCCTCCAGGGGAGAGATTGCTGCCCTCCCTTCTGGGCTGGCTCGATTGTCCCATCCTTCTTCCCTCTCCCTCAGTGACCAATCACCCTGCAGAGTGAGGAGGTGGGGACGATTGCTGTCCTAGGGCTAAGGGGGTGCAGCCCAGAAGATGCTTTGATTGAAGCCTGGCTCAGCAGAGCACCGTCTCAGCACAGTGAGGTCCCAGTAGAGACCAGAGGTAGGGTGGGAGAGAGCCCAGGCTCAGATCCACTTGGCCAGGAACTGGATACATTTCTTGGAGAGGGGTGTGCCAGGGCGACGGAGGGGGCTGTGGCCCCTGTGCACTACGTCCCATCCCTTTCCATGCTGTTCTGTTGACAGGGGGTATGAGGGGTCACTGGACACTAGAACCATCAATTCATCTGGCTGTTGGATGAGTTGCCAGGGGCTGTGGCTGCTAGAAGCCCTGTCTTTCTCTGGTGTGCTCCCACTCCCAAAGATGCCTCCCTCAGCCTGGGGCACAAGCCCACGGGCATTCCAGGCTGAGTACCTCCCTGCCCGGGAGCAGACCCTGGGGCAGAGGTTTGTTGCTTAGGTAGCTTACCCATCCAAGGGAATAGCGCAGGCCAGATGCAGAGAGAGGAAGACCTAGGAGGTCAACACTGCAGAGCACTCACCTGGTCTGACAAGGGGCTCTAGGGTCCGGGCAGCCTGGATGAGAGCTTTCTGGCAGAGGGCGAGGCTACACTCCGCAGCCAGGGGCGAGCCCTGGAGAAGGTGCAACTACCAGCAACATAGCTCAGCCTCCACGACAGGTGGTCTTTGTCCCTCTCTCTGCCTGTTCAAATCCTTCTCGTTCTCCAGTGGGATTAAGGACACCAGTTTGAGTCCCACAGATGTGTGTTCAAATCCTATTCCTGTCATTCAATCAGCCATATCGTGGGGGCATCTCTGTATCATGGGTGCAGTTCAAGACATGGAGGGTAATAAAGACAGAGATAAAGCCCCTGCCTCTGGAGCACATAGACCCTAGGGAGGGGCAGAGACACAGACACCTAACAGCCATTCCCAACAAGTCTACAAATATTGCTATCGAACCCCACAGAAACCTTTATTAAACAAAAGCATCAAAATCTGGATCTTGGCATTTGCTGTACCAAGGACTATCTATACCAGTGGTTCTCAATCTTCCTAATGCTGCCACCATTTAATACAGCTCCTCGTGTGGTGGTGATCCCCCAACCATAAACTTATTTCCATTGCTACTTCATCATTGCCATTTTGCTACTGTTATAAATCGGGCAACCCCTGTGAAAAGGTCCTTCAACTCTCAAAGAGGTCGAGACTCACAGGTTGAGAACTGCTGGTCTATACCTGTCAGAAGGAGGGGTTTCCTATGGTTTCACAATGGTCTGCTAACTGCAAGCTTGGCAGTTTGAACCCACCAGCAGTTCCTCTGGAGAAAGATGAGGCTTTCTACTCCCATAGAGAGTTACAGCCTCAGAAGCCCTCAGGGAGAGTTCTACCCTGTCCCGGGAGCCAGAATCCACCCGGTGGCAGGTAGTTTGTTTGGTTTTGGAACCTCTCCCAGAATCCTCTGCACTCCGGCCAGCACACGTCCAAACGACAGTGTTGGCTTCCTCCAGCGGCTCAACTCATGCTCTTTTGGAATTTCTCTTAAGTTTTGGGAACAAGATATAAATGTTAAGGGTCAAGATTGGGGCGAGAGGGTGATTTGGGACAGTTTCACACGGACAGCCCTGCTCCCCTCCAAGAATGAGCAGATGTGTGATCCCGATGGGGAAAATGCCTCCATGCGACTTCTTAGCTCTTTTCTCACCAAGGCAGCTTTCCATTTTCTGAGAACATCTTCGCCAGCAGGCCCTGCCGCTGTCCCGTTTTCCCTCAGGAAAAGCTACCAAGATACAGCTTTGGAATCCCTCCCCAAACCCTTCAGGGTTGATCCTGCCTTGAACTGGCCTGGCAGATCCCCTTGGAAGCTACTTTTTAAAAACAATTTTATTGGCATCTAATTCATACATCACACAATTCAATAGTTCAGTCACGCTGAGGAGAGTTGTACAATCACCACTGCAGTCAGTTTTAGAACATTTTCTCCCTTCCTGTACTTGTCATGATTCGCTCCCATTGTCTGCCCCAACCCCTCCTGCTCTACCCCCAACGAACCAGTAATCCAGTGACTGTCTCTAGAGTTAACTATCATAAAGAGAAAAACATGACGGCAATAAAAAAGTAAGACCCCTTTTTGGGGAGACTCCTCAACAAGAGAAAGACACGTGTGTGACTGAGAGACCTTGCCCGCAGCCATCCGAGGCTTGCAGAGACTTGTTGAAACACGACTGTTTGGCATACACCTGTGCAGGTAGGGACAAGACTTTTTGACTCCCCCTTGGATATCATGATCCATG
>NW_022106471.1:11109195-11131966 GCF_000313985.2 Echinops telfairi
GGGGGGTGGGGGGGTAGGAATGAAGAAGGCCCAGTGGAGCTCTGTTTTACAAAGACAGGTCTTGGGGCTTGTGCTTCTGTTCTGAGCACTATGGAACTGTTGGAAGGACTTAAGCAGAGGAGAGAAGCGATCACATTGACAGTGTAGGAGAGCTCTCTGGCGGCAGTGTTGACAGTAGACCGAAAGGGGTCAGGAAGGAAGGTGGGGGATTAGTTAGGGGTGTAGGATGATGATCCAGGCAAGAGTGGTTGTGGCTCAGAGGAGGAGATAGGGAGAGCCCGAAGGTGTTTGGCTGTAAACAGACGGCCTTCCAGGAGGAGCTTGCTGACAGCATGTGCTGATAGGAGGACCAGCAGTGAATGTGCCCCTGGTAGCAAGGACTGAAGGGTTGTCAGGCTCCCCCGGGAAGCTGACTTGCTGTTTATTAGGATGGAGACAGCTGTGGGAACATCATGCCTCGGGACGGAGACAGGAGTTTGGCCGTGTGAAGCGTGCAGGTCTCTCGGAGAAGCCTGGTAGGCTGCAGGAAGCCACGTCTGAGTTCAACCTGGGAGGAGTCTGGGCCAGAGATGGGACCTAGGAGCCCCAGCCTAGCCACAAAACAATCCCGAGACTTGAGTGGGAGATGCAGGTCAAGGGCAAAGCTTTGTGAACGGTGGGTCACAACCCTATAGGGGCTCCTATAACTGCACGTGGGGTCTCACAAAACATGGCAACCAGGAGAGGTTTCTGAATGCCTGTCACCTCAAAATTAATCCTTTATCAAACTCGCCCTGCATCTGAGGTGTTTTTGGCAAAGTGTGCCCGAGCTGCAAATGTCCCAGGTGATTAAAAGGGGTCTTATATTGTAGTCGCTTCAACCTGGTTGCTGATGCTCTCCGCAGGGCCCCTTTAAGGGTACAGATCCATTCTTCTAGGCATCCTCAGGCAGCTTCCTTCCCCCTCACCCTCTCAACTCTCCCAACAGAGACCTTCTCTCCCACATCACAGAAAAATGTGGAATCAGGCACGGGCTTCTACAAATGTACTTTCCCTGCAGGCAAATTTGTCCACCTAGGTCATCCCTGTATGTAGTAGCTTCAAGCAGCAAGCGTATCTTGTCTCACAGATCCTGTGAGCCATTAAATCTCGGTGGGATTGAATCAGGTGCCTCTTGCTTCCAAGTCTCTCAAGTGGAGGTGCTCCGGTGGTGTACTGGTTACGTTGGGATGCGATCCTCAAGCTCTGCAGCTGGAAACCCCGGGCTCTCTGGGAGGAGAAAGAGGAGGCTTCCTACTCCCATAGTTACAGGCAGTCCTGGAAACTCACAGGGGCAGTTCTACCCTGCCCGGTAGGGTTGCTACGAGTTGGCATGGACTTGATGGCCGTGAGTTTGGTTTGGGGGTTTACTGGCCAGGGCAGTGGTCATGGCAAAGCTCCCCAGGGACAGCATGGACCTGGAAGGAGGGCTGTCTCACAGCACGGCAGGTGGCTTCGCTCGGTTAGAAGTGACTCAGGGTTACACAGGGTGTGACAGGGCCACACCACTGAGGCCATCTTAGAGGCAGCCTACAACCACTTCTCCCCTCCTTTCCAGGTTCCTACCCCTCGGGCCTTGTTCCTCAGCATATGCAAATGATCCTGTCATCTCTGTTGAGCTCGGTGAAGCTGGCCCCATTGTTCTAGTAGCCACTTCCCCTCAACTTGAAGGCATGTTCAGAAATCTCCTCCCCGCCCTCCCTCCCTACCTCTGACCTCTGATCTCTCCTGCCCTTCCCCAGTTCTGTTCTTGAGAACGTGACCTTTATCCTCTGCATTCACTTCCACCTCCACAGCCTGGCTCTGCTAAGGTCATCGGTGACCACTGAAATGCCAGCCCACGTGCACTGCTTCCCTTCACTGACCTCTGCAACCCCTAACGCTGTGAAGCGAACCTTGCCCTTAGAAACCCCTGGGCTTCTCTTGCCTGGTTGACTCCATTCACCTTCTCGGCCACCTTGTCCTTCACTTGCCCCTGTATGTGAGACGGCCAGCCCAGAACCCGCGTTCTGGGTTCTGAGAGCCATGGTTGTCGATGTGGATCTTGGTCCTGCAATTCTGACATGCACAGGAGCGGTACACTTTGAAACTTTGTTTATGTCCACTTATATCAGATATGGAGACATCCTTCTACTGAGCTGGCAAAAAAATTATTACCGATAATGACTGCACGTCTCCACCCCTTCTACCCAGGGATGTGCCAAAGTGGTCACCCCTGAGAGGACCTTCTAGGCAAAGCAATTGGCCTTTGGACGGCCTTTGGACACCTGTGGGGAGACCCCAAACAGAGCATGCACAGATTAGGACCACTTAGCACAGGTGAAACCTAAAACCTATCCCCCACCCAAGGTACATCACCCAATTGGGCCTCCTAATAAGGTCAATCAATACCTTCAACTACGCCTCCCCAGTTAGGGGTGTTGAAAGCCGGCTGCTCTTTTACCTTGCTCCAGGTCAGTGGCAGGTGGAGGGTGAGGGTCTCCCTCCCCTGCATGGGCGCCTCTTGGCCCACAGCCTCTAGGGTTCTTGGCCTTCTGGCTTCACGGCATCTCCCCGCCCCTCTTTCCCCCAAAGTTCCTCACCTGTGGGTGCTCTTGTTCATGCCCCGCTTCCACGCAGCTTGGCACGTGTGGGACTGTAACACCTGACACTTGTCTTGTCCTTCATAAAAACTCACTTGGATTACAACACGTGCTTCGGCGTGAATTGAAGGAGAACATTTATTAAGTCATCAAAGAGACAAAGATAACAACAGACACAGACCATGCCATCTGTTAGCAGGAGGTTAAAATGGCATCCAAGGGTCCAGTGAAATACCAACTTTGAAAAGGAAATGGGTGGGCAAAGAAAAGTCACAAAAGCATGATTAGTGGGAGGGAGGGGAAAAAATGAGGACCTGATGCCAGGGGCTTAAGTGGAGAGCAAATGTTTTGAGAATGATGTGGGCAATGAATGTACAAATGTGCTTTACACAGTTGATGTGTGTGTGGATTGTGATAAGAGTTGTATGAGCCTCTAATAAAATGATTTTTTTTAAAAAAGCATGATTAGTGGCAGACCAATACATCAGTTATCGGTGAGACTGTGGAAGTGGGAACCGGACCATGATCAGGGCACTTACATTGTTAGGTAGAAGGGCTTACAATATTGGTCCAAGGTCTTCCGACCAAAGCACTCAGGACAAGACTGATTGGGCACGACTCCCTGGGCACCATTCCCAGGATGGAGACACCATCAAGGACGTTCCTAGGCAAGCCCCTGAGAGAGACTGTCCCTTCCTCCGCTGGCTTGAAAGGGGTGGAAGTGCTTTGCCCAAGGACCCTTGGTTAAGGATCAGGAAGAATTCAATGGAGGCTTAATCTCTGTGGGGACTCTGCAGATGGATCTTGGGCTGTCACTGCCATCCATCGCCTTTTGCAAACCGTGGTGCTCAGAACGTAAGCGACTGTAACGGCAAAACCATGTCTCCGGAATGACCAGGCAGCGGAGAACTTGAAAGAGGACACATTTATTAACCAACGCCCCAGAGAAACTCGTGTTCAGAAGGTCTCAACCTGGAGTGATGGGTGGCTGTAGCTTTTATATTTTATCTGCACGAGCAGGGTCACGGAGCAGAATAGGCAGGGTTGTCTGGCGTGGGCATGGTCATGGGATGGGTGGGTTTCAGGAATGAGGAAGCACATGGCCTCGGGCGCTGTGTTGAGTTTCTTTTCTAACGGTCAGAATTCCCCATTAGGATTTTCCTTTCACTAATACACCTGTCACCCCAGGAACACCAAGCATAGACAATGGTGGTCCTTTTTCTGCCTTGGGAAGGAATTCCCACAGGCCGGGCCATCCATAAAGGAGTGCAAAAGACAGGAAAGTACAGAAAATAAAAAACAAAATAGTCGCTGGGAGTTTGACAGTGGGTTTCAATAAGCAACACTTGTCTCCCTTGTGAGTGTGTAGGAGAAAGATCGACAGAGATCAGAACACTTGCTTTATTCCTGATAAAGCTAATCGCAGACCACAATTTTGGGTCTGCTCCAAGGCTCTTTAACGCCAGCCCATTCGGTCCCCAGCAGAATCGATCAACGGGCTCCTCCAAAAACCAAACTCTGCCATCAAGTTATTCCAACTAACAGAGATCCTATAGGAGAGGGTAGAACTGTCTGTCCCTGTGGGTTTCTGAGACCCAAACTCTTTGCCGGAGTAGAAAGCCTTATCTGCATCTCCAAACGCCCAACAGCTGGGAGTCTGAACTGGTTACCTTGAGGTTAACGCCACTCAAGGATGCAAAAGAGGGAACCCAAGTGGTGGGACTGCGCATGCTCGGCTCCTTCCAAACCGACCAATCAGATGAGCTCTCCTCTCCTGGGCACCTGAAAGCGAATTTGGCAGAATCCTTTACCTGGAACTAGGACCTGAGTTTCTTCTTAACAGTCGCCTTTAAATATTATTACTTTTTAATAAGTAATTTTATTTTTGTTGTTGAGAATACATACAAAACAAATACGTACCAGTTTAAGTTTGTGCACGTATATTTCGGTGACGCGTTACGTTCTCCATGTTGCGCAAACATTCTCAGCCTCTTCTCGGGTGCTATATCTCCACCGTGAACTCATCGTCCCTTCACAAGACCCAGAAACTCTCTGCCCCCGAAATCTCTCTAATCTTTCCAACCTCTGTCGTCAATGCGATCCCATAGAGATTTTTCTTAAGGGCCCACAGCCCTCAAGGCAGACCTGTGGGGTACCAGCCCCCACAATCGAACGGGTCCAAGGGGCAGTTGGGTAATCGAGGGGTGAAATTAAAGAGACATCAGTTAAGGCACGCAATTGCTCACCTCCAGGACGGCCATGATCTCAGCAGCCAGGTCTGCGCAGAGAGAGCAAATATATTTCCAATCACGGCACTTTCGAGGACGTGCAAGCCCCCCTGATTACATCATAACGGAAAGGGGTTGTACAGTCTGGGTGCATCAACCAGAGGGGGACAAGCTAGGGGTGTACACGCAAGCGGAAGGGGCACCACTGAGGATACCCATGTGACAAGGTGGGCGGACCCTAGATTCAAGATGGCAGCCTAACGTTGGTCCTCCTTGAGTTGGCTTCACCTTGTCTCTGGGTTCTCCTTCAAGGACACAATCCACTCTCTGTAGCAGAAGGGAGTGGGCCCTACTCAGGGTGGGACAGACTATAGAGTCTCCTGGCTCTAGATGGCCGACACCCTCAGGGAGGTAACCTCTAAGCAGCTGACCTCCAAGTGCACAGTCATTGAAGATGTGTTGCATGCAGCATCTTAGGTTTGGTATATATTTGGAGGACAACCTGGGGAAAAACCCTTCTGCATCCCACACAGACCTTACTGACTGGTGTAGTGGAGATGCGTTGGCCTGATCTGTGAGATGAGCAGTTCAAAACCACCATCGGCTCATCAGAGAAAGACTGGGCTTTCTACTACCAAGGAGAGTCACAGTCTCGGAAACTCACAGGGCAGCTCTATCTACCCCGTCCTATGCTGGGTCACTAAGAGTTGACACTGACTCCATTGGCAGTGCATGAATGCGTGTTTGGTTATAAGAAGGAATCGGGATATTTTGGGTTTAAGAAAGGTGATCTCAGAGCAAGAGTTTGGGTGGGTGGGGAGGGGTGGTCATCCAGCCTAGCCTCGAGGGTTTTGCATCATCCCTTTTTTGGACAGGATGGTTCTACGGACTCTTTGGTCCAAATGATCATCTAATGCCAGCTGGGCGCCATGCAGATCTCTGGGTCTCATGGCAAAGGAGGGGGTTCGTGGGGGTCGGCCATTAGCTCTCTCCTGTTGCTCCAGGCCTCAGGGGGGTTATTTTTAATCTAAGGTTTAAAGACTCATTTAGGGTAATAGTCTCAGGAATTCATCCAGCCTCCAAAGCTCAGGGGAAAAAAATGCCTTCCCTAAAAAATTCAAAATTCCCGCCCCCTTAGTGATGAGGCTTCTTCTATACAATCTGTGATTAACATGCTTTGTAACTTTAGTCAGGCACTATTCAATTATGTTCTCATTCATGGGAGGCAGTTTCTCATGCTGGTTATTGGTCACGCATTCTGTAGCCTACTCCGATGCCACCTCCTGATTCTAGAAGCCCACTTCGAACACGAGCTGCTCTCTCTGGCATTGCTCTCCACCATGCCATCTCGTGGCGGTTGGTTTTCCTGTGAAACGCCTTCTCCATTCAACCCCAAAGTTACTCTTTCTTAACCCTTTCCCTGACTGAGGCATCACTAGGGGCTCCCTCTGCTGTGCTCCCACAGCAAAGGATCGCCTCCACATCTGTCTGCCAACTTCCCACCAGCCCCAGGAGTCCTTTACGAGTAAGTCTAATTCTGATCTGTGCCCTCGGTGCCTAGTTCAAGGCTATCATCTCTCACATCAATTTGGCCAAACCGATCTCATCCCTTCTTTCCTGCTTCCCTCTCGCCCCTCCCCCTTCACCTGGTGACCTGGGTGTAGCGCTCACAGGGAATTTAATGGTGCTTTCCCTCTGGGGTGCTCAGCTGGAGGCAGGCAGAGCAGACCTGAGTGGGCTGTGGGTGGGCTCGCGGGAGGAGTGGCTGCTTTGCGCATGCAACAGAGGGCCTCCTGCAAATCAGACGCGATCGCCTTCACTTCCTGTGCTCAGATGAGATACTACTTAATCAATTTTTTGTTCTTCTCTTAATATTTGAAACTACCAAGTGCCAAGTTGCCATCCTAGTGGGTGGCTTTCAGAAATCCCCTTTTCTGCTGTTTGACTTCCTGTGAGTTTCATGAAACCAATCTCTTTGGAAAGAACTGGACCGAGTTCTTTGAACTGTTTGTGAAACCTCGTCAGGAAGTGACTTGGGATCTGGGTTAGACAGTCTTGTCTCCTTCCCAGGAGAGGTGGCAGTAATGAAATACAGGTGTGCGTGGGGCTGTAATGTGTTCCCGTGGCGATTTCTTCACGTGTGGCCGTGCTGACACATCGAATCAACCAGAGACTGCCTGTTCTACAGCTGTGTCACACCCATGAGACTTCACCATCTGTTCTGTGGGATTGATAGACTTCCTCTCTTACCAAGGGCTTGGGTTTCAGCCTGATCTTTGTCATCTAAGCAGTTGTTTGATGCAAAAATGCTTTGGGAGTAAGAATTTTTCTTTGAAAGAAAGGAGTATTTTTATTTTCTCTCTATTATTCAATTTCTATACTTCATCTGCTTCTGATTCATACCACTTCTGTCCTTGCCAGTTATATTTGAGAATAAATAAAGGTGACTCGAGTCTAAGAGATGAACTTTTGGGCAAAACACCAACAACCCTTCAGTGCAGTGTAATAAAAGTCTTACTTTTCAATTTCACAAACTTTTTGAAGTGTCCTCATATGTACATCTATTTATTTAAGGAACCCTGGTGGTGCTGTTAGATCTTGGGTGGCTAACTGCAAGGTTGACTGTTCAAACCCACCTGTTACTTCACGGCAGGAAGGGCTGTCTGCACCTGTAAAGATTTACAGCTTGGGAGATGTTATATAAGGTTGCTAGGGCTTTTGAGGATCAACTTGATATAGTACCTTGTTTGT
This sequence comes from Echinops telfairi, assembly GCF_000313985.2. Classification (NCBI taxonomy): domain Eukaryota; kingdom Metazoa; phylum Chordata; class Mammalia; order Afrosoricida; family Tenrecidae; genus Echinops; species Echinops telfairi. The sequence continues at coordinate 11,116,775 of NW_022106471.1, forward strand.
CATCTTCTATCTAAGAGCCCTGGTAGGATAATGGTTAATGTTTGGCTGCCACCCGTGAGGTCATCAGCTCAAAACCAATGACTCTGGGGGAGAGAGATGAGGCTTTCTACTGCCCCAAAGGGTTACAGCCCCAGAAGCCCACAGCGGCAGTTCTGCTTTGTCCTATAGGGTCACCACCATGAATCAGAATGGACTCACAGGCATTGACTTTGCTTTGTTGTCATCTATCTAGGAACCCTGTTGTTGTAATGCATATACCATGACCTATGGGCTGCTAACTACAAGGTTAGCAGTTCAAAACCACGAACCACTTCTTTGGAGAAAAATAAAGCTTTCTACTCCCCTAAGTACAGTCTTGGAAACCTACTGGGGCAGTTCTACCCTGCCCTACAAGGTAGCCATGCATCAGAACTGACTTGATGGCACTGTTTGGTTTCAGTTATCATCTAGGCACCCATATACATGCAGGTAATAAATAACATTGCTACTATGATTTCAGCGCATGCATGCATGGGCTTATACCAAGTAAAACATGGTCTGTAACTACTGAATGGTTGGGGACACGTTCCCTCAGTAAAACAATCACCTTTGTTGCTCAGGCACCTTTAAAAAGGGGCGGAGTGGGGCGGGGAAGGATACTTGTGTGACCTTGGAGAAAACTGAGGTTAGGAATAATAGCAAAATTTTAAACAAAACTCAAATGGGCAGCTTCCCAAATCACGGGAGCTTTGCAATAAATTTGCAATTGGAATGTTTCTGCACAATCTTTAGATGGATCAAGCATTTTAAGGAAAGCTGGCAAGACTTGAAGCGGGACGAATGAAGGGAAGGTGGCTGAAGCGGAGAGGCGGTGCAAGACCGCCGTTACCAGGTGCTAAGGTGCTAGCTGCTGCTGTTGGGATTCCACCTGGCTCAGCAGTTTCAAGTTACAGTGAACATCTTGGCTTCAGCAAACTTGGCTCAGTGGGTGCCCCGAGGGCTGATCTCTCCATCGGTCTTTGAAGCACACGGGAAGCCACTCAAGATGACTGTATGGAAGGAAACCTGTTTCCGATTCGCCATTATGATCCAGGACAAGTATGAGGCATGAGCAGCTTCCAAGGGGATCTGCCAGCCAGGTCAGTAACTGTTGGTGGGAGCAGAAAGCCATCTTTCTCCTAAGAGGAGGGTCAGAGACAGGAACACTACATTCAAACTGTCTAGATCCAGATGCAGGATATGTTGAGAATCAAATTTCACATTTTATTTAAAAGTTTTCTGATTATATAGCAACACTTTTTAGTTTACCCTCTAATAGTATTTGTATCAGGGTCCACAATCTGTTAGAATGCTTGTTAACATTTCAGCATTTTAATCGTAGTGTAGGGAGTCAGTAGCACCTTCAGAAATCCACACTCCAGGTTGGCCAGCAATTTGGAAGCCCGCACTTCAAATGCAACTAGCTCTGTCACAGTTCAATCAACCAATTTGTCTATTTGGCTTCCAATTCAATGCCATTGAGTTGATGCTGTCTATAGGGCAGAGTAGAACTTCCCCTGTGGGTTTCTGAAATGGTCAATCTTCATGGGAATGGAAAGCCTACATGTCCAATGCGTCTCCTGTGGTTAAACAAGTAATTTTAAGGTATGACATCAGAGGTAGGCATTGGCGCTCATTTGTTACTGCTCTTACAAGAAGTGTAAGGATGATGTGATATGTGGACCGTGTCAAAACGTTTTAAAAAATAAAACTTTAAGGATGCAGCACACTCTGTAACCTGTACTTCTATGGACAATATCCAAGGCTTAACTGCTAAACACACCTGTGCCCCACCATGAGTAGATGATGCTGGCTACAAGATTTTGTGGACAAAAACTTGCCTTTACAAGTCTACCTTACTGAACCCTGGCTGCAAAGGTGGTCAGATAACCTAGTAGACCAGAACGCTCGGACTTCTTTCGGCTTACACAGAAGGTTGTACAAACTGTTGTTACTGTATGCCAGTAACTATGTAGGTAAAGCACCGACTACACCTTAGCATAAGAAAAATAAAAAAAATCCTACAACTGGACCAGTAAGCAACATGCTCAATGGAGATTTAAGGACCACTGACGAACTGATGCATTTGAATTATGGTGCTGGCAAAGGACACTGAGCAATAGCACCATGGACTGCCAGGAGGACAAGTGTTTTGGAAGATGTACAGCCACAATGCTCCTTTGAAGTGAGGGGAGCGACCCTTCACCTCGGGCACTTTGGGCATGTGGTCAGGAGACAAGTCCCTGGAAGAAGACATCCTACTTGGTGGGGGTCCAACAGGGAACAGAGGAGGGAACAGCAGTGGCGGCCAACAGCGCATCACAGACCCCCAACTGTGAGGATGGAGAACGCAGCAGTGTTTCCTTCTGCTAGTAAGGCTGATGTGCATCCAAACCGACTAGATTACACCTGACACGTGTGGCAAAACTGAGCCTGGCTTTCAGACTCCATCGGCAGGAAGCTGTGGCAGTCACTCATCCTCGCCAATTCCACGACAGCTACCACCATCTGACCAGGCAAGCGAGCCAGAGTGGCAAGTAACTGGTTGTCAGTTTGAAAAATAACTAGGAAAGGGTTCTTTGCTACTCCCATCTCAATTATTCCCAAATAATAACACTCAAGCACCAAAATTTATCAAAGCAAGTTTATTCGATTATTGATTCCATCATTAATGAGGTTCCAGTGTACAACTGAGAGTAAAGGCGATCCAAGTAAGGGCAGGAACAATCAGAACTACACAAACATCTTTCACGAGAGCAACAGCAGCTCTTTCCTTTGACAGAATACTGCCAGTTAACACAGCACCAGCTGTCTCAAAAATATCCCAAGTCCTCTGTAAGGCAATTTTGTGGAGCTTTGCTAAAATGCAGCAAATAGTCGAAACATGACAGCAGCCTTAATGGTAATCATATGTGCAACTTGAGTGTAAAATTATGTGAGAAAACTTAAGAAAAAACAGATAGAAAATGATTTAAACCTGCCCCCCCCCAAAAAAAACAAAAACAAAAACACCACAACTGAGTAGAATTATACAACCAAAAAAAGAAAAAATAGGAATTTGGGAAAGATGAGACCTTGCACAAGTCTTATAAAAAATCCTAAACAAATAGTTATCATCATTGAGATGTACTTCCTTCCACCACCGGCACTATTTTTTAATACTATCATGACACAAATCCTATGCTTTATAGGCAGTTATTTTCACATACACAACTTTATCAAAAAATGTATATTGTAACCTAAAGCTCTTCTATTTATTGGTCTGTTCAGTCTCTTAAGGCCCGAACCATGACCTAAGTATGAACCTGAGTACGACCAAACTCAAGAGTATTCGTATATCCAGCAGCATGCATTTTTCTACTCTTGCCGATGCTTCGTTTTTTGAACCTTGGGGAGAAACTCAGTGTTCCAGAAGAGTCCTCCACCAGGTCCCTTGACTAGTTAGGAGCCACACACAGTACGTTTCCAGAAATATCCTGCAGAAAAATCCCACGGGAAGATTTTCCAACTAGTTCATCGTCATTCAATCCTGGACAGCTATGGTTCCTACCTTTTTTGAGGGTCACGAACTGCTCCAAAGAAAGGTATGAACTACCCCCCCCCCAAAATGCAATATACATAAAAACATTACTATGTACAACTGCAAGGGGCCCCCTAAGGGTCCATGGCCCCCAAGTTAGGCACTCTTATTTTGAACTTGTTGATCCAGCAGCAATGACGTTTACCCCATACAACATTCCCATCTTCACTTAATTGTTCCTATGGCAAATTGCTATCAATCATTTAGTCACCTGCTAATCTAAGACAAAGTTATTCATTCTTTTAAGCACCAACAGACTTAAAATTCATCCTCCTGTCCCAATTTCGGCAGGTTTTATGCCATGTACCTGGTATTTGAAATTGGTTAGGTCCCTACAGTATAAGCTAGCAGGTAAGTGTTTGCCTTGAGCTCCAGTCACTGAAAACGAGCAGATTAAAGGTTAATACCTTTGTGAAAATGAACATGCATCTAAATTTTGAAGAACAGGCAAGGTGCCTTTATAAAATATGTTTCTAGATAACAGTTGAAAACAAACACCTATACTTAACACCTCAGAGAATAACAAACAATCCCACAGCAGGTCTTCTCCTTTTACTTACGTGGAACTGGTATACTGGTATTGTGGACGACTCCCTCCTATGACAACAGAATATCAGGCAAGTTTTCTATCTACTGTCCAGGAGAGAAAACACTTCATTTCTGACCGAACCCACCAGGATTCTGAAGCTGCATCACTGATCATGCCTTCCCCTATGTTGAATGGACCAACAAACGGAGAGAAATGACTAGCTCACAGTACAAGGCTGAGCTCACTGCTTTCTTGTTGAAGAAAAACAACACGACTAACTCTAGGCACCTGCTTGCCTAGTATGGTGAACCTGCACACACAGAAGATCCTCAGAGGCTCTGAAGACTGCTTTAGCAGCAGGGGCGGGCAGCTGGCATGTCAGCTTCACCGTGCAAACACATCAAATATATAAAACTCAATCAAATCCCATACAATAGAACTTTCGAGCCAGCTGATCTGTTCATCATCACTCAGGTTTTGCGCTGAGTGTTTGGCGAACGAACTCCAGAATACTCGAATCAAGGACCAGCTGAGAGGTTTCACCTTGGTCACGGGACTTCATTTTTCTTGCTTTTTGCTATCTACAAAAATGAATACTGGAACAACCAATGCTGATCCTTGCTCTCTTTCCTTCTGAGAAGGATTTCCTTTGCAGAGATTCAGGAGGGAGGGAACCGGGGCAGGAATGGGAGGAGTCTGCTCTCTGACCCTCGGGGCCCAATGATTCCACTGCAAGGGGCTAGTGGAAGAGTCAGATGGCTCCTGGATGCTGACCACAGGTAGCGCAGGGGTACCGAAATACACAACCAAATATTTTCCACCTAATTTTCAAAGGTGCCATTTTGTGTTTCCCTACTGGGCTACTAAACACTGAATGAAAGGTGCATCAGGTACTATTTATTGGCATCCGGGGCTGTGCAATCTGTACATTTTCCTTTTAAGAAGAATTCAAGCATAATCCATATTTTAAAAATTAGACTAAAGAGAGACAACAAAGGTTTTAAAGTTTTCTCTTTGAAAAGATGGTATCTTACAGTACATACAAAAATACTCTGAAAATACATGACTTCATTTACAAAACACTGAATCAAACATTACAAGAATTACATGGTTATGGACTGTAATAAACTGAGCATGCGTTCATGAAACGTAAAGAAGATTAAGAAATGTGTTGAAAAAAGCAGTGTAAAAAAAGACAACTCATAGTTAAATAAAAATTACAAAGGCCCTGAGCCAATTAATGGTTGGTAACAATGTTGGTAACAAACCCACTGCCTAGCTCCGCATGCCCAGCCCAGGGAGAAACTGTTTTAAGCTGTAGAGTCAGTGACTGTCAGGAAATATCACACCTCGGCTAATTTTACACCTCAAAAATACAACTTTTTCATATTTAAGGATATCTTATTGTTGATGCTGGCATGAGCTGCTTGTTGGTAAAAAGAAAAAAATACCAGTCAACTAACAAGAATGGCATATAATAGGTTATGTAACAATTTCAACGTTCATTTACTGATTTTCAGTATTCTGGTTATATTTTGATTTTTAATAAAGATGCATTTCAGAGGCCTCCATGGGAGGCAAAATAGAAAGAAATCATGGTGCCCCACCCTCGTACGTAATCACTGGACGAATCCTCCCTGATAGCTGTGCACACTGTACAGAAAAGCATACACACCAACATGTTTACACATTCCATGTGCCAATCTGGAAAAATAATTTAAGTCAACAGAACAGACAATAAAGACATCTACATAAACGAGGAAAGCTACCTCACATTCATCCATCTCGGGTTTCACAAAGCGGCTTCAATGCTAAAGCAAATGTGCTGACAAATTACAAGACTTTTTTTGTGTTTTTTTGTTTTCAACTTTTTTAGCTCTACACAGTGATTATAACATACAAGTAGGAAGGAAGGAAGGAAGGTCAGAAGGAAGGAAGGAAGGCGGGAAGGAAGAAAGGAGACAGGAAGGAAGGAAAGGAGGGAGAAGAAAAGAAACAGAAAGAGGGGAAGTTCAGTGGCCCAAACTGGTTCTAACAGAAAAACCAGCACTGAGAATTAAGGCAGCAAACCCTCCAAACTCAAAGCCAAAATACTGACAATCGGACAGCAGGTGGTCCTCAGAGAGGTGCATGCAGCAATCAGTGAGAGACTGCTACAGCACCTGCAGGTCAGAGTGTAAACGTTAAAAACCCACCTGCAGGTCAGGAGGTGGTGACTGTCACTTCCATCATCTTGGGATGACAGCCACTGCACGTTTAAAAAGAGCAGCTGGTTCTTTGCCACTAACTGACTGCATGTTCACTAAGTGGGGAGGCACGGCTTTTACCGATTAAGGGTCAGTCGGATGGAATTTTTGACAACACGGATGCTTTTTGCTGGAACTGGAGATGATGAATCCGGAAGTTCCTTACTGGGTAGTCTCTAGTAGAAAACAGAGAAACCAAGAAGAAGACACACATCTGAGATCAAGGTCCACACGTGACACGGTACTAAATCCAACTACAAGACCAGTCACCAAACTTCAGTCTGCGGACTCCCTCCTCCTCTCCTGGATCACAGGCATCTCTTGGAACCTTCTGCCAAGTCAAAGGTGAAGTGCAGAGGGTGTAAGTCAGGGTAGAGTCTGTGTGTGTAAAGGAAGAGAGGCCTTTCACTTGTGTGTTGAGGAATGTATAAAGGTCCTCATCAGAGCCAGGCACTTGTAAGAGAGAAACAGGGAGAAGACAGTCAAGAGGAAGCTCTCGGAGGAGCGGGGTGGGAGAAGTGACCAAGCAGGGAGAAGACAGTCAAGAGGAAGCTCTCGGAGGAGCGGGGTGGGAGAAGTGACCAAGCTATGTGTCAGAGAGAGGAAAGCTTAATATATGAGAACTGCATTCCTCAGTGTGTGTCTGCAATGCCCTCCACAGAGAAGAGCACTGTAGTCACCAGCATGCGCAGTCTTTCTGTCAGGCAAGGCAATTGTGATAGTGGTGAAATGTAGGAACATCTGTGTAACGGATTCTGCAGGCTATTATGAAGACAAGAAAGAGTCTCAGCAACTGAGAAGCAACAGAAGACCTCCAAAATACAGACTGCGTGACGGAAACAGTATGTGAATTTTTTGCCAAGGGATGACTGCAAAAATTAATTTTCCTCTTGTGTTATTTCTGCTACACAAATACCCATTATCACACTCACATCCATTAAAAAGAGATTATGTGTACCCAATCACAATGATCGACGCATAATTCCTCTCTCACCGCTCCCTAGGGGGATGAGCAACAGAAAGTGGGTGAAGGGAGACAGTGGTCAGTGTTAAGAGATGAAAACAATAATAATTTATAATTTATCAAGGGGTCATGAGGATGAGAAGGGAGAGTGAAGAAAAAAAAAGAGCTGATACCAAGGGATCAAATAGAAAGTAAATGTTTAGAAAATGATGTCAACATATGTAAAAATATGCTTGACACAAGTGATGTATGGAATGTCATTCCCCAATAAGATGATCTTTTTTTTTTTTTTAAATCCATTTATTGGGGCTCATACAATTCATCACAATACATACATCAATTGTGTAGAGCACATCTATACATTTGTTGCCCTCATCATTCCCAAAATTCGCTTGCCTCTTGGGTTCCCGGAATCAGCTCACTTTCCTTTTTTTTCCCCCTCCCCCTCCCTTCCTCTGCCCCTCTCCCCCATGCACCCTTGATAATTTATAAATTATTATTATGTCTTATATTACACTGCCCGGCGTCTCCCTTCACCTACCCCTCTGTTGCCCATCCCCCAGAGAGGAGGAGATTATATGTAGTTCTCTGTGATCAATTCCCTTACTACACCCCCCTTCCCTCCTGGTATCGCCACTGTCACCCCTGGTCCTGAGTGGATGTGTATGTGTTTGAGGGTGTGTATGTGTTTGAGGGTGGGGGGAGAATGTTCTAAAACTGATGTGGCGATGATTGTACAATTCTTAGTATGATTGAATGATATGTAAATTATGTGTCAATAAAACTGTTGGGGGGTGGGGAAGAAATCTTATAATGCAGAATGAGGTTTTCATTCAGACAGAGTGCTACTGACTTAACTTAGGTAACTGGCTTTCAGAGCCACACCGTCAAGAGTTTTGCATTAAGCGGCAGCTGACAGAAAGTCTATGGAGAAGTCACCATCCTACATGGCCAACACTGAATTATGACTGTGGGTTAGACTTGCTTCTGTGTTGGGTGGTCTCTAACAAGTTGTATCTTCCTCACTATCCTTAGTTTCTCTCCTTACTTGTCAGATATTAATATTGCTGAAATCAAGTAAGATAATGAATGAGAAGTACTTGGCACATATTACATTTAACAAATATGAATTTTTTTTTTAAATTATGAAAAATATCCAGCAGAGAATAGTACAGTGTGGCTGTAGGTGCCACAACCAAGTTCAGCCATGATTACAATTTTGACATGCTGTTTTGGCTTAGCCCTGTAACTTTTATCCCTAAGCTATTTTGAATTAAAAATTGATATTGTCATGTTATTAAACATCTCAAAGCGGTCTGCTTCCATTATCATCCTAACAACACACCCAGGTTTCTTGTAACTCACTGTCTCGTTACAGCGAGAGTGCCACAAGCTCCAGTGAGAGCTCTGTCGGTTCTGTTCTCAGAGGGCGGCACTGGGGAAGGTGGCGGGGGAGCAGGGGGCAGTGAGAGGCACTTGACATTCTGATGCGTGAAAATAAACTCATCTGCACCTACAGGGTACAAGTTTTACTTCTAAATTTTACCTGTAAATAAGGCTACATATTACCTTTATGCGTGATGTATCAATAGTTGGAATAGGCATAGATTCTCCTTCAGCGGTGTCCTAAGAGCAGAAGAATTATACAAAAATAAGAGCTTTCTTTTCTATAGGTAAACGCTGTGGCCAGCATTAAATGCTTCCACGAAAGAGAACATAAGCAAAGCTTGTCGGTGGATTGAGTTACTGATCCACTGCCTAACAAGGTCTGACTTGAACGTATGGCTCGGGAACAACGCATGTTTGGGAGCACACAGCTAATGTATTTACCACTGCTTTTCTCTTCCTGTTTTCAGCAGCACGAGGGTCTTTAAACGTTGACTCAATATGAAGAAGCTAAAATATTAACATGAAAATGAGTTATTATTACAGATTTAAGGGGGAACCCCCCCCTCCCCAAATCCACAAAAACAAAAGCTTATCAATTTGGAGACTAATTACTGATTAGCAAACCACTATAAACATGGGTGTACTGGGCAGAGATTTTAAATTAGGTCCAATTCAACCAGGCCCCTTAATTTCTATAGTTTGATCTTTATGGTGAGATCAATTCAGAGTGTAACTAAGATATAGCTTAACCCCCACCTACTGGAGGCAAAGATGACCCGCACTAAGTATCAGTCATTTAAGTTATTACCACTGTAAAGTTCTGTACAAGTCACAGAGAAACTCAGACCAGTCATTCCAGTTTTCAGACACACTGAAATTTGAATTTAGGTCAATTTGATTTTACGATTAAAAAAATCAGTATCATTCTTCTGTTTCATTTACAAGCCTTCTTTTAAACAGCCAAAACAAAGAGGACACTCAGGAGCAACAGGCAACTTTTAGCTTCGTTTGTGCTATTTTAGCTTTGGGTGTCACCTTCTTTTTGAAGGCAGTGTTTCACAAATCAACTACTGAATCACCACGAAAACAGCAGTACCTTTTCCTCTGCATCTTTCAGCTTCGTGGAAGGCCCATCGACTGATGGGGACAGGGATGTCTGGGGGGTAATGCTCTTCGTCATATTTGACAGTCCATTGAGGTGTGGCTGGCCCTGGGCAGGGTTGTGGGGGGCTGGGACTCTAGGAACGACATTCCGTCCTACTACCGTAGGGATGGTGCACACAGCTGGGGGTGAGGCCGCTTTCACTGTGGAGTCTGCTTCTGAAAGGGGGAGGGGCCTTTAGTAACCCAATCACATTGCAGAATTAGCAGAATCAGTCCCACCAGGCATTCAGACACCTACTTGCGCCAATGACTGGAATGGACAGTCCGTGGGCCGGCGGAGCACTCGGGGGCTTCTTCTCAGTCACGGCCGCCCCGGGCTCAGCGCTGCTCCTAGTCAAAGCAGTGACTGCTGTCATTCAAGCAGTGATTTAAACAGGACTTACTGAAAACACCCTTAATTTGTAGGATTTCTTTGTTAAAGCACTTTTTAAAAAAAAGTAACAAACACAATTTTATTTATGTACTTTTCAATAAGTTTGCATCACATGGATTGTGTCCAATAGCCTTAGCAGGCAGGTGGTACAGCACTCTTATTTTTAGGACAGAAGATCCAGTGAGAATTAAAATTTATGAATTAAAATTTAAACAGGAAGCCTGTGCATTTCTGTGTATGCATCTATACCCACATGCTCAGAAGCCTACCCTAGTCGCCCAGAGGGTTACTACAAATGGGTCAATATTTCTAAGCAGGAAATCAACCAACAATTAATACTACCTTTCGACAACGAAGAAAAGGCATTTAGGAAAGGTAAAGAAGAGTCTACATTGTGCCCAAGAAAACTTCAACCAGAGGCTGAAAGGACAACTGTGAAGCACACCTTTCTGCTTCTCCCCCAGGACGACTGTCAGGCTTCGAGGGTCTGACTAATGACACTGGGGAATTAAAAGGGGTTCCATTATCAGTGTCTCTGGAGCTATCCAAGGATTTGCCATCCAGCGACGGTCTCTTGGATTGAAGTCCACCCAAACTCTGACTTACATCAGAAAGACTTTGCTGAAAGAAGGGAAAACGTATTAATTTCAAGAAGCAAAAGCGAATATAAAGAGGCTATCAATTTTGATGTTCAAGAGGGCATTAAAAAGTTTGTAGAAAAATTCCACTTCCTTCTAATTCTCCAATAGATGTGGATTGTCTTTTACGACCAAAGTCAGTCAGATCTGAGTGCTGGATTGAATTTTGCTGCATGCACCACCCCCCGCCCAGCCCTGTTTCTTCCTCAAATGTCTGGGAGCTGTTATGAGCACAAATTGGTTCCCAGGACCGTTCACTTGACTGGAGCCATAAGCTACAAGCTGACCTTTTTCTTCTTTTGAAGAATGTCTGGTGGAAGGTAGTAATGAAGCTGTTTCTTCTTTACATGCGTGGCTTCAATTTTCATTCCCTCCTTTAACATGTTTATATTGTTTGCTTGTCTGTAGACTGTAAAAATGTAAGTTAATAGCAAACTACTTTCTGAACCAATGGCTGTCATTATTTGTATATGCACACATCTCCACTATGTTTCCATTACTTTACACACACTTATCACTCCCTAATGAACAAATACTTCTTAAACATTTCCACATCACAATACTATTTGAAAATTGTCGAGGGTGGGTTGGAAAGGGGGAACCGATTACAAGATCTACATGTGACCTCTTCCCTGGGGGACAGACAACAGAAAAGTGGGTGAAGGGAGACATCGGACAGGGCAAGATATGACAAAATAATAATTTATAAATTATCAAGGGTTCATGAGGGATGAACCATGTAGAGTGTATTAACTGTTTGAAGATGGAAGAAAACTAAGCAGTTAATACACTCTACATGGCACAAAGACCCCCAAAAGTATCTAGTGAAGCCCCCTCCTTCCTGTTCCCGGACACCCTCAGTCCCCTGACCCAGAAACGACGACTTCTGCCACTTTTTCTTTATCCAGCCATGTGTCCTTTTGGCCACGGTCTGCACACCTTGCTTTTGTCCTTTGTGTCCTTCTATAAATGGTAACACAGTTTATGCTATGTTTTCCAACCCCTCTTCCCCAAGTATGTCTTAGAAATTACTTCACCCTTTCTTTTAATAGCCACCTTAGTATTCTACAGTTATGCAATATAGACATACCACATTCATTTGAACAATTGTGGAACTTGAGAAAATATAGCCGGCCAGATCTTAGATAGGAGAGCCAGTGTATGAGAGAGTCTTACCTGTGTCCGTAAATGACTGGATATCATATGTCAAGTCTATGTTAACACTTTCTGCATTTTCTACTCGCCGAAAAATTATTCCCAGGAACCACATTGATACATAATTGTTGCTACAAAGGTAAAATGTAAGGATTCCCATTAATTTTTATAATTTTATATAAACCACTCAATAATTAAAAGTTGCTTAGTATATAAGCATAAATACAATTCATAATGGCTTGGCCAAATTCTTAAACTGGTCTCTAAAACAATGTGAAGTTATCCGGTGTTATGGCCTAGAGTAAGAGATGCCCCAGATATTACCCTAAAGTCTTGTTGAGGCCTGAGGGCAACCAAACAGAATGCACTTCGTGTTCATGAATAGCCGCTCATAATCAAACACATAACGTATTATCCCATGAATGTGCCTAAGCAACTTATTCTTCAAATTACTTACTCTTTATGGTGTTCTTTATTTCCTGGGAACGATTGGGGATTTACATGAGCAAGAATAATAAATTCATTGCGTTCTAAATTTCCAACAAGGACGCGAATTTTAGATTCCACTAACCCGACCCTGAAATAAAAGAATGGAACAAGGTTTTGTTTGTCTACGTCCTTATTTAATTTGGAAGCTATATTCACATACGCCAAACATTATGCTTTACATGTTCATAGGGATTTATTGAAATTGGATCAAATATTACTAACACTGATAATATATTCAGACTTCTACAATTCCACTCTCTACTTCAGAAAGATAGTGGTTGTCAGATATTCTTTGTCACTTTATGAACTAGAAAGAATCCACAGGAATATTTTAATTTGCCAAATACTTGAACAGGCTTACATATTTATGCGCTTCATCAGCAGATATACACCAAGTGGAATTCTTTCCCAGTGTTACACAAGGGAGGCACTGACAAACTCTTTACACCAAGGGACGGGCAGCAAATATTTTAGGCTTTGTGAGACACGTAGTGTCAATTAGTTACACCTAGCCAACTCTGCCATGTTGCACAAAACATACTATAAAAAACATGTACACAAACAAGCACGACTGGTTCCACATGAAACTTTATAGATTATATTGCTCTTGACCCTTCATCTGGACAAATTAAAACACTCCAGTGAAAAGGTTCTTTTAATTACCTTTCATCTCTTGAAGCAAAAATAAGACCGTACTGTCATGTTTCACTTTTCCAGAAGTCACACCAGAGGAAAGCAAAACCAACTCTGGTGGCCTAACAGCGTCTGCCTGGCGGGGCCAGGGACGTAGCACACACACTTCCATTCACTCCCATGGTGGTGCTGTGAAATTGGATGGGAGTAATCTGAACGCTGAGCGAACACCCTGTTATGCACAGGTAGTCTGAGAGTCTCAAAAAGTATGTGGATCAATTCCATTTTCCCACAACCTTTCTGCAGTACCCTGCTCATGCATGTTTGGACAGGTTCAGTACACATGCCAAGGTAAGCCCTGAGTGATCTGTGAGTCCCAAACAGCTGTGGGAAGCCTGGCCTGGTCAGAGCCTGGTGGGAGTTGGAAGGCTCGAGAGATGGAACGGAGCGACTACTTCCCAGCATCTCCCTGCAAGTTGCTGCAAGGACACAAGTCACAATGGCAGGTGCAGCCCAGGGGCTGCAGCCAAACTGTGGTGGTGGCAGCCCCTAACAGTGGAAACCTGAAGCTTAGTCTTGCCTCCTGGTGCCTCCTAGGCAAGGCCCCTCCTTCCCATACCACGAATGCTTTTGTGGACATTCTATTGTCCAAACATGTTGTGTGGTACATACTTGAGGCCAAAGTGAATTCCGATGAAATAGGGCCTTTTGACCAAAAAACAACTCCTATCTCGACAGAAGCTAAATATTCTGTAATCTTTCATGTTATCTCATGGCCTAAATTAAAAGGATTTTTGCCTTCCCTCCAAATATTTGAAGGAAAACATGAGCAAAAGGGGGGAGGGAGAACATAGCAAAAGGAAGCTGGGTGTCAGATCCATTTACACGGCTTCACTTTGCTTTAATTTGACTGCAAAATGACAATAAGGGATTATCATCTGCACATATATCCTTATATCCTATTTCACTCTTGATTCTGAAAAATAAACTTGATGTTATTAAAACACTAAAGGCTCCAGAATAACATACAACAGTCAGAGGCATAATCTAGGAATTTGGACAGTGAGGAAAAATGGCAAAACACGCACACATCACTGCTACAGAGAGCCAAATGAGTTACCATCAAGTGACACCAACTCTCGGCAACCCCATGTGCAGAGGAGAACTATGCTCCGGCGGACTTTCGTGGCAAAACCAAAAAGGTGGATTCCTACTCAGAGAGATCCTATACGCCGAGAACTTCCCCACAGGGCTTCTGAGGCTGTCAGCCATGAAGGAAGCCGACTGCCACAGCGCCGGCCAGTGGTGCTTCAACTTCTGTGCCACCAGGGTTCCTTTACAAGGCTCAGCATCATATAAATATACTTACACCACCATGCAATCAGGAGAGATTCTGAAATACAAGTCTTACCACTCTAGATGGTTTTCTTCCGTCGAAGCACTGGCAGTCAGGACGATGTAATGCCTGTGGAGAATTTCCAGCACCACCAGAAAACAGACAAAGCCAGAAACATTGTTAGGTCCTGCTTTCCCATCATTCCCATTTCTTCCCACCATGCTCCCAAAGGAGCAAAAGCGCATAAACATAGTTTATGAACACGAAAATAGGTTCAGATTGTCATAAAATTAATTCTAGATCATACAATTAAAAATATACTCATTAATATCAAAACAAACCACTAACACTGTATCAGACACTACTAGAATTTAGAAAGTCTCACTTGAGATCTCCACACATCAACTCTACTAAATTTTCACATTATTGCTCTTAATATACACACACACAAGCTGCAAAATTTCCAATACCTATACTTTTGAAAAAAATTGGGTGGCTCAAATAGTTTGGACCAATCTGATTTTCCTTGGAGAATTTCATCTGTGACTGTGAGACCTAAAGTAAAAGGAAAAGAAAAGGTTGCTTTGAAAATGGATCAAGGGCATTGCTAATTCCTCAATATCCTACACCCCAAACTTCTAATCCAACCACATTCTTGAGTTTAATTTTATATATATA
>NW_022106471.1:11132066-11156476 GCF_000313985.2 Echinops telfairi
TCACTATTATTTTGGGGAAAATTTTTAAATTTGGAAGTTTTAGTGGAACTGAAAAGCGGTATTGAATTTTAAAAATCTATATATATATATATAAATTTGAATGTTGTTTCTTTGAACATAAAAATCCATTTCAACCACGATGGGCTGGCTCCACTTCTGGCCTTGATACTATATACTAGTTACTGAAAAAACATACATTTGAAATATCTGGGGGGAATAATAGACAGTTATACATACTCTTACTACCAATCTATATTATATAATGGTCGCCAATATACCCTGGTTGAAATATGTAAAGGGCAACAGGTCAACATATTTACCTTGTTTAAATTCTTCTACCATTATTGTTCGAGTTGATGTGGACACGTTAAATGTAGAATTCTGCTGTGGGTAGACGGGGGTGATTATGGGCATGAGATGATACCTGTCAGATAGATGTACCTGTGAAATTAGAAGGAGAGTAATTGATCTAGTCTTATTTGTTGTGCTCCCCTCCCCAAGCATATGAAGAATATGGAATATTTAATGCTACATTTCCTAAATTCTAAGATAGACTTTTTCCCCTCTCCCCAACTAAGGTATTTCTGAAGTCAGGGTGTTTGATAGTCAAAAACAAAGATCAACAGGAAGATGATTTTCTCTTGAGAAGCTGTTAATTAATGGTCTTACTTATAGACAACAGTCTTGGAGATTAAAGGAAATCCAGTCACATAGTGGCAAAAAGCATTATCTAGTCCAAAGATGTTCACTTCGTCTAGTCAACAGACGACTCTCCGGACTCAGAGAGAAATGAACACTGACTCCGACAATCAAACAACAACAACACAGGACTGACTTACAGCGGCCTGGAACACCAGATCTGCTCTAAGTCCCAATGCAGAAGAAATCTCATATGCATAACTAAGTACTTGTTCGACAGTGTTTCTTTCTTTGTTTGTTTGTTTTAAATAGTTCTAAGTCTTTTGGATTTCTGCCCTTGTAAAATCTGTTGAGGTCTTGTCCACCTCCTTAGTGGGCAGTTAGTTTTTTTTTTCTTATTGTAAGTTTTCAAAGTATTGTAGATTTTAATAATAAGGTCTTTGTCTGATGTTTCATTGCTAAAGATGTTTTCCCAGTCTGTGGTCTCCCTTATTACTACTCTCTTGGTGAATTCTTTCGACATACACAGGTGTCTTATCTTCCCACTTGTCAATTTGCGACTCCTCTGTTTATATCCTTCCTTTTGAATTGGGCTATCTTTGAGGGAGTTAGGTTGTGCCACAGAGAGAGAGTTTTTCATAGTGCATTGTGACATTCTGGTAGATGCAATCTCTCACCCAGTTTTCACTAGGGCCATTTTTAATGACCCAACATTTGAGGTGCACTGGAAACCAGTAGAGGGAGGGAAGGAGCAGGCCCACAGAGAAAGGAGAGCCCAGACAGGAGGGGTTCTCTCTAGAATACACATTAGACATGTGTCCCTTTCCTAAAGGTTTCATGAAGTCACTTAGAAAGTCACATACCCGAGGGTCCCAGATGGGCAGATTCAAATTGCCGTCTTCTGGTTGCTTCAGCAGCACAGGATTTGGCCATTCCCTAACATGAAAAGGCAGAGTCACACAGGACCTCACTTCCTGCTTTATGAAAATAGTAACGCAGTAAACTGTGTTCCTATATTTAAGTTTGGGCTACTTGTTATCTTTCAAAAAGGAAGAGAAGGGGAGGAAGTGTATAAAGACAAAGCCACTTATTTTAAAGCAGTGTTTCTTTGACAGGACAGACTGTTTTGCCCATGAAATCCAACACTGTTGAGTTGATCTCAACTTTCAGCAACTCAACAGAAGCAGGAAGAACTGTTCTAGTGTTTCTGAAGGTCAAAGTCTTTACAAAAGCAGATAGTCTCATCTTCTTCGCCTGGAGTGGCTCATAGGTTCAAACCACTGGCTACCAGGACTCTTACTTTGTCCGGTCTTATTTTGGCTGCTTAACACACGCATCCACCACTAGTAGCTAGTAACCAGAAGAACCCGGCCTGCTGTGCAGACTCCCCTGGGCTAAAAGCCCACCCACTGAGTCCTGGAGGAGAGCTCCAGCTGGCTGTCCTACTCTTGCCTCAATCTGACAAGGTTTTCAACTTAAAAAAAGGTGTGTTAAGATGAGAGTACAGGAAAAGTCTACGCAAAGCCCTTAAATTACCAAATACATTTATATACAGGGTCACAAGCTTACTGCCATCATGTTGATCCCAATGCATAAGACGGAAGTTGGTAAATAGTGAGGGGATTGTAGTTAAATACTTACCATTTGGAAAAAACTAAGAAGAACTTATGAACTAAAGTAGAAGCTGCTGCATTTGGATATAATTGGCAGGTTCGTGCAACCAGCATCGCCCAAGAGACACCACCAAGGAATCCCAGCACATTGGAATAAATACCACGTCCTACAACAATGAAGGCACTTGTTAATGGCTGGCTGGACATTCTCCCGATAAGCTTATGTTTTCAAAACAAGGAGCTGATGCCAGGGACTCCGGTGGAGAGCAAATGTTTTGAGAATGATGAGGGTAATGAATGTACAAATGTGCTTTACACAATAGATGTATGTATGGACTGTGATGAGTTGTATGAACCCCCAATAAAATGATTGAAAAAAAAAAAAAAAAAGTAAAATCATGCTAAACCCCCCCCTCCCTCCCGCAAAGTTCACTTTTTCAGACTGTTGCAATGCATATTCCATAGCAGATCACTGACTAGAAGGAACCAGTGTGAAGCCCTGGTCCCACCAAGAGCTGCTTCTTTTATGCCCTAGCTTGCCCTTCAATCCAGGCCACTCAGACCCCTGTCTCACTCCAGCTGGGTTCAATCAATCCCACACGGACATAGCCCACCTTTCTATAGATCTAGAATCGAGAGAGAAATGAAAGAGGAGAGATCTTTTGGAAGATCTGTAAGAAGGGATGAATAAGAATTTAATTAGTAATCATGCCCATGGGTATTTAATTGGCAAGTGTAAAGTTGGGGACCAATTTGGGAAAGTCTCCATTCTGCACAATTTGGATATCTCTTCATAAAATAGCACACACAACTACCATTATCACTTATCATGTGAGTTTAATTTTTCCATTAAAAAATTACCACCCTTTATCAAAACTAAAATTTCCTCAATTATGTCATATGGTGCTATTTAATGCCTCACTAGGCAAGTGAGAGAGGAAAAAAAACCCCTATAAAATTATAGACATTATAATTATAGACATGTTAAATGCGAAAACATACTTCTCTTTTTTTAATCGTTTTATTAGGGGCTCATACAACTCTTATCACAATCCATACATACATCATTGTGTAAAGCACATTTGTACATTCATTGCCCTCATCGTTCTCAAAACATTTCCTCTCCACTTAAGCCCCCAGCATTAGGTCCTCATTTTTCGCCTCCCTCCCTGCTCCCCCCCTCCCTCATGAGCCCTTGATAATTTATAAATTATTATTTTGTCATATCTTGCTCTGTCCGACATCTCCCTTCACCCACTTTTCTGTTGTCCGTCCCCCAGGGAGGAGATCACATATAGATCCTTATAATTGGTTCCGTGAAAACATACTTCTAAGAATTGATAAAACGTCCCTTTCTGCTCTAGAGTTACAAATAAATTCTCTTTACAAAAAAAAAAAAAATCGATAAAACATGCTATTTAATCTTAAGAAAACATACCTGAGCCAAGGGACAAATTCTACTTGCTTAATAAGGCCCTTTTAGACCCACATCATATTAGTCACAAGCCACGCATAGTTTCTTCTCTTTAACAGCACAGGGAAACATACGAGGGGGTATCCCAAGGCACCCCCACCAAAAAAAAAAACCCTCCTAGAATTACACTGGGCAGAGCGGACAGTATAAGATATGACAAAATTATAATAATTTATAAATTATGAAGGGTTCATGAGAGAGGGGGGAACGGGGAAGGAGGAAAAATGAGGAGCTGATACCAAGGGCTCAAGTAGAAAGCAAATGTTTTGAGAATGATGATGGTAACAAATGTACAAATGTGCTTGACACAATGGATGTTTGTATGGGTTGTGATAATAAGAGCTGTACGAGCCCCCAATAAAATGATTAAAAAAAAGTTTCTCAGTAGCACATTTCAAGTGTTCCATAGCCAGATGGGGCTTGAAGTTACTGTACTGGACAGTGCTGTGCCAGCCTGTGGAGAACCTGGTGTCACAAGTGCGGCATTACCTAGATGGAAAATGTGCTCTGCCACTTCAAAAGGATTCTATGCCATGTTTATGAACCATACCCTGTAGCTAGTACTTGGTGCAGTGCTAGGCTTTATTAAAAGAGAGTGCTCACAGGCTAAAACTAAAGACCATGAGATACTTACGTTTGGCCCATAATTTGATTGCTCTCAAGGTAAGCCTAAAAGTTTCTGTATTTGGCACCAGGTGCAAAATTTCATCAGTAACTCTACAGCCTGAAAAAGAGAAAAAGATTAATTTTCATTAATAACAAAACTAATTAATTCAAATGCCCCATTAACTTTTAAACTGTCAAATGCTAAAGATATGATTTTTAAAAGTCAATGTTCGTTTTATGTACTTGACATTTATTGTGTACAAGCCTGTGTGTACAAGGGTGTCTATTTGCACACACACATCTAAGTTAAAAACTGGATTCCAGTTTACACCTGCAAAGGTATTATTCCAAAGGAAAAAAACCGTTTCACCATGTCTGCAATCAGTGGATGCCTGCAGACAAGTTCTCTCACTTGTCTCTTTCCACTTCCTGGTCTCATTCAGGTGCCTTCCCCAAAACAAGGTCCACGAAACAGTGGCCTCTGAGGGCATCTGCTGGGTCAGTTCAATTCACGGAAGAGGTGTCAGCTCAGATGATTATGGGCACTTTCTTTTTTCACGGATTCCCAAGGGGTAATCTTGATAGATTCCCTCAAAGGGCACAGGACGATCTTTGGGGTTTATTAGAAAGAAGTTTTAAGAAAACGGAAAACACCACTGGTGAGAAAATTGCCATAAAAGTTACACTGAGAAACTTTTTTTCCCATGAGGACTGTGCCCCTGCTCAGGCCTGAAGGGTAGCCAAGGTTGTCCTGTGATAACTGTGCTAGGAACCCTTTCCCCGTTCATCTACATCCCTGATCTGTCCCTTCAGACTTCAGGAAGATGGGGGATATGTCAAAAAGCAATAGCTTCACTTCTATTAAAATAAGAGATAGCAATAGCTTCACTTCTATTAAAATAAGAGATATCTTCCTTATTGAGTGTTCTTCCATAGTTGACTTCACTATAATCAAATACCTGTGAGTTATTAGTTACTGCTTCAATGCAAACCTTCTATATTGTATTCTAGAAGTGCAGCAAAAAACAATGGTTTAATTAAACAAAGGAGATTATAAACCAGCGGCTCTCACAGTATGGTCTGTGACCCCTGGGAATCTGAGGACAAGCCTACTTTTGCACTCTTTTGGTCTCCTAGGGGCGCGTTTTTCATGGTGTTTACACTGCACCACAGTACAAACTAAGTGAAACTCTCGACATCTGTGGCAGTGAATCCAGGCAGCGGCAACAGAGCACTTCACACCTTCTGCAGCATCACATCATTGCCACGAATGAAGTAAAATTCTGTTTTAAGTATCTCATATCAAGGTCAAGAACTTGTGCAAATGTTTGAATGCTAAGTTGAACTAGCTACTCTTTTTAAGGAACTCCAGTTTTATTTAAGGAGCAACAGAGAAAAAACTATGATTATTCATACTGGGGTATTCCAAAGAATTTTCTGAAAGCAAGCCCTTCAATGAAAGGAAAACAAATGACAGAATTTCTGGCCAATAATAAAATCCAAGCTTTCCAGTGAAAATTCAAATTTAATAAATCTGCCACTGTGAACTTGACCCTTCCGAAGAGTTGAGGATTTTTCTGATGACATTGGTGGTGATAAATAACGAACAAGGTTTCTCCAACGCTGTATAATCAAGTGTGTTAACACTCAGGACATCCAAACAGCTTGCTGTTGTTGAAGGCTGCCAGGTCATCTCTGACAGGTACCATAAAACTGTCCTAGGGGTTTTCTAGGCCGCAGCCTTTAAGTACACAAATAGCCACCAGGCCTTTCTCCTGAGGAGCAAGGGGGTGGACTCAAAGCACCAACCTCTCAGCTAGTAGTTGAGTGCTTAACCATTGTGACACTAATAAGTAAGTGAACAGTATTTCCCAAAAATAGCCAAGGCATGCCATCATCACTAGTAACGAATCTATTCCAAGAACAAGACAAACCAATGGGTTTTAATATAAAGAATAAAAAAATTCATGGATAATAGTTTCAGATTCCATTTTCTGATTAACCTTCAAGAAACTACCACTTTGTTATTCAGCAATAAAAAGCTATGAACTACTGATGTAAGCTAGCAACATGGGTGATGTTCATAAACATGCTGAGGCAAAGATGTCAGGAGAAAGAGAGAGAGAGAGAGAGAAAGTAGATTAGTGGTTGTCTGGGGCTAGGGTGGGAAGGGAGAAATGACTCCAAATGTGGATGAGAAATTCCTTTGAAGTGATGAAAAATGGATCATGTGATGGTTGTACAAACTGTGTACACTAAAAACCACTGAATTGTACACTTAGAATGGACGAAAGTTATGGTATGTAGTTATAGTTCAATAGATACTGAAAAGAAAATTAAAATTGTCAAATTGTAGTGTAGTAGCAAACATCCACACTACGTGAAAAAGCTTTCCAAGTACGAAGTGGTCAGATCTCCTTTCTATACTCCAGCAAAAACAGAACTGTAGTAGCAGATTAAGAATATAGCTATCTTCTCTGAAGTCACACATTTACAAGATTTGCAAAGTTTCTTAAAAAGCCATACTTCTCAGACTTAAAATATACATATTATTTCTAAGTTAATTAATAGATAAGAACGTCTCAGGCCTTAGTTCTACTGTGCTAAACCACTGACAGCTATAACCCACACAAACCAATACCTCTTGAAGGTCCCCTCTGCAAATTCTAAGAGTGTGAAGGGATCTTGAGACCAATAAGTTTGAGAACCACACTGTAAGCAACCTGTCACATAAACATGGGGTTTTAAGATGCTTACAGGAGTATTAAGGTAACTAAGCCAAATCAGTTGCCACATGGGTCAGAGCAGGGCTTGTTCAGTGTTGACACTGGCTGACCTTTGGAAAGCAGCTCACTAGGCCTTTTTCCTGCGGCACCCCTGGGTAGCGGTGAACCTTTAGGGAGCCAGATAGATACTGTATAATGAAATGGGTTAACCTTTGGGATAGCCAAATAACTTGTTGAGATAAAGGTAATTAGAACATCATTCTTAACTAAGTTTGTCTACATTCCTAAAACGACCAATAGTCAGCTATGGAAAAACCTGTTTGTCTATTTATTTTCAAAGTTGGTACCTGAGATTTCTTTTTAAAAGCTTACCATTCAAGCTGCGAATACACCTTATATCAAGTGTTCTCAGTCGAGAGTCATCTCTTAGATCTAAGTTATCTGATATGGTGTGGATTGGTATTCTTGCAAAGACTAGATCAATCTTTAGAAAAGATGGGGAAAAGAGAGAAAAATACATTACTCTTTCTTCTTTTAGTCCGTCCTCTCCCAAAAGTTCTAATTAATTTGGGAAATTCTACGAACTATTCTGATAGTCTACAGAAGGAAAGGTAATAAAGTTTTGTTAAGGTAAATAATTTTTCAAATTAAGGGAACACATTTTAACTTTAGCATATACGCCAAACATAAGAAAACACATCAACATTATGTAAGTTTCCAGATCCAACATAGGCAGATCCAAAACACATCCCCATTCACTTAAAGCCCCAGTAAAGCAACAGCAACATTTTGCTTTGTTTCTCATTTCATTTTGTTTTTAAAGACAAAATACAGTGAGAGAAAGCAGAAGATGGAAATGAGAGGTGGAAAGCAGTAAGTAGTAGTAAGTCTTACCAGATCCAGCGGACCTAAGAAAGCAAAGGTAAGGAATACTGCGTGTAGAAAATGAAGGCAGGGGTCAATAAAACAAGGCATCATAAAGAAAAAGGGACAATTAGAGAATTAGTTATTTTTCTTAGAAATTAAGGAGATGACCTTCCAAACAAAAACTAACTGCCAGTGAGCTGCAGTTCACAGCAAACCCGGGCAGAGCAGACTAGACGGACTGGTGTGGGAGCAGGAGGCAGGGCCCTTCTCACGAGCACCACCAAGACTCCTCAGAAGGGACGACAGAGGAGAGTACAATCTGGAAGACGAGAAAAGCCCAAAGCAGACCAAAAGATAAAGCTGTGGTTAACAAGTAAAAAGAAAAAGACTAAAAAAGAAGAAAAAGACTACTTGAATATCCAAACAACACAAAGATAGAAACAGAAAATCAAGGAGATTTCCATAAAATTTCAAGTACTACATAGGAAATAAACTTGCAGATTGAGAAAAGACTACTCTGAATGTTCAACATATCAGCTGAAAAACCCCATAACCAAAGTATATTACTCATGGATCTTATAATTATGAAGACAATAACAGAACACAACTAAACAACCAACCTGTAAGCTTTCAAGCACACATTACAGGTCACATACAGAGGACGGAGAATCAAAAAAGCACACTTCTTAATACAGGAAGGAGGTGAGAAGGCATGGAAGAAGGATCTTCGATATTTTGATGAGAAATTACCTCCTACAGAGAACCTACACTTGGCCAAACTATAGTTTGTGTGAGGAAAGAATAAAGACATTTTAAAACTTGCAAGGATCACCAAAAAAAAAATCACACCTTCCCAGGAAGTTGTTGGGTGAGCTCCACTAAGACAGGAGTAAATCAAGCGAGAACAAAATTCTAGAGGAAATCTAACATGACAGTAAAGGAAGATGCCAGCTGGCAATGGTCTACCAGGCCCAGAGAATTATCACCTTGTACTGAAACAAGCAAGAGGACCTGCAAAATGGCAAGGCCAGAGTACTTGATGGGTCTGAATCTATTTAGAGGTGATCCGCTGAACACGAGACCGAGTTTGAAGTAGTCCTAAGTATCAAAACCAAGACAACAATAGTGATGAACACCCGAGATAATAAATGTCGCCTAGCAAAGCACAGTCATACCGTGTATTTAGCTCTGAAACTTATTGTCCACAATGAGGTGCCAACAGATGAGAGAAGGTGTGATGGACTACTTGGTTCTCTAACTTTATGTCTATGTAAGTCTGATTAAAAAATTTAAACAATGCTCAACTTAAAAGAATTATGGTTAGAAGGTTAAATTACAAAGTGAATAATAACAATGAAAAGACTTACTTCAATTCCAAACAATTCAAATTTTATAACAGGTACAAAGGCATCTTCTACAGCCTACAAAAAAGAAAAACAATTGTAACACCTAAGTGAGATCCCTTCTTTGACTCCCAGCCAGCAATGTCAATTCTCTCGCTCCCAATTTATATTCTAAATCAATAGGAGGAGTAAAAATGTCCTGGGCCTTACATTAAAATCACTCACCCACAATCACGGCCATTGAGGTGATTCTGACTCAAAGTAACTGTACAGGACGGGGCAGAACTGCCCTGGAGAGTTTCCGAGACGGCAACTCTTTGGGAGTAAAAAGCCTCGTCTTTCTACTGCACTTTCTAGGTAAGTACTTCTATTTTGTGACTTACCTTACTTAACATACACAAGCTGCTTACTGCTGTACGTGGGCACTCCTAAATACTCATCACGAAATGGAAGGCGGAACTGCCGTTATTTGGGTACCTACTATTTCTTGAGCTTAAGAACTTGAAATCTGATCATTTACAAATAGCCTTGGTTAGACATTTAAAAAATAACACCTGTAACATATTCCTAACTCCTTTCTTTGAAAGTGTCCCTAGATTCCTACATGTTATAGATCTTTGGAGCTTTACATTAATCCTAGTACTTGAGATTTTGTTAAAACTGTTTATTGAGCTTCCTATCTACCCATAACCTATCCACTATGGGATATAAAAAGACTTCTCCCCAGCTTTGTCTCCCCCAGAGATATGACAAACATTAGAGGCTATTTGCCAGCACATGGTGGGAAGTCAGATGCATTCAGCATTCACACTACTGTCTGGTCCCCACCATAGGTGGGGCCCACTCCCTGCTGTTAAGGATGGGCTACTTCTCCCTGAAAGCTTTCAGCCATCAATCTGGTCCACGGTAGGTGGGGTTCACAACCTACTGATAATGGTTTCTATGCAGAGCCAGGGAACAGGTCAAACCCGCTCAGTGACATCCAAAGTTAGGTTGCCATCCTGAATCTAGGATCTGCCAATCTTGTCACATGTCTACCCCCAATCCATC
This sequence comes from Echinops telfairi, assembly GCF_000313985.2. Classification (NCBI taxonomy): domain Eukaryota; kingdom Metazoa; phylum Chordata; class Mammalia; order Afrosoricida; family Tenrecidae; genus Echinops; species Echinops telfairi. The sequence goes on from NW_022106471.1 coordinate 11,142,385, forward strand.
CCTTCCTATTGTGTGTATACCCCTAGATAGTTACCCTCTAATTACTGTATCACCTATAGTACAACCCCTTCCTGTAACATATGTCTTTACTAGTAATTATGGGGTTAGCACGACCCCCCAAAGATATATAAACCTTGGTTAGAAATAAAGAGCTTTCTCTCCCCTGGTGCGTTCTCCCCCAGTCCTTGCTCCCTTGGCCCCTTTCGACTTGTCCTCCTTCCCCTCCCCCTCTCTCCTGCGCTCTCTCTCCTGCCCTGTACTACCAAGAGAAGCTGAGGTGAGCATGCTACCATGAAATGTGTCTGACTTCATTATTTAAATCTCTCTTGTCTCTCTCCTTATTCTCTACGACTTTACTATAATCTTTACTTATTATTCCTGTAATATAGAGCCTACCAGGTCTGTGATGATTTGTTATAGGCTGGCTACCCTGACAATCCACCAAACAGACACAAGGTCTTCTTCACTATTTTATTAGTGGGAATACGGTCAGTAGCTGGTGAATCACTGGTGCTCACATTTTACTTGAATGGCTAGAGTACATATTTAAAATGTTACTAATTGCACTTTACATGCAATAGCTGCACCACCTGGTAACAAATAAATGCCAAACTCACGATCATCTAGTTGATTTGGACTCATTATGGACCCTATTAGCCGTTTTGGAGGCAGTGAATCTTTCATAAAAACAAACAAACAAATTTACTAACTACCACTGAGTAGATTCCAACTCATAATGACCCTAGACAGGAGTAGAAAGTCTCATCTTTCTCCTGTGGAACAGCTAGCACATTTGAACTACTAACCTTGGAGTGAGCAGCCCGACAGGTAAAGCACTACACTACCAGAACTCCTATTGGATAGGTTTTATGTAAATTACCCCATCAATCCTCACAAAAGTATTTTAAAGAAGCTATCTAACATCATCTCATTTTACAGGTGAGGAAAAACTGAGTCCCAGAAAGAATAGGTAACCCGCCTAAGGTCAAAAAGCTAATACATGGTGGATTCTACATGCAAACTCAGGTTCATTTAACTATAAAGACACATGTTCTTAATAATAACTATGCATTCTTTTAACAAGGCACAGCAATTTCTTAGGCACAATCATAGGCTCTAGTGCCTATAGCTACTTGTTATTAAGTTCAAAATATTAAATACCCCCCCCCAAAGAAACAACAACAAAAAAAACCCCAATGTTAAGTACCAGAGGATACTTGCCCTTAAGTTTCTAATACCATCTTGATGCTTCAATCTTTCAAAGAAAGACTGAAAAAACTCATTTCTCTTCACGTGTCTTGGAGCTACACAAATTGCATCAATGTCAGCTCCTGTAAATCAAAGTATTTATCATGAAGAGTTTATTACGTATTTACATTTTTGCTAAAGTATACACACATAAGCATATGCACAGAAGAAAGTATATAAAAATAAACATTGGAAAAGTGTTAAAAATTACATTGGCTTTGGATATTGCGACTGTAAATTTTCTTCTTTTCTAATATTTCATAGTTTTCTTCCCCTTATCTTATTATGAAGACCAGGCGGGTTTGTTTGGAAGGTTCTTAGTGCTAGAACACAGACAACTGCTTACCTTTGGTATGTACTCCAAGCCTATAGGATCCAAATGTGAAAATTTTACCAACAATAGGCTCCGGAGGAGGTGAGGAACTCTAAAATAAAGCATAAGACATTCATCTTTCAAATTATTTAGTATAAAAAATTACCTAGATGATTACCGCCTTCTAATGAGCCAATGATAAGGAGGCGTACACTTGTCAACCTTGGTAAGATGAGTATTTCATGGCACCTTTAGCTACAACTTCAGGATAACAATGAGGCTTTCTACTCCTCTAGCGAATTACACGCTTGCAAACCCACAAGGACAGCTCTACCCTGTCCTACAAGATTACTATGAGTTGGATTCGAATCAATGGCAGTGAGTTTAGTTTGATACTTGGTTTTAGTTGCAACTTTTAAGTAATGAAGCTGTCCCCTGAAGACAAAAAATTCTTTCCTACTGCACTCACACAGCTTCATCTTAAGAAAACATTTTAAAACAAAACAAAACAAAACCCTCATTCAACGCTATTGTTCCCCAGTAGTTGCTGTCTTTGGCTCCATCACCCTAAGTGGCTATTGTTGCTGAGTGCTGTTGAGTCACAGCAACTGCATGTACAACCAAAGAACCGCCCAGGTCTTGTGCCAGCCTCACAACCCTCACATCTTGAGCCCTCTGGTATAGCCACCTGTCAGCCCATCTCACTGATGGGCTTCCTCTATACACTGACCAGCTCTACCTTACAAAGCATGCTGTCCTTCTCCAAGGACCGGTCTTCCTGATAACATGTCCAAAACGTGTGGGACAGTCTCCCCATTTTCCTGTTTAAGGAGAATTCTGCTCTACTTCTTTCAAGCCAGATGTGTTTGAATTTCTGGCAGTCCACTGTTCTTCAACACTACCAATTGAAGGACACGGCTCCTTTTCCAGGCTTCTGTGTCCACTGTCCAGCTTCTGCGTGCACAAGAAGCCACTGCCCATGGTGTGGTCAAGTGCACCTTAGCCCTTCCTCTCAGTCTCAGAAGCCATCAAGAAACAAACCAGATGTGCTTTCAGCTCTCCACCGCATGAGACTCCTACCCAATCCTTTATTTTGGTATATAGATGGAATTCCTTGATTGTTCCTCTACAGCCTTTCTTCTACAATCAATGCAGTCACCCTAAAGAGGGTCACTGTTGCTATAATCTCTTTATGAGAGCCAATCATCAATTTTAATTAATTTCATTTTGATAGTACCATAATTATACTGCTACTTTTCACTTCTCTGCAGAGGCATGTTAGCTGCCTATCAGGTATATTCACTGATACATTTTTCAGGTGTATATATATATATATATTTATGTGTCAATATCCATGCCTGAAACAAAAGAAAAATTCTTCCTATGAGATAAATAGACACTCTGAATTACTTTCTCCTGCTAACTACTCTTACTGCCCAGACTTAAAATCATAATTATTCTTCCTGACTTACCAATTCTTAGTTACAACCCTCACATTTATCTCTTCTTTTCTACTCAACTACCACTTCCCTAATTGCAAACTAAAGAGTATTCGGAGCTGACTACTTGCCTAATTTTTTTTCTTTCTCTCTCATGACCCATTTGGTACAAAATTCCCTGGCTCATGTTCTTAAATTTTTCTATTAATTCTTCTATGCAAAACTTGCCAATGCCGTTGTCTCTGCCGACACCACTGACTATTCTTAGGCTCACTACTGCGGACTCCACAGAATGCTACTGTGCATTAGTGTTGTCGTCTCCTGAATTTTGCTTCTGAAGCTCCAACGGCTCCATTTTATCCAGCCTCTTTTTCACTGCAATGGCAATGCCTCTGTATGGGATGCTTACTTCTCTTCTCTGGGTATCTCAAAACTATTTCTTTTTCAAGGTTCACTTTAAGCTCCACTTCTCCCATAAAGCCTTACATACTAATCTCTTCTCAACAAACGTTTTTCCTCTGTGCTTCTCTACGATTATAGTTAATGTGACTTCCGGGCATCTCAGTGACCCTATGCACAACAGAATGGAACACTGCCTGGCCCAGCCCTATCTATCCTGACAACTGTGCCTATGTTTGAGGCCATTGTTGCAGCCACCACGCCACAATCCTACTTTACTTGCACTGTATGTAAGGTGACCAGATTTTAACATGGTAAAGCGGGACACCATTGATAAAATTCATATCCTGGCGAAATAGCCACATGGCAGCCAAAAACCGTATACCCTAGTTTGTTGTGCATTCTTTCAAAAAATTGGGACTTTTTAAAAACGCTGCGGGACACAGGAAAAATTGTTAAAAATCGGGACTGTCCTGCCAAACGCAGGACATCTGGTCACCTTAACTATATGTAAATTTACTCACTTTGAAACAAATGAAATCACCCCTAAAAAAACAAACCTGCCACCGTCAAGTCAATACTGACTCTGACTCACAGTGACCCTGTAAGGCAGAGCAGCGTTTTCAAAGCTGTAAATCTTTATAGATACAGACTGCCACATCTTTCTCCCTTGGAGTGGTTGCTTGGCTCAAAGCACCCACCTTCTGGCAGCTGTATGCTCTAACCACTGCACCAACCAATCTCTATTCCCAACAAATTCTTCAAGGGCTCTTCTACTTGCTGCACGTGAAAAGCTTTTAAGTCACTGGGAAAGGCTTTGCGCCTTTTCCTCCACTAAATAAGAACTGTATGCACCTGTTCCAAACTTACCTCCAATGCTGACTTAAAGACACACTTCTGAATGTAAGTGTTCATAACCAGGGCCCAGCTGTATTGTTTTCCGACTCCTTTATACTGCAGCCTTTACTGACTTTTTCTCTGGACCTAGGTTTCATCTCTTCCACTTAATTCTTGCAGGGTGAGAAATCCCTGTTTACAACTCTGCATTGCCCTCAATGCCCAGGGCCAGTTCCAAGGAATATTATGTGCAGGTTCACCTGAATAGACGTGTCTGCTACTTCCTTTGTTTCATGGGCATTAATGTTTTAAGAATATACAAGTAATTTTATAGCAAGATGGAAGTCTATAAATATATTGATGACAAGCGTGAATAGAAGGGACAGAGAAGCCAGGACCTTAAAAACCTTTTAGTTTACCTTCCTACTTTGAAAAGCACGACTCTTACATGATTTATGAGAAAACGGTATGCTGAACCACCGGGTGAAAGATCTTCGCCACAAACCACAGCATTTAACTAAAAGCATTGCATGGGGAGTTTATCCCAATTGCGTATATACTATTCAAATTATCTTTGAGATAATGCAATTCCTTTGGTTACAGTACAACCCGGGAGAGCCAGAGCCTGTGTAAAACAGAAGAAGCCTGCTAGAGAGGGATGCACACAAGTGTTTTCCACTCACAGGAGAGAGAGAAAAGTGGTAAGACTTCACCTTACCAAAGACAGGAAACGTTTGAAACCTGAGAAAACTGTACGGGGCCCATCAAGTCCCTGCTCTCACAGGTTTCGCTGCCTTTTCCAAGACTGCTGAACACACCCAGTTATTTAACCCACTCAATGAAATGCTAAAATCAACCATTTTCTAAAACATCACCAGCATCTTTTCACTGCTCCAAATACAACTTGTCCAACAACCTCCACTATTGATAATGATGCCAAGCGCTCAGATGAGAGCTAGACAGCCCTTTCAGCAGATAAACAGCAATAACCACCCATGTATTCAAGCTCAATGGCTATAGGTTTACCAGAGCCCCCAACAACCTTATTCACTCCATAATTTAAAAGAAATTCTAACTCTGCATCACAGATACAGAAAGAAATAAAAACTGTAAAAGAAAGAAGTCTTAACAGATGTTGATCTAGCTTTTACACATATTCAGCCTAAGGAAGGGGTTGTTAAAGTCTGATGCACTGACAGCTGCGGCCCCTTAACTTCCAACTCTTTCTTGTTAACAGTAATGGGAAAATGGCAACACAGATCTTCCGGTCAAACACAACTGAGTGAGGAAATAGTACCACCCAGATGATCAAACTCTAACTCACTCAAGGAGAGCCACTAAAACAATATTCAAAAGTGCTGATTACAAGACAGTATCAACATTCAACTAGAGAGCGCAAGAGAAATGTAATCAATTTTAAAGGAAAAACAGTTAAGCTACCAGAGGAGAAAGAGCCGTCTAAGTATAAATCAGGGTATGCAAGCTTCCATGTATGTCACAGGAGCCAGAAAGAAGTCCATCTAAGAAACAGAAGCTGACCAACAGCAGTCTGCTGTATCAATGAAAGGCAGTCCTTGAACATAAGCAGATCTGATACTACTTCACAAGAAGCTTGTAATCTGCTTTTAAAAATAAAAATGACTTTTTTTTAACCTATTACTTTTGCTCAAACAAAACACAAATGTGCAAGAAGCAAGAAAATGCTTGGGAAATGATGGTGGCAACATATGTACAAATGTGCTTTATACAAATATGTATGGATTGGTCTAAGAGCCTTAAGAACCCTCAATAAAATGATTTGTTAAAATTAAAAAAACGAAACAAAACTAGAAACAAAACAAAACATATACATGGGTTTACAGCTAGGTATTTGCTACCACCTCTGGGGTAAATCCACATCTATTTGGAAATGCACCTGTGTAGAACCACTTACCCCCAAACATACCACCACCAGGCTCTGATACAATTTCAGATTATTCTTAAGTCCTCATTGTATTACCAGGACTAATGATCAGGACATAATGAACCTACAAACCCCAAGTAGTAATGTCCTACCTTATCCTCCATACTGGAAATCCATTCTCTTACTAAATTGTTCAGTTTACCAAGAACCACCAGCCTATTAAAAAAAAAAAATTTTAGATTAAAACTAAAAATTATACAAAAAAAGCAAAAGTGTAATGAAAAAGATTAAACATATATGGAGTCTTTGTTTTGGTCAACGCAAAAGCAGTTATGGGTATGTGCTAATGCTATCTTATCTGTCAATAAACGGCATACAAGAGTGCCAGAGAGATGATAAGTATAATGATTGTTGTGTATTGGAGTTGTGAGCTATCTTCAAAATTTAAAAAGCCTAATAAAAACCATAAAATAACTTTCAGTGGGAATAGAGGCTGCTAGAACTGTCAAATTTTCTGGGCCTTATTATGGAATTAAATTAATTTAGTGTGATAATAGAGGTTAGCAATCTGTAAGGCATGGGTCTTTAGATAGATCTTTTTAAAGATAGAGTACATTAAGATATCCTTGCTGTGTCTGTCTTCCCCAGGTTCTCCCGTCCTTCAACATGCTGAAAAAAATGACATCTTCTGTTTTTCTAGTTATTAAGTGCTACCTTTAAAATGGATATATGACTGCACTATTTTATAATCCCAACTCCATCCCCTTGTCAATCCCTCTTGAGGTTACTGGATTAGACCCCCAGAAGGTCCCCTGTGTTTGTCCTTATACCCCACTTTGGACTATTCCAGAAAAATCAAACTCACTGCCATTGAGAAGTTGCCAACTTATAGTGGCATAGTGGCTACACATTGGGCTACTATCTACAAGGTCAGCAGCTCAAAACTATCAGCCGCTCCTTGGAAGAATGACAGGATTATTTACTCCTGTAGTTAGTGTGGGAAACTCAGAGGGCAGCCTATCCTGTCCTATAGGGCTGCTTTAAACCAAGTCGGAACATAGGAATCTCTGCTTAAAACCATCCAATACATAGGTTCCTAAACTTATTTGATCTACCACCACTTTTCGGGGGTGGGGGGTGGGGGGGAGAGAATTACACAGTGCTCCTCTGGCAATCAAATCTCCCCTCAAAGGACCTCTACTCACAAGGCCCTCCATTACAATCCCCTCCCTGCCCCCGCAGCTTTATTTTTCTCCATAGGACTGACTTATCTTCTAACCGTCTATGTATTTACATGTCTAATTGTGTTCCATCTCACACAATCCCACAACCCTAACCTAAATGTAAGTTCCATAAGGGCCAATAAACGTGTATTTTTCTTTTTGGGGAGTCACTTCTCTATTCCTACCAGCCAACAGAACAGGTGGAGAGTAGGTATTCAATGTTTGTAAATTCATGATCAAATAATGTTCTGTCAAGTATGTTAGCTTCAATTACACACCTGTGGTTTAATTCCTCCTCATCTTCAAACACACCAAATGTTTTCATGGCATCAAGTAACTTCTGTGTATAAATATGATCAATTTCTTTAGGATGCGCCAAACTAATTGGAGAAGTGATTCCGTAATGCCTTTGTTGGCGCTGGCCGCCCAGCCTAGGGTTTCTGTTCAAGAAAAACGAAACAGCAGACAATGTTAAAGGATCACCGGGCAAGGACACACTGGATTCCTAAACCTACTGAGAGCTAATTCCGCTACTTTAAACGATTAGTTAGAGCTGGTTGTTAGTGGCAGAAACCTTTTTTTAAATAAGGAAAAATGGTAATTTTGCGTCTGTGTTTATGATGAGCTGTTCACACCGATTCTGGTTTTCATAGCCAGGTTATCTCTTCACGCGCAAAGCCGCCTGTGTTGGCATCAGGACAGTGTCCCACCACCACCAGTTTTACTCCAAAAGCCTGCATGGGAGCTGCACTGCCTCTACCTCCACTACACCCTGCAGCCTGAGCACCAGCGAGCCTGCAATCTGAAAAGCAGTCAACCACTTGAAGGAAAGCTCCAAGAACAACAATGACTCCCTCTCCTACCCACCGGAAAGAACCAAAACATCCCATTAGAAGGACCTTGTGGAATATTCTGACTTTAAAAAAAAAAATCACAACTAAGATTTGACCTTGAAAAACTCACATTAACATCTTTCGGCAGAATCTACAGCCCTAATATTTTGATAGCCCATAGCTAATTGCTCTCATTAGGACCAGGCCTATTTAAAAGTTCCACATTAATAATTATCCAATTATTTAAAGTAAATGGGAACCTTTGTTTATAAACTATAAGATAAAGGTCCTGCCATCAGGAACTCACAGTCTTGAAGCAAGTGCAAGCGAATCTCTGAGACTGGGTATTCATGGACTAACAATTTCAGAGTCAGTTCGGGACCAATGTCATGAGTTGGTAAACTTTATTTTGCTAATAAAGTAAAACAAACATACAAACCAACCAACCAACCCTACATCTTAGCTCCACCAACCATATGTGAAGGGAGGTTCATACTAACAATAAAATATGTCATCTCAAAGAAGAGCCATCTTTTAAATGGACTATATATTAACCTGGCAAGCAATAATACACAACTACAATGATTGTTTTTATGTTTTAACTTTACCTTATGCCTAAGGCAAGTTCTCTGGCTTAAGATAGGGAGGAATAATCAAATGGAAGATAAAATACTTAATCTGCCCCTTCCAGAAAAATTCAAAGAAACAAAATCAATGAAAGTGAAATCTGTCAAAAGAACTACTTCCTTTCAACTTGTAAATTTTTTATTAATTAAAAAAATATTAGTTGGGATTTACTACATGTATCCTATCATTCCATACTTCAGTCTGTAAATTCTTGTTTTAAAGACTTTACTTTTTACCTCCAAGGGGCCCTGGTGGTTTAGTGGTTTACTTGTTGGGCAGTTAGCTGTAAAAACAGCAGTTCACACTTACACGCAGCTCCACCAGAGGAGAGGAAAAAAACAAAACAAACTCACTGCCATGGAATCAACGCTTCTGGCCTATAGGACAGTCCTGTGAGTTTCTAAGACAGAAGAAAGCCTTTCTTTCTCCCTGGTTCCCACTGTCACCTTGTGAATCGCAGCCCAAACGCCACCAGGGCTCCTTTATAGGAGAAAGGTGCTCCCATCAAGATTCACAGCCTGGGGAATAGAAAAGGCAGAAAGAAGCCCATGGCCTTCTGTCCTATAGGGTTCACGAGGAGTTGGGATTGACTTACAGCAGTGGATGAGCTTTACCTCCTCAAAGAGAGCTACTGATTGCTTGTTCACGTGAGTTTATGAGTTTGGTAAGGCAACTGGAGAGCATGATTCTTCATAGAAGATCAGTCAATCACTTTCAGCAAACACCAAAGCCCTAAGATCTTTCTACCACCCTATTCTCCCACCCGTAACCATTTCAGTGCTGGCATTAATGGTAAGCTCCTTGGTCTCATTTGCTTATCTACATGCTGAAAACAAACTGGCTCTCTAAAGCCCTGAACCAAGCCCACTGACAGCATGTGTGGGGTCGATTCCAACTCACAGACCAAGCAGGGCAGAGTGATCTGCCACAGAGGGTTTCTGAGGCTGCCAGCCTTTAGCCAAGTAGTCCGCCCCACCTCTCTCCCCTCGGAAGAGCAGATAGGTTCCAACCTGACCTTTGGTTAGCAGCCAAGTGCTTTAAGCCCTCCAGTACTAGGGCTATCCGGCCCTAAGATGGCCAAGTTTAGGGCTCTGAATGTCCCTTAGCTTGGCAAGAAGAATTAAAGTATAAACGACACATACCCTCCAACCCATCCATCACTTTACAACAGTCCACATGCTGGAGACATTCTAGCAAGATATACAAGGTGATGGGTACAAGGACGCGCCTGGCTGCACCTGTCAGCGTTAAAAAACAGCCTCAAACCTTTGACATTAGAAAGTAAAAAAGACGTTAAGCAGTTTAGGAAGAGGGCTAAATTAGGCATGTGGACCTACAATGGAATGTCATTAAGAGGAACTACGGGCTGAAAGCACTATGGTAAAGCATCTGGGCAAAACTGATGCTCTAAAGCCTACTAGTTATAGAAAGTTTGAAAACAGGGGAAACCACACCAAAGTTCTCGATGGGCAAGTGTATGTAGCGAAATGGATGGTAAAAGACAAGCAATAAGAAACGCTGTATTCAGGGTTGTGGCGCCTCCGAAGAGCGAGTGAATGGGTCCAAGGGAGGCGGGGGACGACGGTCGTTCAGAAGTATTTGGAACGATCTCTTTAAGGAAAAAAAGCGGGAGAAAAGAGGTGCACACATATCCACGCACTCCACATGATGTTATGTTTTGGGAATGATGGGAGCTGGTGACACGAATGATGCTTCCATTATTTTATTTTTCCGTTTGCAGTTCCCCGTATGGTTAAACATGCTCCAATAAAACGAAATGTAAGAGGCGACAACAATATCTCGCCGAACACGCTCTTTCGGCAACCTAGATTGGCAGAGAGAACGGCGGGTGGGGTGGGGTGGAGGGCTGGGGGGCCGGGGGCACGGAGACCCCTGGCTTGATTAAAGAGATGCCGGCGGGCTGGGGGGGGGTCAGTCACTCCTTCAGCCCAGCAGACAGACAGACCGGCAGGCAGACCGACCGCGGGTCGGCGAGGCAGGGGAACGGGTTTTGCGCCAACGCCGAGGGAAGCCGAGCGCGAGACGGACAGTTCGTGTCCACCGCACCCGGCCCGCCGGGCGTCCTCGGAGGCGGGACAGCGGGGGACAGACCCAAGTCCGTGCAGGTGAGCCGCCGGATGCGTGTGGGAGGGATGCCCTTGCAGACCGGCCCAGGAGCGGGGAGCGGGAGCCGGGTGCGCTCCAGACGGGGACCCGAGCGGCAGGGAACGGAACCGGGGCGCCGGGCCGAAGTCCTCAGCCCTCCCCGGCGCACCTCACCCCCCCAACCGCCGCCCCCCGCCACTTACGCCATCACTCTCATCGCTTCCTGGGTCTCCTCCTCCGGCGAGCGTCTCTCGCTCGGGAGTCGGTCCTGGCGCCTTGCTCCCGTCCCTCTCCACTGTCCTCTGCTCGCCTCTAGCTCGCTTGCTCCTTCACGTACTTCCTCACGGACTACGGCCGCGGCATCCAACCGAGGAATGAAAACAGCACAAAACCGGCTCTATTTATGACAATACAGCGCCGCCGACGCCAATATGGCGCCGCTTCCCATCCTGCCTTTCGCCCGCCGCGGACCCGCCCTCACGGGGCTGCCCGGCCCCGCCCCGCCCCGCGCCGCTCCACCCCTCATCCTCGAGCCCGCGCGCACCGTGGTGCGGGTTCTGGCTGCAAACGCCCGTCCGAGGAAGTTTTGGGTCCACTTTGTCAAAGAACCAAGCCAAACCAGATTCCTTGCCACTGACTTGATGCGGCTTCCTAGCGACCCTATCGGACAGAGTAGAGCAGCTCCCGTGAGTTTCGGAAACTGCACAGCTTTGCAGGAGAGGTTTCGCGCGGAGCTTCCGGTAGTTTCGAACTGCTGACCTTGCTCCTTTGTCGCTGGGAGTGTAAATCCAGTCAGACCGTTTGGAAAGTTTCCCTGAGGAGGCGACATATATATTTGAAAAAGTTACACAGCCTTGCCTGGCAAATACCGCATCTTTAATTCAATGAGCTTTAGACACGCTCCTATAGGTCAAGCAATCTATTCGCCCATCAAGCAGATTTTTCGAAAGAGAATCATACCTAGGAGCGTGTAACTTTTACACAATGATTGCGTCACAAGCAAGCTTATAAATTGAAAGCGAACGGTTCACTTCACCTTTAAGTGGCACCTCCGTGACGCCTGGCCCTTGGGAGGCTTTAATACACAAGGCTGAGTCAAAATCTCACACTTCCACGGCCTGGGGATCGCGTTTACTGAGCGAGGCTAACAACAGGCACTATAGTCAAAAGACGTCAAAAGTGACTTCATTTTAGAATGTGACTCAGGGTCACAGCAACACAAAACCCAATCCCTGCAATCAAGGCAATTCTGACTCAGAGCGACCCATTACTACAGGATAGGACAGCCCCTGTGAGTTTCTGAGACTGTAGCTCCCTTTCTCAAAGATGTGCAAAACCTCATCTTTCTCCTGCGCGCAGCACAGCACGCCACCAGGGCTCCAGGACAGAGAATAGACTGAGAAACATATTCATTGAAGACCTGATACCCATCAGGCACAGGTAGGTACCGGTGATTGAATTGTGCATAAAACCAGATGTATTCTTTGACCTTATGAAATTCAGAGTTTAGTGGAGAGACACACACACATGATATGTGTCAGGTAGTGTGTGAGACACTAAGCACTTCATTGCCAACTTCAAGAGATCCCAGTGTAGGGGAGAATGGGCCTTGGGTGGATGTTCTTGCTACTTGCTTTACTGTCCATCCAAACTCATGGTAACCTCCTGTGTACGGTTGTTAGATGCTCTAGAGCAGTGATTCTCAACCTGTGGGTTGTGACCCTTTTGGGGGTCGAATGACCCTTTCACAGGGGTCGCCTAAGACCATTGGAAAGCATATCTTTCTGATGGTCTTAGGAACCGAGACACTGCTCCTCTATCCGTCTCCCAGCAGGTCCACCCACATGGAGATAGGTCCACAGACCAGTACCCGATGTGAAGACTGTTACCCATGCTTCAAGACAAAATTTCATTTCTTTGTTATTAGAAATACATAGTTCACAATATATAATTACCTATTAGTTTTGTGACGAATCATCATGCTTTAATTATGTTCAATTTGTAACAAAGAAAATAAATACATCCTGCCTAGCAGATATTTACATGACAATTCATAACAGTAACAAAATGACAGTTATGAAGTAGCAACAAAAATAATTTGATGGTTGGGGGTCACCACCACATGAGGAACTGTATTGAAGGGTCTCGGCATTAGGAAGGTTGAGAACCGCTGGCCTAGAGGATTTTCAAGGCCATGTCCTTTCCGAAGTAGATCACTGTGCTGTCTACCGGGACACCCCTGGGCAGTCTCCAATCACCCACCTTGAGAAGAGAATTGCACAGAACATTAGGAAGCAGGGGTGCCGGGGATTCTGAGAAGTCTGAAGAGGGCTACCTAAATTGGGGGGTAGGGACTCAATGGCGACTTCCTAGACGAGGCCTTGGATGCAAGTGGTGGGGGAAGGAAGGCAAACCCGGCTCCAGATGACAGTTGTCATCAGCATGGGCTTCAGACCAAAGCAAGACCCAAACTCGAGTTCCGTGTCCTGGGACACAGCAACCTGGACTAGTCTTTCTCCTCATCTATTCGATGAAGAGGATTGTAGGGGCCATGGGAGAATTAAATGAGAAAAGGATGACTACCCAGTACAGATTTCAGTCCAAAAATCTGGACATGCAAAACAAAAATACTTTCTCAAACTTAAGTCTTAGAGTCGCTCTTTCTTCTGAGCTGGTAGACAGGACGATCTTGTTTTTTTCCTGGCTACTCTTCCTCCCCAATTCTTGCAAAGGTGCCTAGGCTTTACGGACGGTGGGATAGAGTGTTTATCTGATTCTCTGCTGCCTCCTAGCCATGCCAGGGGCTCAGGAATCTATTGCAAGGGTCACTGGCCCTCTTGTGCAACACCACACAGCATTCCTCTCTGTTTCCCATCTCCCCCATAGCTAAGGGACCATTGCCAGTCAGGGAGGTGGAAAATCTCCCTTTCCCTAAGGTTGCCAACCAATATGTGTGTTGCTAGCTGCACAAAGTTCTTTTCAGGGCTTTTCAGCCTCGTTTCAAAACTAGAAAGACTTCAGACTAGTTCTGCTTTCTTGCCAAGGTAGAACAATTAGCACAGTGTCAGGGCATTAAACTCTGATTTGCATCAATTGCTGTCATCTTTGAACTTTCTTCTCTTTGTTATATATGCATTAAAAAAAAAAAAAAGAATCCGAGGGAA
>NW_022106471.1:11157152-11159585 GCF_000313985.2 Echinops telfairi
AAAAAAAAAAAAAAAAGAATCCGTTTATTTTTATTCCCCCTCCCTTCCATCCCTCCCTCTGTTTTTCTTATTTTAACTGTATGGAATGTGAGTCTTGCAGGTATTTGGGAGAGGTGAATTTTGCTACTAGCTCAGTGAAATCTTAAAAATGTATCTCAGAAAGACAGCCTTCAACTTGTATTTACCTAATTATTAGAGTCAATAGCAGGGCTCCCTGAACCCTTAAGTTCTGAAGTACCTGGTTTGTGTAAGGCTGCAGTGGACTACTACGGTGGTCTCCTTAGCCCAGTTTGAGTCCTGATGTACATTCAGATTCCCCTGGAATTAATCGGAGTGGCTCCGCCCTAGTGGAGTCTGCTGCAAGCCTCGGGAGCACGGGTTGCCCTCAGGGAGCATGTGTTTGCAAGAAGATGAGCTATTGTGCACAAGTTGTTCACGAAAAAAACCCTAGATCAATTACCTGGGAATACCCTTAATGCTCAACTACAAATAGGTCATTTAAATAAAAGCCTGGGGTCCTGGTGACTAAGACTCAGGTCGCAAGACGATGAGTCACCCTCCAACCACCGATACAACCAGGCAATCTAAACCTGGGAACCACACTTACACAACTTTTTAGCTTGCAGTTACATTTGCATTGCAATCATGGTCCTTCCCCGATTCTGTAGAACCACTTGCCACAGTGATAAAGTGATGCGCCCCCGTCATGCACTCTGGATGCTTTTCTTTGCCCTCTGTTCTAGATCATGAACTCCATGGTGGCTGTGTCAGCAGATCCCATCAGCCTCGGTGCTGTGTGCATGTGGACCGTTTCCCTCCTCCCGAAGCTTGTCTTTGTTTTGTCTTTATCCTGTTTACAGATTCATGGAAGGGTCTCCCATAAAGAGTTCACTGTCGTGTGAACTCTCAGGGGGCAGCATTGCCTTTTTCTACAGGGTGGCGATGAATCGGCATCGACCCAATGACAGTGCGTTTGGTTTTGCCTTATAGAGCATGCAGAGAAAAAGATGGAACTTTCTATTTCTAAGAGTTACAGTCTTGGAAGCTCACTGGGCCGTTCCACTCTCTCCTAGAGGGTCTCTGTGAGTCAGCATCGGCCTGATGGCAGTTTGTTTGGTTCTGTTTTGGGAGTTTGTTGTTGTTCTTTATTCTATCAATACTGAATACACAGTAAACTTTTAATACATACTTGTCAAATGAATGACCTCATAAATGAATAAATAATGTGCTAAGTTAAAATATTGATGGGAAAAGTAGGCTGTAAAAGTGTAACACTATGATTATGCCCCTAATATTAAGCGTTTTTTTAAAATCGTTTTATTAGGGGCTCATACAACTCTTATCACAATCCATACATGCATCAACTGTGTAAAGCACATTTTTACATTCATTACCCTCATCGTTCTCAAAACATTTGCTCTCCACCTAAATCCCTGGCATCAATTCCTCATTTTTCCCCCTTCCCTCTCCACTCCCCACTCCCTCATGAGCCATTGATAATTTATAAATTATTATTCGGTCATATCTGCCCGTGTCTGACGGCTCCCTTCACCCACTTTTCTGTTGTCCGTCCCCCAGGGAGGAGGTCACATGTAGATTCTTATAATGGGTTCCCCCTTTCCAACCCACTGGTCCTGAAGGGATCATCCACCCTGGATTCCCTGTGTTTCCAGTTCCCATCTGTACCAGTGTACATCCTCTGGTCTAGCCATAATTGTCAGGTAGAATTGGGATCATGATAGTGGGGGAGGAGGAAGCATTTAGGAACTAGAGGAAAGTTTCATCTTTCATCGTTGCTGCATTGCACCCTGACTGGCTCATCTTCTCCCCGAGACTCTTCTGTAAGGGGATGTCCAGTGGCCTATTGTTTGGGGTTTTATAGAACATCCCTGTATGTGGGGTCTTTCTCTCTTAGCACAAAACATTACTTTATTTATTGCCTCCTTGTGTAATTTGAGTGAGAAAGACAGGTCTTCTGACTCTCTGAAGAGTCACCGTCTAGGAAGCCCACAGAGGCAGTTCGACCCTGTCCTGCAGGGCTCCGATGCGCCAGCATTGGGCATGGCAGAGTGTGGTTTTTGGGTTTTGTGTCATTGGATAAGTTGCCATTGTTTTAAGGAACTCCGCATTGTTTTGTTGGTCTACCTGGGTAACATTTCAACATTTCACCTTTTTTCCAGGAAGAATGGAACACATCGTGTGTATACATTGTAATTGTATTGCTTAAGAAAAAAAAGTCTGGATTACAAAAATAGTATGATCATTAAAAAAGAGTGAAAAGTCTGTCCATCCCTTCCTTCTCCCAATCCACTATTGTTCTCCATGGAAATCATTATTTTCCCAGAAAGCTTCAGATATACCCCAAACTACCTGTAACTAAGTACTGGATTTTGAACTCATACTTTTTGTTTTTATTTTGAAAAAAAAAAGGGG
>NW_022106471.1:11160735-11164359 GCF_000313985.2 Echinops telfairi
AAAAAAAAAAAAAGAAAGAAAGAAAAATGGTAATACGACATCACGGGCATCCTTCCATGTTAGTAATTACATACCTAATTTGTTCTTTATAATAATGATATTGTATTCTTTGCCAAAGATAAGGTAGGTATTGGCATAAGATACTTATCCATTTCCTGGGTGTCTCAATTCTGTTTATATTTCAAATTACAATAAGCATCCTTATGCACACATCCTTCTGAAGATGTGATGGGGAGAAACCTACTACTGTCGAGTTGATTCCAACTCAGAGTGGCCCTAGCAAGGTTTCCAAGGCTCGGCGAATCTTTACCGCTGCAGACAGCCTCACCATTCTATCCTGGAGTGGCTGCTGGATTTGAACCCTTGATCTTGCCGTTAGCTGTCTAATGCTTACCCAGGAGTGTCACCAGGTCTTCTACTGTGACAAGGCCAAAAACCAAACTCAATGCCATTGAGTCCATTCTGACTCATAGTGACCCTAGATGGAACAGGGGAGAACTGCCCTGGTGGGTTTCCCAGACTGTAACATGCTACAGGAGTAGCAAGCCTCATATTTCTTCTGAGGAGTGGATGGTGGCTTTGAACTGCTGACTTTGCAGTTAGCAGCCCAACGGGTAACCTTCTGCGCCACCAGGGCTCCTACTGTGAAACAGGATATGTATATTTAAAATCTATCTATTTCAAATTGTCCTCTAAGAAGAGCCTACTACTTTAGACTTCACCGAATGGGACGGTCTGTTTCTTCAACCCTCACAAATGCTGGGTGTTACCAAGAGTTTTTACATTATGAAAACATACAAATGTAACAAAAAGCAGAGGTAATAAATAGCATCATGCCTAGATTTAAATAGCTTTAGGGTTCTGCTATATGCCTATTTTTAATTCTTGTTTACAGTAAATACAGCTCTCCAGGCATTTCACTCTTAAATATTTGATCTGTACCTCTAAATAAGCACACACTCCCACATAATTACAATCTACTTAACACACCTAACCTTCCCCAGAATGTTGCTTGCACGGGGCTTATTCATACCAGGATCCAAACAGGAACCGTGTTGCATTCGGTGCTTGTGCCTCAGACATCTCTGTCCCTTGCCTCCAACCTCAACTTTTAGTTTTGCCTATTACAGTCCTGGTGGCACTGTCCACTAATCATTGGAAGGTTAGCGGTTCAAACTTACCAGCCACTCCTTGGGAGAAAGATGAAGTTTTCTACCAGTAAAGAGTTATAGTCTCGGAAACCCACAGGGGCAGTTCTACCCTGTCTCAAAGGGTACTATGGGTCATTATCCGGCTGTTCTACCCTGTCTCAGAGGGTTACTCTGAGACATTATCTACCTGAAGGCAGTAAGTGAGTGAGCTCTCATAAAGATTTACAGCCTTGCAAACCCTCTGCAGGGCCACTATGAGTCAGACTCTTCTCGAAGGCAGTAAACCGAAAACCCAAAGTAAACCAACTCACTGGATTTGAGGTGAGTCCAACTCAGAGCGACCCTATAAGGGCAGAGGAGAACTGCCCCTGTGGGTTTTCAGAACGGTGACTCTCTTTTTAAACTGTGACTCTGCAGGCTTCGAGGCATTGGTGGTTTGAATGGCTCACCTTGAGGTCAGCAGCTCAAAGCGTAGCCTGTACACCTCCAGGGCTCTGCTGATGGCGGTTTCTTGGGGAAATCTTTACTAGAGCAGACGCCCTTGGAGTGGCTGGAGGGTTTGAATCGCTGACCGTGCAACGTAGTCGCCCAGTGCTTGCCTCCCAGGAGCCCCCAGAGCTTAGATGTAAACAACGGTGCTGTTTCCAGACTGCCTACCTTGACAGCTTGTTGTTGTCTGGAAAGAGGGGCTCTTCGTCATCAACTGTAACTATCTGATGCAGTTCCGACAACAAAGGGAAACCAACCATTCCCTTTCAGAGTCACGACTTGGTGTAAAGTCAACCTCTAAAGACGTTTTTTTTGTTTATTTGCTTGTTTGTTTTATTCCCTTCACGTGAAAAACAAATCACACAGACTCATGGGTTTTTATATAATCAGTAGGTTTCCATCATTATTCTTTCCATGTTAAAAAAATGCCCTGACTTTGACCAACCGATCCCTCTCTTAAGTTAGTTACTTGGTCAATCCTGGTTTTAAGAAAATCAATCTGATATATTTGAATGTGATTTTACCTTGCATTTTTCGGAGCAGTGGTTAGAATGATAAACTTCCATGCTTTACCAGTCATTTATATTTCTATGCTATGTTTATCTTGTGGCCGGTTCCCTATTGGCATGCTGTATTTACAACAATTATCTAGACGTAGCCTGCTGAATGAATTAATTTCCATGCCCATTGGCAGCCCCTCCCTTCGGTTTGAATTTGCCCTTCTGCTCAAGTAGAGAGAAAATGTTTTGAGAATGATGATGGCAACAAATGTACAAATGTGCTTGACACAATGGATGGATGTATGGATTGTGATAAAAGTTGTACGGTCCCCCAGTAAAATGATTTAAAAAAAAGAATTTGTTCTTCTGATTCATCTCCCGCTCTAGAATGTCTTAAAACAGGTTATTTGAAAATAATACATTTTCTAAAATTTGGCATACCATATTTTTTTAAGATTAAAAAAAACATAAATTACATGGGGGGGGGGTTACATTTCAGATTATCAACTTTGTATTCAACAGGTTAGAGTTTACCCTGCCCCTGCCCCTTGATTTCTCTTCTTCTTGTGGACCACCATCTTCCACTTCGCCCAAGTTCACACCCACTAATCCTCTGATCTATTGCGTTGTCTTCCCTCCCTCCCGCTCCTGCCTCTGGCAAACTCCAAAGTCTCCCCTTGCTGGTAGGAAGGTCTTTATCTTGTTTTCTTTCCCCACTTACAGCAGTGGTCTCACAGACCATTGTGCATTTCTAACTGGCTACTTTCACTCCGCAGTATGCTCTCCCAGGCCACCCATCGCATGAAGTGCTTTGTGTTTTCATTATTCTTGTTCCGCGATGCACAGTATGCCCTTGTGTGTCTGTACTAAACGTTCTTAACTTGTTCTATCGATGGCCATTTAGGCGGTCTCTATCTTCTTGCTCTTGTGAACAGTGCTGCGATGCACATACATGGGTGTGTGCATGTCTGCACCTGTTATGACTCTTGCTTCTTTAGGACATAAAGCCAGCAGAGGGATTATTAGATTGTATGGAGTTTGTATTCTCAGTCGATTGAGGGAGCGCAATATTGTTTTCCACAGTGGCTGTACATATTTAAAGTCCCACCACCAGTGTATGTGGGCTCCAATCTCTCCACAGGCTCTCCAGCATTCATAATATTTTGAACTTGGCTATCATTGTTGGTGGAAGGTGGCGTCTCAACTTCGCTTTGATTTGCATCCCAGATGGCTAGTGCTGGTGCATATTTCTTTACATGATTGCCGGCCATTTAGATGTCTTTTTTAGTGAACTATCTGTTCTTGTCCTTTGCTCACCCCTTAATGGGGCTATTCATTTTTTAAAAATCATTTTATTGGAGGCGTGTACAGCTTTTATCACAATCCATACATGCATCCATTGTGTCAAGCACATTTGTACATTTGTTGCCATCATCATTCTCAAAACATTTGCTTTCTACTTGAGCCCTTGGTATCAGCTCCTC
>NW_022106471.1:11164828-11166655 GCF_000313985.2 Echinops telfairi
AGGCTGGTGTGCTTCTTTCATGTGGGCTTTGTTGCTTCTCAGCTACATGGTTCCTTGTTTAGCTTCAATCCTTTAAGACCTCAGATGCTATATTTTTTGATAGCCGGGCACCATCAGCTTTCTTCACCACATTTGCTTATGCACCCATTTGTCTTCAGTGATCGTTTTGGGAAGGTGAGCATCATGGAATGCCAGTCAATAGAACAAAGTGTTTTTGCATTGAGGAATTACTTGAGTGGAAGCCCAATGTCCATCTGCTACCTTAATAAGGGGTTATTCATTTTTAAAATTGAGGTATTTCCATTATCTATAAATGGTAGAGATTAGTCTATTGTTAGAGATTAGTCTTTTGTCTGTTATAAGAGTGTCCCCCCCCCCCCATCAACTCCAGGGGCTCCCCTTTTACTTTCTTGATGCCCCTGTGTCTTTTTTTGGGTAGGTGCCAGGCATCTAATACGTGTGTTTTCTTTATTGTATTTGACAGTGTGTCCATACTCTGCAATAGGACCCTTACGTTTGCCCCAGTTTCCTCATTGATGATCTTTATGGCTGGGACTTACTTGTAGGTCTTTGATCCATCTTGAGCTTGTTTCTGCACGTGGGCTGAGGAGTAGGTCCTGTTTTATTCTCCTACAGATGGAGAACCCATTTTGCCAACACCGGTTGTTGAACAGCAGCATGCTGTATTTTAAAATGCCCTCGACTAAATAAAAGATAGAAAGATAGCTTATTTCCTTCAAAGCTTGTTGGGGGTTACTCTGTTATCACCTGATGAGTCTAAAATGCTTATAAAATTCTTGGTAATTTTGAACTTTAAAGGCTCCCTCTAACTAGGCTTTTGAACAAATCTTTTCCTAACATGTGTCTATAACAAAATAAGCACTCTCAAATTTCTGAGTCTTCTCCCAACCCCCAATATTAGGTAGGTTTTCTTTTTCTACTTTAAAATTTGTCCATGTTTTGTCTCATCAGTCTGTTCACACTCTCTCTTGTGGAATTAGCTCAGGGAGACAGACAGGAGCCCTGGTGGCTCTGTGGGTTAGGTCTTGCTTGGGTGGTTAAACTCAAGGTTGGCAGTTCTAATCCACCAACTGCTTCCTGGGGAAAAAAAAGATAAGGCTATCTGTTCCTATAAAGATTTATAGTCTACACCGATGAAACATACAACTTTCCTCCAGTTCTTTAATACCATGATCCCAGTTCTACCTTAAAAATCTGGCTAGACCAGAAAATGTACATAAGTAACCCAGCTGGTGTTTGAAATACTGATGGCATAGCTTCCAGCATTACAGCAACATGCAAGCCGCCATAGTACAACCATCTGATACATGACACAGGCTAGTGGTGGAGTTAAAAGAGAAATGAATGGATTGTGATAAGAGTTGTATGAGCCCCTAATAAAATGATAAAATAAAAATTAAAAAAAGAAATGAGGGGAGGAAGAGGGAAAAAAATGAGGAGCTGATACCAAGGGCTCAAGTAGAAAGAAAGAGTTTTGAAAATGATGATGGCAACAAATGTACTAATGTGCTTGACACAATGGATGTATGTATGGTGATAAGAGCTGTATGAGCACCCAATAAAATGATCTTTTTAAAAGAAAGAAAATTAGAAAACAAAAAAGATTTATTGTCTCAGAAAACCGTATATATAGGGTCACTATGGTAGGCAAAAGGTATTTATAGAGCTCTAGATAAAGACATGTACATATACAAATATATTATATAAGGATGGGGAAATAGATCTATGAGCCTACATTTATAGGTTTAGTATTAAGGTAGCAGAAGGACATTGGGCCTCTACTCAAGTACTCCCTCAACACAAGAA
>NW_022106471.1:11168109-11183737 GCF_000313985.2 Echinops telfairi
CTAATAAAATGTTAAAAAAAGAAAAAAAAAAAGATTTTTCTCAAAGTTTTGAAAAGCTATTAGCCAGGATCATGGTGTAATAAGACATAACGTTTTCCTTTAAAAATTTAAGTGTGTGTGTTAAGAAGCTGTTGTACATTTATGATTTAATAAAATAATTCTAAAGGAAAAAAAAAAAAAAGAATGGTTAGAGGATACCCTGGCACGCACCTTTTTGATTTTAAATCATGCAGTATTTTTTTTTTGCTCTGTTCCCACAACTGCCTCTTGATCCATGTACAAATTCCACATGACACCAACTAAGTGTTCTGGAATTCTATTCTTCTCAAGGTTATCGATAGTTTGTTATGATCCATACAGTCGGATGCCTTCACATAGTCAATGAAACACAAGTCAACATCTTTCTGGTATTCTTTGCTTTGAGCCAAGATCCATTTGATGTCAACAACAATATCTCCTGTTTCACATCCTCCTCTTCTGAACCTGGTCTGAACCTCAGGAAGTTCTTTGTCATGGTAGCTCCAACCATTTTTGGAAAATTTTACTTGCATGTGATATCAATGACATTGTTCTATAATTTGAGCATTTGGAATGGGTACAAATATGGATCTCTTCCAGTCAGTTGGCCAAGTAGCTATCTTCCAAATGTCTTGGCATAGATGAGTAAGTGCTTCCAGTGTTTCATCTGCTTTTTGCTAATTTGGCTAATTCTTTCAGTCTTTATCTGAACAAATAATTAGAGAAGTCGGCTTCTCCAAGAGGAGCTCTGTGTCAGGATTAGAAGAAGCCTAATTAACAACCTGTGATATGCAGATGGCATAACCTTGCTTGCTGAAAGTGAAGAGGACTTGAAGCCCTTGTTGATGAAGATCAAGGACTTCAGCCTTGAATGGATGACAGCTCCGTGTAAAGAAAACAAAGATCTTCACATCTGGACCAATAGGTAACATGATAAATGGAGGAAAGTTTGAAGTTGTCAAGGATCTCATCTTGCTTGGATCCACAATCAATGTTCATGGAAGCAGCAGTCAAGAGATATAAGAGCACATTTCATTGGGTAAATCTGCTGGAGAAGACCTCTTTAAAGTGTTGACAAGCAGGGATGGAACTTTGAGGACGATGGTGTGCTTGATCGACGCCATTGCTGTTTTCAAGCGCTTCATATACATGTGAAAGTTGGACATTGAATAAGAAATGATTGAATAAGACCAACTCTGTCTTGGAGTAAGTACATCCAGAACGCTCCTTAGAGGCCTGGGTGGCGAGACTTCATCTCACATACTTTGGACATGCTGTCAGGAGATCAGGAGAGACCGCCCCTGGAGAAGACATCATGCTTGGTAAACTTGAGGGGCAGTGAAAGGGAGGAAGGGCTTCAACAAGACGGAGTGTCACAATGGCTGCAACAGACATAAGCACAATGGTGAGATTGCACAATATATATATGTATTTTTCATGAACTTAAAAAAATCATTTTATTGGGAGCTCGTAGAAGTCTTATCACAATCCATCCATACATTGTGTCAGGCACATTTGTACATTCGTTACCCTCATCATTTTCAAAACATTTTATGTCTGCTTGAGCCCTTGGTATCAGTTCCTCACTTTTTCCCCTTCCTCCCTCCACCTCCCTCATGAACCCTTGATAATTTATAAATTATTATTATTTGATCATTTCTTACACTGTCCAATATTGCCCTTCACCCACTTTTCTATTGCCAGGGAGGGGGCTATATGTAGATCCTTGTGATCAATTCCCCCTTTCTACCCTACTTTCCCTCTACCCTCCTGGTATCACCACTCTCATCACTGGTCCTGAGGGGCTCATCTGTCCTGGATTCCCTGTGTTTCCAACTCTTATCTGTACTCATGTACATGTTCTGGTCTAGCCAGATTTGTAAGGTAGAATTGGGGTCATGAAAGTGGGTGGAAGAAGTGGGGGGAGGAAGCATTAAAGAACTAGAGGAAATGTTTCCTCAGTGCTATACTGCACCCAGACTCGCTCGTCTTCTCCTTGTGACCCTTCTGTAAAGGGATGTCCAATTGTTTACAGGTGGGCTTTGGCCCCCACTCCGGACTCCCTCTCATTCACAACAATAAGACTTTTTTGTTCTGGGTCTTTGATGCCTGATACCTGATCCTAATGACACCTCATGATCCCACAGGCTGATGTGCTTCTTCCATGTGGGCTTTGTTGCTTCTCAGCTAGATGGCTGCTTGTTTATCTTGGTTTGGTTTTATTTTGCTCCCCACTTCAGTCAGCAAGTCCTCAGTGTCTTTGATAGAAAATATATAATAATAAGGGTTCTTTGGGGGGTAGGGTGAGGGGTAAAGGAGAGCTGATATCAAAGAGTTCAAGAAGAAAGAAAATGTTTTGAAAATGACGGTGGTTAAAAAAAAGGAAAAAGAAAATGATGGTGGCAGCAGGTGTACAATTATGCTTGATCTAATTGAATTATGGATTGTTATAATATCTGTAAGAGCTCCAAACAAAATGATTAAAAACAACAACAAAAGAAAATTTCCATGGCTGATGCAGATATTTTGTTTGTACAATTTCTTGTTTGTTTGCTTAAGTGTGAATTGGATACAAGAGAGGGAGAAATCAGGAGCCTATTTATTTTTCTGTACCTCATATGATGCATAAAACTCAGACATTCTTTGAGTAAATCAAGAACCTTCGACAAGACAAGTTTGCTTCTGAAGTCAACTACAATTCTGAATCTGTGTCAAGAATCCCATCCAGGTAGCATCACCTGCCCAGTGCTCTGTTGTTAGATCAGAAAAGTAAGAGATAGGCATGGGAAGCAAGCCTGAGGAGAAGGCAGCAGGACCGACAGTTCTGGAGGGACCTGGGGGGAGGAGGAGGACGGGGAAAGGAGCTGTGAACAAACAATGCTGTAGACAGGAGAACAACCAGGGAATTAAAAGCAACAACGAAGAGGACGTAGAGATTCCAGTGGTGTTGGACCAACAGCAATCTAGCTGAGAGGAATTACTAAGAGGCAGAAGAAGGGTGAGCATGATGGCGGGGCAAAAGGAAACAGAGGAAAGATCTAGGAAGCAAAGCTATGGATAGAGGTGTGAACACAGGGGTGCACTTTTGTAAACATATTAATTCATAAAAATAGAGGCAATGATACATATGTAAAATAGAGGTGTAGATACATATATTCATATGGCAATATAAATTGAGGAAGTGGATGGGCTTTGGGCCACTGCTCAACGCAAGAGCACTTTGTTCTAATAACCTGGCATTCTGTGATGCTTACCCTCCAAGCATGATTGATGAAGACAAATCGGGTGACAAGCAAATGTGGTGAAGAAAGCTGATGGTGCCCAGCTATTACAAGATATAGCATCTGGGGTCTTAAAGGCTTGAAGTTAAACAAGCAGCCATCTAGCAGAGAAGCAATAAGCTCACATGGAAGAAGCACACCAGCCTGTGTGATCATGAGGTGTCTACAGAATCAGGAAACAGGAACCAGAAGACCCAAAACAAACAAACAAACAAACAAACAAACCACCACATCATTTAGAACTTGGGGCTCAGAGCAGAGACCCAGAACCCATCTGTAGACAATAGGACATCCCGTCACAGAAGCGTCACAAGTAAGGAATGAGTCAACCAGGGCACAGTGTAGCACTAATGAAACACACAATAGTCCTCTGGTTCTTTGAGGCTTCCTCACCCCCCACTATCATGACCCCAGTCCTGCCTTTCAGTTTTGGCTAGACCGGAGCATGTACACTGGTACAGATAAGAACTCAAGTCACCCAGAATCCATGTCAGATAAACCCCTCAGGAACAGAATTGGGAGTAGCAATACAAGGAGGGTTGGAGGAAGGGGGGGGGTGGGCAGGGGAGGAGGGGGGCAGTGATCACAATGATGGACACATAATCAGACCCCCCACCCCCACAGGGGGATGAACATCAGAAACATGGGTGAAGAGACAGCAGGTCGGTGTAATATATGAAAACAATAATAATTTATAATTTGTCAAGGGGTCATGAGGTGGGGAGGAGGGGAGGGAAAAAAGAGGAGCCGATACCAAGGGCTCAAATAGAAAGTAAATGTTTAGAAAATGATGACGGCAACATACGTACAAATATGCTCAATATGATTGATGTATGGAATGTTGTAAGAGCTGTAAGAGCCGCCAATAAAAGGATTTTTAAAAATCCTGAATATCTGGATTTCATGGTTTATGGTTTTGGGGTTGAGGGTCCCTGGGACTTGAAGTATTTTCCTGTAGTTAAGAAACCTAGCTTCTCTCAGAAGCCAGTCTGCTCCGTGTGGATGGCTGTGTTAAAGCACACCAGGTAGCCATCAACATTATTCCTGGGAGTCGACCTAACTTCCTGCTGTTTCTCTGCCTCTTCCCAAGGGAGAAGAAGCCTTGGCACCAATTTGAAAATCCGCACTCACCTTTCCTCCAAGAAATCAAATGATCAACGTAGACACTCAGCGGACAGGGCAGCTGGATTCCCTGCCTCACTCCAAACTGAAGGCAAGTTTAATTACGGTGTTCACCAATTCCTGAAATAGGCCCCTGGCTGTGTGTGGAATCCTATGGTTCGCTCTCCAACTCACCCGCTTGGATCAACTCATTCTGTCTCAGCGGGTCAAAACAGTAGCCAAGGGACACAAGTGCTTGGTTGATGGTCCTGTTAACTTTGATTTTGTTTGTCTTTAAAGCAGTTGGTGATTAATGCGTAAAAAGGGTGCTTACATTTCCAACCCACTTTCTTTCTGCCTTCTAATCACTCTTCTAATCAGCGTCATCACCTGGATTTCCCAAATCAGTCAGGTAACCAGTGTCTTTGTGCCATCTAGGTTATGGTACAGGAAAAGACAGTCCCATCAGAAACGAGGGCCTCCAGTCCAGGACAGGCGATTGTGCTGACGTCCCTGCTTTAGTACCTCTGAAACCCTTTTCTTAGGCGGGGTTCATTGCTGAATGTACCCCTGACCTTCTCCTTTTTGGGGGGTGGTAAATCAGAGACAGAAATAAAAAATATTTGACAAAGGATGTTGTTCTGCCCAGTTTCCGTAGTTCAAGAAACACATTAGTCAAAACCTGCTGGAATGGTGAAAATTAATCCAGAATTTGGAGTAAGGTCTTTATCAGACAAATGTGTCGCTTGCTACTCCAATTCCTAATTCTGTCTTCAGAACTAGGGAAAACCACCTGGACCATTCTACTGTACATTCTACTGTCGGCTGTCATATGTGTGCTTCCTGGCACGTACAGACACACCTGACTAATAGAGGCTTCACACCAAAGAGCCCCCCTCGGGTCTCACACAGCACAATGGAAACTGGGTCAACAGGGCGTCACTCTGCAGGGATTATCTGCCAGTGAGGAACAAGGCACCAAGCCCGAACCAAAACTCACTGCCATTGAGCCGATCTGAATCATAGCAATCCTATCAGACAAGGTAGAACTGCCCCTGTGGCATCCAAGATTGCAGTAGAAAGCCTTGTCTTTCTCCCCTGGAGTGGCTGTGATGGTTTCGAACTGCCAACCTTGTGCTTAGCAGCTCACCGCGTAACCACACCACCACCAGGGCTCACTAAAGATTAGTAAATAAGCACAAGTAAGCTTTGCTTACATTGCTTTCTGGGCACTCCACCCCTGTCAGGGGTTGTGAAGTTGGAAAAAGGCTTTAATTTGGTAGGAAAGTGCTATGGGCAGCAAGTGAGACAGATGCCAGCCATTCCTAGAATCAGAATCTTTTTTTCTTTTTAATTTAACTGTTTATTGTGATTTGGATCAAGATCCGCAGAGCAGATCATCCGTTTTACACTCAAGAGTTCGCACACATTTATTTCAACTCATGCATGGCAATCCCTCAGTGCACGAGCCCTCACCCTCTTCCTCCCGGAGTGTCCATTCCTCCTTCTTCCCTACCCTATCAAATGTGCCCTTTAGATCTCGTACATTGCTTGTTGGGAGGTCAGTTCCGTCCCAGACCTGAAAGAGCCATAATCCTAGGGGTCCCACCAGTCTCTATCTGGCCAGTAAGGCTGGTGGTCTCTTAGGATTTTGAGTTTTATTGCACCTTTTTTTGCATTGGTCACTCTGGGTCAATCTGCTGTGAAAGACCTACCTCTTTAAAGTGTTGGGAAACAGGGAGGTGACTTTGAGGACTCATGTGCACCTGGCCCCAGCCACGGTCCTTTCAATCACCTCATAGGCATGTGAGAGTGGGACAAAGACCAAGAAAGGCTGAAGCAGAATCGATGCATTTGAACTATGGTGTTGAGGAAGAATATTGAAAGTACCATGGACTACCAAAAGGAAAAACAAATCCATCTTGGAAGAAGTGCAGCTAGAGTGCTCCTTTAGGTCCAGGATGGCAAGACTTTGTCTCATGTAATTTGGACAGGTTGTCAGGAGAGACAAGGCCCCGGAGAACGACATCATGCTGGGGAAAATAGAGGGGCAGTGGAAAGGGGCAGGCCCTGGGCAAGATGGACGGACACCGTGGCTGCGACGCTGCGCTCAAGCGTCGGAACAATGGTGAGGAGGGCCCAGGAGAGGGCAGTGTTTGTTCTGTTGGGTATGGGTTGTTACGGGTGGGAACTGACTGGAGGGCACCTAGCAGCCCCCAGGACCCTCTAAGGTGATCCTTTTCAGAGTAGATGGTAGTGGCATCCAGATATCCTCTAGTTCTTCTGGTCTGAGGGTTGTGGAGACAGATGTTTGCGTAGTCCAGACTGTAAATCTTCATGGGAGCGGCTGGTGGGCTTGAACCACCAATCTCGTAGTTCTCAGACCAATGGTTCAAACAGTGCGGATAAGGCACAAGCCATCCTGTTATTGAGGAATCTCCACCCACGACACCCAGGAAACCTCTCTTGCTTGGCCCATTGGAAGTAGAAGCTTTGATCTGCTGAGAAGATGTGACATTGTCCACGACAGAAGAGTAAGTAGCACAATTAGTTAGCCTGTGCGTTCTCTGCTTATTGGGGAATCTGACGCTACTCTGAGGGGTGCTTGAGGTTTCAAGGAAAGAATTTCAGTTCGGGATATTAGTATGAGGATGCACGCAGGGCTCTGTGGTTGTCCCAAGTGTATGACGGCATTTCTGGGGACCTCTATGTTCAGCGACACCCATTTCTCCAGCCCACTGGGGCTCTTCCTCATCCTTGCAAACTCGCGGAAGGCCACATCTGCAGCGGGAGCTAACAGGGAGCTTGTGGGACTCCAGCATGTATCTGTGCATGACAGAGAATGAAGGAAGCAGAGATGGAATGGGGGACAGAGACCAGAGAGCGGTGGGGCCAACCGCAGACAGGCTGGAGCCTGGGCAGGTATGAGTAAAGGCCTCAGCTGGTAGTGGACTTGTGGGACGCTGTGACAGAATGCATTTTCTAAAGATGGTCCAACCAATTTGTGAGGCAGGTTCTTCGTCAAAAGGGAAATTGGGACTTGGTGAAGTAACTGGCATGTGGGGTCACCAGGTACGTGTCAGACCTGACCTCCTCTGGCTTCCCTCTTACCACGAGGCAGGCCGGGGGTCAGGCCTGCCTCCACATCCCATCCTTTACCTATTCTGACCCCCACTGTTCCTCCCACGTCACGCTACACTTATGTTGTTGTTAGGTACTGCCCAGTTAGTTCCAGTGACTTGGGCACAACAGAATGAAACACTGCCCATCCTGCACCGTCCTTATCATTGTTCCCTGGCCTGAGTCCGTTGTGGAACCAAGATATGCATCCATCTCCTTGAAGGCCTTCCTCCCCTTTGCTGTTCCTCTACTCCACCTAACATGATGCCCTTCTCTAGGGACTGGTCTCTCCTGATAATATGTTCAAAGTATATAAGACTAAGTCTTGCCACCCTAGCCTCTAAGGAGCACTCTGGCGGTATTTCTCCAAGACAGAACAGTTTGTCCTTTTAGCAGTCCCTGGCACTCTCAATATTCTCCTCCAGCACCACAATTCAAGTGCATTGATTTTTCTTCGGTCTTCAATGTCCAACTTTCACACACATATGAGGCCATTGAAAATACCATGGTTTGGGTCGGGCACACCTGAGTCCTCAAAGGAACATCCTTGCTTTTCAATACTCTAAAGAGGTCTTGCACAGCACATCTTTTGATCTCTTGACTGCTGCTTCCATCTATACTGGGTTTGATAATTAGCTGCAGTGGCCACACAGAGCTCACAGTCAATACCCACAATTAAGGGGCTTATTAGGGGAGTTCACAGGTTAGCACAAGTCAGGATCCGTAAACAGTGAGGTACACAGTCACTGGTCCATAGCAACACCTTTCCTCAGCCAGCAGCCAGTCTCTCTAGTTTTCGGCCTCTCAGTCACATGGTCCCTTGGTCTCTGCCCCGCTATCACTCTGACCTATAGTACAGTAGTCTCAGCACTGCTCCTCCATTTGTTTCAAGGTTTCCTCGCCGCAGCCTGTGGTCTCAGCCTGGCTTCTTTGCTCGGTTCCATAGTCTCCTGCCTACGGTTGCTGGTGTCTTTTGCTCTTGGCCTTGGCCACTTCAGACAGAGATCTGGAACATGTTATCTTTATTTTCTTTTATAAATCATTTTATTGGGGGCTTGTACAGCTCTTATATCCATCCATCCATCCATCCATCCATCCATCCATCCATCCATCCATCCATCCATCCATCCATCCATCCATTGTGTCAAGCACATTTGTACATATGTTGCCATCATCAGTTTCAAAGCATTTTCTTTCTACTTGAGCCCTTGGTATCAGCTCCACATTTTTTCCCCCATCCGCCCCCATCCTCCCTCCCTTAGGAACCCTTGATAATTTATAAATTATTGTTATTTTTTCATGTCTTACACCGACCGCTGTCTCCCTTCACCCACTTTTCTGTTATCCATCCCCCTGGGAGGGGGTTATATGTCGATCCTTGTGACTGGTTCCCCCCGCCCCCCCCCACCTTCCCGTTCCCTTCCAGGTATCACTACTCTTATGATTGGTCCTGAGGGGCTTATCTGACCTGAATTCCCTGTGTGTCATGGTTTTATCTGTACCAGTGTACATCCTCTGGCCTATGGGAGGGGCCAGGCCCAATCCAGGGATACATATGGCAGCCGACTAAAAGGAGGGGAAAAGGAAAAAAAAATACATGGATAGTGGGGGGAACAGGGCACTAGCATGCTCTTTTTCTGAGGGTCCTGGTATTTCTCTCGGTGTCTGAGATGGTCCTCATATACAAAGGAAAGACTTTGATGGAGCTGTGGTTCTTGTTTTGCAGCAGAACACACCTCCAGGGAAACCACAGGTGTGGCTTGGTTCACACCCTCTACTAAAGTCAAGACTCTTTGCTTTCGGGTGCCTCAATCCTGTCCACCTGAACTCTGTCCATCAGCAGAGCAGAGAACCCCCTCCCAAACGGGATTATAGCCACAGTCATAGAGTGCAGAATTATAATACATCATAATACAGATGGCTGGAAGGGCCAAGTGAATTGAACATATCTCACTCTTCCACTGAGAAATGTCTTGAACCTGAGTGGACTCTTGTAAGTGCTCCAACCAATAGAGTCTGGCAGCAAATGCTCGTGATTTCCAAGGCCAGGTCATCAGGCAAGGCAGGCAGACCTCAGAAGGACTGCAGGTTGGCTTCCAGACCACAGAGGGCATGGACAATTGCAGGACAATTTGAGGTTGTGGGCCCATCAGGGAGGCTGAGCAAAGGCCTGAAGCTGCTAGGGAGGTTGGATAGGGCATGGTGGGCAGTGGGAGGAGGGGTGGGACTGCATAAGGCTTTGGGTTTGGACCTACAGGGGTGAGTTTCATGTAGGCCCAAGGTGAGCTAAAGCAGAGAGGGCAGGCTGAGGGCAGGGGACAAGAGCCAATAGGCAACACCTGACACCACCATGCCTAAACCTCTGGGGTGGTAGGAAAGGCATGCTGAAGGAAGGGGGACCACGTACTCTATGACTCTCAAGATATCCTGGGGGTGTCCTAGGGTGGTGAGCTATTGGGCAGGGGGTGAGAATTGGCATGTCTGAGGCAGGCACAGCTGGACTCTCATTTTATGCAGAGCCTAAGCAAGCTGATAAATAATGAGTGTGTATAAATCTTCCCAAAACTCTCACTGCCATCGAGTCAATGCTGACTCAAGGTGACCGTGGGTTTCTGAGACTGTAACTGTCTTGTTTTTTAATTGTTCGAACTGTTTTATTAGCACTTCATCCACATGTCATAAGATTCCATCTGATCAAGAACAGTTGTACAGTTGTCACCATATTGAATTCTAGAACATTTTCCTCTTCCTTGCACTCATTGTTATTCATGTAGACTGTAACTATTTACAGGAGTAGAAAGCCCAGTCTTTCTCCTTTGGATCTGCTGGTAGTTTTGAACTGCCCACCATGCAGATCTCAGCCCAACCCATAACTACTGCACCACCAGGGCTGGTATACATCTTAGTGATGCCTTTTGCCTTGATCAGGCTGTGAACACCTCAACCTCATTTGGTGTTACCTATCCCATTACCAAAAACCACTAGAGATTTCCCTTCCCCCTCTAGGGATCCTTGCTAACAAGCAATGGATGTTGGTCTCTTTGAAGCCTAGAAAGATATGGCCCCCCTCATTGAGACCCAGCAGCAGGTCATGGCTCTACTCTTTGAGAAGACAGAGGTCATGGCCCGATGTTTGAGAACCAAACAGCTCTGCTCCCATGGTCCTTGTCTCTTTAGCTTCTGCTTCCCTGCCTGGCTCCTTGGCCTCTGGCTTCTTGCGTCTCTTTGGCTGACCTGGTCCCTCTCCTCTTCTGGTAAGTGTTACAAAGCTCTCTGTTGTTTTTAGGGGCCATTGAGTCAGTTCTGACTCATAGCAAC
The DNA here is from genome assembly GCF_000313985.2 of Echinops telfairi. NCBI lineage: Eukaryota > Metazoa > Chordata > Mammalia > Afrosoricida > Tenrecidae > Echinops > Echinops telfairi. Next base: position 11,178,948 of record NW_022106471.1, read on the forward strand.
CCTTTGTACAACAAAATGAAATACTGGCCCAGACTAGGGGAAAAACAACAACAACAAAAACAACAAAACAAAACACTGCCCAGTCTTGCACCATTCTCACAATTATCCTTAGGTTGCGGCCCATTGCTGCAGCCATTTGGTCAATCCACCTTGTCAAGAGCCCGCCTCTCTTTTGCTGCCCTGTACTTTACCAAGCATGCTGTCCTTCTCCATGAACTGGTCTCTCCTGATCACACGTCCAAAGCACAAAGTTTCACCAGCCTGGCCTCTCAGGAGCATTCTGGCGGTACTTCTTCCAAGACAGATCTGTTTGTTCTTTTGGCAGTCCACGGTACTCTCTATATTCTTCACCAACACCATAGTGCAAATGCATTGGTTTTTCTTCTGTCTTCCTTATTCAGTGTACAGCTTTCACATGCACATGAAGTGATTGAGAATACCATCGTCTTGGGCAGGCTCATCTTAGTCATCAAAGTAACATCCTTGCTTTTCAATACTTTAACAAGGCCTTTTTCAGTAGATTTACTTAATGCAATGTGTCATTTGCTCTCTTGACTGCTGCTTCCATGAGCATTGATTGCAGATCCAAGCAAGATGAAATCCTTGACAACTTCAATCTTTTCTCCATTTATCATGATGTTAACTATTGGCCAAGTTGTGAGGATTCTAGTTTTCTTTACACTTGGTTGTAATCCATACTGAAGGCTGCAAGCCTTGATCTTCATCAGCAAATGCTTCCAGTCCTCTTCACTTTCAGCAAACAAGGTTTTGTCATCTGCGTATCGCAGGTTGCTAAAAAGGCTTCCTCCAATCCTGCTGTCAGAGTCTCTGATTATTATTATTTTTTTTTTAGGCACTAAATTTTTTATTATTAGTCCACCTTCCTGCCCTCTTTTAACACATGGTAAACAAAATTAACCTTTTTGGACCCAGAGTTGTGACAGGAACCAGCATATTACCAACCTAGGGGCAGACTTACACCTCTTCTCATGTTTTTTCCTGGCCCCTCCCAACCTATAGATGTCACCTCTCTTGACTGTCCCTGACAAATCTATTTTAACTCCTGTAAAATAGGGACAAGTAGTACCGACCTCACTGTTCTGAGGCTGACGAGAATGTCCACTCAGCTAGGGGCCCAGGAGCGTTCCAACTCGCACAGCGCCCTGCTGCCCTTTGAGGTCTCCCTGTCATCCGTCACGGGCCCAGGAACCAGTAAGCTGCACACCAAGCACGTGACTTGGGTCCCTAAGACCAGGTGAGGACTAGACGTCATGTGCACGGGCTTGACCTCTGTTGCCAACTCCAGCCTAAACACTAAGCGAGCAGGTCATGGTTCCCTGGGGGTGTCTCCTGCACAACTCCCTCCATCATGACCAGTGTCTTCAGAGGGGTCTCTCAATACCCCTTGCCACACCGGGCACAGTCTGAGGGGACAAAGCGGGGCCAATGAGAAGCCAGTCTCAAATTAGTGCCATGTGTTCTTGGGGAGAATGGGGGCCCGGGCAGGGACACCAGCTGGCAGGTGAGGGGCAGGCCGGGCTTTCAGTAACAGTAGTGATCGGCTTTGAAGGGCCGTCCACCGGCATGCCCAGTTACTGGGCCTGCTTCCTGTCAGCTTGGTCAGCTTCACGTTCAGCTTACCGAGGTGGGCTTCAGCCACTGCCTCATCCAGCTTCTTGGGTAGGAAGTGGACTCCAATGGGGTACTTGTCCGGGTGGGTCCACAGTTCTATCTGCACCAGCACCTGGTTGGGGAAGGAGTTGCTTATCATGAATCTGGGGTGGCCATGGCACAGCCCAGGTTGACCAGCCGGCCCTCCGCCAGGAGGATGATGTGGCACCTGTTCTTCAGCCGGTAGCGGTCCACCTGAGGTTTTATGTTCACCTTCTCCGCAGAGCTCTCGTTCAGCCACTTGACATCAATCTCCACGTCCAAGTGTCCGATGTTACACACAGCGGCATCGCCCTTCATCTGCTCAAAATGCCGCCCAAGGATGATGTCCACACAGCCCGTGGTGGGGACAAAGACGTTGCCCTCCTGACAGGCCTCGTCCATGGCAGTGACCTTGTAGCCCTCCATGGCGGCCTGCAGCGCGTTGATGGGGTCAGTCTCAGTGATGATGACACACGCCCTGAAACCTCTCAGGGCCTGGGCACAGCCCTTGCCCACGTCACCATAGCCTGCTCCCATGGCCGCTTTGCCAGCAATCATCACGTCTGGCCCTTGATGGCATTGATGAGGGACTCCCGGCAGCCATAGAGGTTGTCAAACTTGCTCTTAGTGACAGAGTCATTGGCATTGATGGCAGGCACCTTCGGGATCCCATTGGCCTTCATCTTGTACAGATTGTGGACTCTGGTCGCGGTCTCCTCAGAGATCCTGATTCGAATACCCGACAGGAGCTGTGGGTACTTGGTGTGAATGAGGTTGGTGAGGTCACTGCCGTCGTCCAGGGTCATGTGGAAGGGCCCATCCTTGAAGTACAGTGATTGCTCGATGCACCACAGGTACTCCTTGTCAGTTTTGCCCTTCCAGGTGTAGATGCCAGTCTTGGCAAAAGCAGCTGCTGCATCGTCCTGGGTGGAAAAGATGTTGCAGCTGGACCACTGCACCTCAGCTCCCAGGGCAACAAGGGTCTCCACGGTCATGTGCAGGCACCCGGCAATGCGGCACCCTTCAGCGGCTTGGTGGCGGAATACATCTCGCTCATGCACATCAGTCCAGGCATCTCATTCTCTGCAATGTCCAGGGTCTTAGGTCCCCAGGAGGCCAGGCTGATATCAGGGACTTTGTAGGGCAGTTTCTCCATCATGTTGGCAGCGTTTCGGTGCAGAGGGGCAAGGGCAAAGGGGGGCAGACTCAAACTGGGGAGAAGCACTGGGCAGGCGGCGCCGTGCAGGGCGATTCTCTGATTATTTGTTCAGCATACAAATTGAGCAAGTATAGTGAGCGCCTACGACCCTGACGCATGCATTTCCTGATTTCAGACCGTGCGGTATTACTGTGTTCTGCTCGCATGCCTGCCTCTTGATTCATGTGCAGGTTCTGTAGGAGAGCAACTGAGTGTTCTGGAATTTACATTCTTCATAAGGTCATCCATAGTTTATTATGATCCATTCAGTTGAATGCCTTTGCATAGTCAATGAAGCACAAGTAAACACCTTCCTGATATTTTCTGCTTTCAGCTCATATCCTTTCAGCCAATATCCATCAGACACCAGCAGTGATAGCCTCTTCTGAATGCTGCTGCCATGAACTCAGTCAGTGTACTGCTGCAACCATTGCTGGATGATCTTCAGCAAATATTTACTTGCATGTGTTGTTAATGATATTGTTCTATAATTTGAGCATTCTGTTGGGTCACTTTTCTTTGGAATGGGTGCAAATATGGATCTATAGCAGTCTGTTGACTTAGTAGTCCTCTTTCAAATTCCCTGGCATACATGAGTGAGTGCTTCTAGTGCTTCATCAGTGTGATATGTAGGTTACTGTGCCAACCTGGCCAATAGGAATATGTGGGATTCATAAGGTCACAGTTTGATTGGAGGGCAAAGAGACAAATGTCTCAGTGAGGCCCGCCCCTCTCTTGCTCTGGTGAATGGACCAGTATGCGGATGCTTTAGCGAGTTCACTGCCTCAACTTGTGAGCTACGCTACCTGTGGGACAGCCAACCCATGGATCATGTTGGAGGTTCCTTTGAGACCTGCTTCGCCAAGCTGCTGGTGTGTACATTGCTAAGCCTTGAGGCTGTCACATCCTGTGGTCTTGCATTGCTTGAGTTCAATATCCCATCTGACCTGCCCTGCTGTTTGCTGCATGTGGCTGGCCTACCTGCATTGCCCTAGAGAAGACATAGCTGTCTGAAGACGCAGCTGTCTACGTCTTTGACCTTGGACCTTGGACCCAACAGCCCTTGTGAGTTGAAGGACTTCCTGTATATTAACTGTTCCCTGGAAGTAAGTTGAACTGAGCCCTCTGTGCTTCTGTGTGGACTAATTAGCTGTTATATTCCTTCGTGCTATATATAGCTATCTCTGTCTCCCTCTCCATATCTATCTATCTATCTATCTATCTATCTATCTATCTATCTATCTATCTATCTATCTATCTATCTTCTATGTAATCATAAGTATCCTGGTTTTGTTTCTCTAGAGAACCTTGTCTAACACAATCAGTCATGTTTCCATACCTGTGTTAGTTACATAATCTGGTGTCAATTTGAGAGGATTACAATGAAGGGATGGAGTCTGTCAATGAAGATTCAACCAAGGAGGCCTCTGTGTGGGCATGGCCTTCTCCTGAGGATTCTGGGAACTCCTAATTTTCCTTCTTGGTGGCGGGAGACATTTCTGCCTCTCTGCTCACTCCCTTGGAGACTCTCTACTGACAAGGCTGACTCCCTGCGAGACAAACCTGAGGAGAAGCAATGTGGACCTACTCTGATTCAACCCTGGGTGCTGGAGAAGCCACGTGGAGACCCCTGCCAGCGCTGAGATGCTTACACTGCCACTGGATCCAAAGACATTCTACTCACTGGCCTGTGATGGTCCAGAATTTGGCGTCATTGCATGTGTTTCATGAGTCTGAAGAGGACTTTATAGATTGGTATTGGACATATGGGCTAAAATCGGACTTATGGGCTTGGACAGGACTGGGTTGGGATGTTTGCTTTTTTCTGGAAAAATGTATCTTAATGTAAAGAAAAATTGGGCTTGCAGTGCTAGTTTTCTTTCTTTCTTTAAAAAAAATCATTTTATTAGGGGCTTATACAACTCTTATCACAATCCAT